>NC_054548.1:12508773-12868773 GCF_017654505.1 Polyodon spathula | reverse complement strand
AATATATTTAGGAAATTAAGTATCATGGAAAGCATGACAAGCCAGGCAAAAGATCTAGGAATATCTAGTTTAAATTTCTGAATTAATATTGTTTGAGGCTGTGCCCCAGAATTCTGCAAACCACATGCCAGGTTTCTGGTAATTATGCAAAGTTAACTCAGGTAAATAACGTTTTTCTTTATTTTAGACTCGATGCAGAACAGCTTTTATATAACCACAAGCCATCAGACACCTTTTCTAAGTTACAAAAATTCGCCATAGATTTTTTTTCCATTTAAAACATGTTCTAAATTATGTTTTAAATGTATGAGGAATACCATATAATATATTATATGCATTGGTTTATTCATGAGCATTTGGAGTGCACAATCATCTATTGTAACCCTGTTTTCTTATCAATTTGCTGCTAACCTCACACTGGAGAACTCAAGATCAATGGGTCGACTTCATTCCTCCTGTCTGATAAAAGGCCTCTATTCAAACCTATGCAGCAGACCTTGTCTGGTGCTTGACCAATGGGGTCACTGGGGATATTATATTTGTTACACATACCCATTACATATTGGAGCCATAGTTTAGATTATGTTTAGATTATATTTAAAACCAACATGGCTGTACAATCATTTTTAGATTTAATTGTATTTAGCCAATATTATTTGTTCATATAAGTAATCCTGTTTGAATCCCCAGTCATGAATGGCTCGATCGATGTCTTCTTTTAAGTTGGTGCTGTGCGATTCAGATAGTCACTCACATTAGAGCACCATCAGTCGCTCAGCAGAACAAGATGTACATTTCCTTCCCTGTGGATTCAGCTTTGTGTTATTTCAGAAATGCACTGAACACAAGTTCCTCTTATAATAATATTATGATACCTGTATTTATGGAAATCAAATGTACTGACAAGGCTTTCCTGCTGCAAAACTTCAAATGCTGAGAAAGAATGTGTTAAATACAAAAGTGTGTTTAGAGTATAATAGAAAAGTTCATGTATTTTCAGTGTTTAACTTATGTGAACTTTTCTCAGAAAATCCAGTCAAAGTTGGGGAAAGGGATTATACTTGTCCTGAACCCAGCACTGTTTTCATCTAAAAATGTTACTCAAATAGCTTAATCTTTTCCAATTTAATGCATAGAAACTTGGGATAGAACAGGTTTGAATGCTTGTTGGAAAGTAGCTCAGAAAACCAGGAGTGTGTTGTAAGTTACTGCAAGAGGATGCAAAGCAGCAGCTATGCCTTTTACAAAAGCACACAGCTGCCAGCCTCTCTCTCGGTTGATGAAATTCATTATAGTTTACTTTTTTAATAACATTTTCAGGACTTGTGCGTGGCTTTATGTTATCAGAACAGTAAATAAAGTGAATTGTTCATTTTTATGGAGGGGCTCATGACTAATACCATGCATCCAAATGGAATGAAAAAAAAGTACAGTACTGGCATAAAGAAGTACATTGCTGGCAAGTTACTAACAGTATAAAAAGGAATAATACGGTGCTGTATATTGTGTGTGGTTCTGGTGTGTCTCTCATACTGTCTATTTGAATGTTATGTATAATGGTGTTTGTACATTTAAAACAAAAAATGTAACCAAAGTATTATGTCAAAAGGTTATAAACTCACATCTCTATGGCGCCATGAGGAAAATGTTTAGGTACATAATGCTTGGCAACAGAACTATGAACTATGAGGTAGCATGCATTCAAATGGGGTTTTAAATCATGCAACTTCTATTTAACTACAGTTTCTGTAGCCGCTTTGGAACTTGGAGGACTAGGACTGGTTGCAGGACAAGTGAGTTCCTAGAGGTGTGCCAAGTAATAAGTATAAACAAGTATCCACAAGCATGGCATGTAATACACAAGTACAAAGCTTATTACTCATATTTTTTACTGAACTTTTGGTTTTAGACTAACCTACCTTCAGTGGTAACTGTTTTAGTAACTGTCAGATTACTTTAAAGCACTGTGTGAATGCTAGAAATGCATTCATCTTTAGTCCTACCCACTTCAGGGTACGGGTGTGAGTAACGACCCCTCTGCACATATGAATTCCTTTGGTTCGGTTTTCTCAGAACTGGTCAAATGTAACAAATACAACTGGTCAGAAAAGTCTGAGCTTGTTTCTAATTGAAATTGGACTATTTTTGTCTAATAAACAGAATACCGATTAAATACAGGTTAGATCTTTGATAGATCTTTTTCCACTTCCCTATCATAAAATCAACGGACTGCAACTTAATAGTAAATATATAATCATAAAGCCAACTTTGATCAGACATTTCCAAGTCAGATTTCAAAACTATTCTTATGAATACGCGTTGTGTTGATTGGAGGAATCATTATTTTTATTTGACAAAAAAATCAAGAGGTTACATTGGTTTTAAAAACCAAGAGGTTACATTGTTCACTCCAGTGTACGATTTCAAATAAAATCACTGAGTGATCATGTGTTATTTGTTTTAGCAACATATATGTCTGATATTGATTAGAATTCGTTACCTAAAACACACTACTTGCATTCATTATGTATTTAATAGTATCTCTCTCTACAACACAGTTCAGCTATGAGTGGTTTGATGGCACTTTCAACCACAATTAAATCCACATTGATGTAACACTGCAGACTCCCATTGCTTCATCACTTTTCTATCTGTTTTTATTTTCTGTGCAGAGAGTACAAAATTAAGAGAAAATACAGAGATTTTAGATATAAAACAAACATGCATGATAATTATAACACTGACAGCAGGTTCTTCAGGTGAAGTGTCATGCAGGTGCTTGATTTGTCTGCTATTAAATGCTTCGGAATCATGCACACTTTGAATAGCATTGGTTGTATAGACAATATTACTTCAATCGCCCAGATAGGGGACTGAATAGCAATTTTGCATTCTGCTTGTTGCCTTATGGTTAGGATTAGGTTAAAAGTTTGGGGTACATTTGTGATTTAAGGGTAAGATTTGGTTCACGTGTAGATGTTCCTGATGCATTTGCCTCCAGATGAAACAGCAATGTGCAGGAAACATAAATAAATAAATAATAAATGGGGAGATTTGACTGAAATGATACAAAGGCATGAAAAGTGAGTATGGAGACTATGAAAAGAACAGATTTTTATAAGAGGGACTGGTAACTAGTTATCAGTGGAGCACAATAAGGTGCATTATAGAGGAGAGCCCAGTTAGCCTTTAGGAAAATGAGAAAACAGCAAACATCCATTCATTATATAGGTGTCAACTCTGCAGCTTTGAAAAAACCCACATGTTTTCATAGCATGATATCTGGCACTACACCAGGTTAAATAAATCTCTGTTTGCAAACTATGCTTTTAGACTGTCCCACTTCCTGGGCGTTCTGCTCTCGCTATCAAATTTGCACTTTGCCAGCATTAATCCATTAAAATTATATTGAAATGCATTCAAATGAAGAAAAGAGCATGGAATTGGGTAGGATCTGGATACTAAGTGGTTTCAAACATAATATGATGTAAGGATTTTGCCTTGCACTTGCTGACCCTCCAGAAATTTTACACATGTAGAAGTGAGTAATTAATAGCTGTATAAAAGCACACACCTGCAGAGACCTGTCATTGGCTTCAGGGTGGCTGCTGTGGTTCACTTCCTGAAGCGACAACACTTGTTGAGGAGAGGCAGGAACGTGTTTGGAGGAGAAGTGAAGTGGAAGAAGACCCTGCATATTCAATCCCAGGGTCACTTTGGAGGATACAGTGCTAATGTTGTTATTTTACAGAATACAGGGTTGGCCTGAATAAATAAAGTGACTTACAGTATATAAGACAGTCTGTCAATAGTTAGAAACTCAAAAATTATTTTTAGGAGAGATTTAGCGCTATCATCTCACAAGCTTAACCACATACACCATTAGACTCCTTCAAAAATAACTAGTTTTGCTTTTTCAGTCGTCTATCTTCTCACCCACAAATTAGTTTTGAGGACATTGTGGAAATGAATCATCTCTGGTATAATTTTTAAGAGTAAATGAAAAAGAGGGTATATGCTATTTGCAAGTGTCCATTAAAACCATTAAACAATTGGTCACAAAACAATTGGATAAGGACTTTTTTTTATCAGCAACCTGGAATGTGAATACAGGTGACAGTGTGTATTGGAATACAATGATGTTATCAAACCCATTAAAATGCTAGACTGAAATCTTGACAGATTGCTTTCTAAAGTAAACAAGTCATTTATTCAGATAATATATGCAAACAGACACTCAATTGCATTATTGCAAAATTGTTATTGCTTATCTCATCAACCTCTCTTCTGTTTAACTGTGTCGTATATGACCTTGTCATCCTTGTAACTGAGTACATGCAGGTCTCTGGAGTACTTAGAGTGGAAGCAGTTTTAAAGTAATAGAACACACTATTAATCTAATGGTTGCGTTCGCCCGCAGCCCGCCCGCCGCCCGCCCGTCCCACCCCCCCCCGCACGGGCCGGGGGGGGGGGGGGCTAGGCCTCCCCCCCCCCCTATCATCTAAAAAAACACACACACACACACAAGTGAAAGGAAAGCAATGCAACAGCAGAGAGTGCTTTAGTGAGTACTGCAGTTATGTTATGAAGAGTGAATTTATATTGTTCTGTCTACCCAGTCAGGGGATACATTCTGTTTTTGAACTAAGGATTAAGAGATGATTGCATTTTGCACATGGATGTCAATATGTCTGTTACGTGGATTTTGGGTGCCTTGGCGGGAAATGGCCAAGACAGTGTCATCCAGTTACTATTCAGAGTTCACTATCAGCATGAAAGTATATCAGCAACTGACAGGGGTGGTCAGCAATGCAAAAATACCTTTTGTATTAAGTATATAATATTATATTTTCAAAGGAAATACTCACCGTACTGTTGGTTGTCACCTAGAGGTATAAAAATACTGTAGTAACAATGAAACAATACATAGGGTAGGCACTGTGTAGTGCTCCGGGGAGGACAGTTCGTCAGCATGTTTGGGATTAATAATTAGATATTGGATAGTGTGCAATTATATGAGTAATGGTAACTAAGGAAACATCTACTACTAATAGCCCATAATTTTTCCTTTGCAGTGTTATTCAGGACCAGATGATCCAGAATTAAATGCATGTCAGATTGGAGTTACAAACATGATTTTCTACATGTGAGTTCAGCAGGTAGTGAGACAGGCAGAGGCCGCCATGGAGAGGTAACCCTGTAAGGGGAGTGGGAATCCGCTGAGAGAGAGAGAGAGAGAGAGAGAGAGAAAGAAAAATATGTTCCGTCCCCCCCACTGCGAAGAGTGGATGGGACTTGACCCCCTTGTTCCCCCCAGGATCTGCGCCTATGGCAAGAAGCCTCCACTCGGGTACCGTCACTGGTATTGCCTAGTGTGGGAGGACATACACACAAGTTTAAACAAAAGTAATACAAAAATTGCAAACTAAAAAACAGCTAGGAGATAAAAGTTCGCCACACAGTTGGCTTCAGCGCAGCTCCCAGTAAAAAGAGAGGTCCCACTGCAGGAACACTCTTTTTTTAAATTTAGCAATAGCTGAGGACACCCTGGCCGACCTAAGCCCCCCCTTCCCGGCAACACTTGGCTAATTGTGCACCGCTCCCTGGGAGCTCCCATCTACGGTCGACAATAGAATAGCCTGGGCTCGAAGCGGCAACATCCAGGCTATAGGGTGCATCCTGCATTCCATGCGGAGTGCCTTTACCAGATGCTTCTCATATGTGACTTTTAGGCTAATCCCCCATTGCTGCTGTTTTTCCAGCCAAATATGGTTTGTTTTGAAAGCATGTCTCAGGTTAAAATTTTCTTTGGTGGTTTGGGTATTTTTGGGGTATTTTTTATCATGCATGTTTTGCTTTTTTTTTAAATTCCTTTCGATTATGTCATAACCAGTGCAGAACTTCAATCACCACGATGCCCTGCAGTATTAGTATAGGGAAGAGCACTGTCAGCTCTGTGACTGTTCATGTGAACAGCACCTGAAAGGGTAATGGACTGTATGGGGGCTCGGGTTAGCTGAGGGCCAGTAACAATGTATAGTGTTTATCTGTTCAATCTATCTGTTCAACTCTACCATACAAGGCAGTTTACCCACTTTTTTATTTACCACTACACCACTGGCCACAGTCGTAGGATGCACTTTTGCTGTCAGCTGTCTTCGTCACCATTTTATTCCAGGTAGCTGATAAAAATTGTTAGCTTTCTTAAAGTAGTACTGTAGTTTGTAATAGAAGTTACAAATGTTCTTTGGAACAAGGACGACTGATTGAATCAGAAGACGATTGTGCTAGAGATTTGACTCTGCAAACAATTAAAATACACACTGGTTATCAGAGACTCCGATTCAGAAAATAGATCGCTTCATTGATGCCCAGGCACTGAAATTAGAGCGGTCGAGTACTATATAAACATTTTCATAACAAATTTCATAAGTTTCATTTTCATAAAGTTAATTCTTAAGTCAAGGTTCTGCCTACAGAAAAAAGTACCAGAATATCGTTCCAATGGATTCTGGCTCGACCACACCTCTGTTCGTGCCCCAGTTCCACACACACAGAGGCCATCTACTTGGTAGACTCACACTGGTTAGACACACAATCTCACGTTTACAGAGAACAAAGGACCTGCCAGTCCAGCTACATTTAGTTTACTGGCTACTTACTATAAACATGTGGCCAGGACTAATTGATGAATAATAAATCAATTAATGCCAGGACGGTATCCCGTCAATTTGTCACATACTTTTCATCACCAACAATTCATCACTAGCGACAATTCATCAGGGACAATAACTCACCAAGTAAGGTCACAAACGAACTGCTGATGATTAATTGTTGGTGATAAATTGCCATAGACCCTGCAAGGACACATTCCACACCTTTCTTATTGAAACAAACAAAAAAGAAACAAAATACAAAAACATTATTTTCATGTGCAAGCCGCAGTCCTGCCATGGCACACACTTACTCATTCCATGAAACTTAAATTCCTATGTGTGTCACTAGGATTTTGTAAGTGTGGGGTTTATAGTTCTGGATGAATGAACACAATGGACAACTTCAACTGCGGAATTGCACAGCATCACTGCTAATAGGGTGTTCCCGCGAGTGAGGTGCTTGAATGTCCCTGTATAAATAACTTATTATAAATGACTAATCAATGACCATTTCAACCACTTGATCGTAACGTAAAATGATCCGTCTCCTTTCACAAAAAAGTGTAACCAAGCTTACACACTGATGAAACTGGGTAACTCAATCTTCTGGTGACCCATTTATAACAATGCATGTGAATAGACGAAAGAAACAACTTTGAGACCTAGAAGCGGTGCAGTTAAGTCATTGGTATTAAGGACATGTCCTTGAAGAGCCTTGCTGCTGATTCATGCCAGCATTGTGCTGGTCAACTACCTCAGCGTCAGTGTTGGCAAGTTGTAATACTACTGTATTATTCTGTAATACTGCTTTTGTGTTTGCTAGATTAGAGTATAACTATTAGAAGCAGGCAAGAAATTCAGATCCGTAATTCTCCAAAAGTAAAATGTGAAATAAGCAGTCATCAATGCTTTTTATATATGCATGCAATAGTAATGGAAGTACACAAGTGGAGAAAACTTATTTTTTGTATATCAGTATCTGCACTTAGTGGTAACTTATTTATACACTTAGAAACTCCGACATGGTCCATAATTTATCTAGGTCCTCAGGTTGAAGCTAATTAGAAAGAAACTGTGTGTGTAATGCAGTATATGCTAGTTAGTGGCCAAATAAGGGTCCATGTTAACCATAAAATAAAACAAAGTATTTCAATCATTTGTAAAAAAAAAAGTTAATGGAGTACAGCCACAATGCATGCCTTAAGTTTTCATCCTGTATGCAGTGAGGTCGCCATGGAGATGTGATGTCTGAGGTCATGTACCATGTTCAGGGGCTATGCACTGGCATACTGGTTCAGAGCAGGTTTACAAATGTAAACGGGTGGCTCAGATGATAAGAATCGTTTAATCCAATCGGGTCTAAGGCAATTCAGGTCAATGCCAACTCACTAAAATACTACACAACTAGTTCAAACCAAAGTACTTGCATATAACACAAGGAGTTTAAAGCAAAGCAAACATCTCAGATCATCAAGCAATGTAGATAAGGCAGATCAGATCAATAAAAATGCAAGACACCCAACTGTGTATTTTACTATATTGTGAAAAAGGCTGAAAAAGATAACAAATAACATACAAGGAAAGGGCAAAAAGGGACACAGGTTTTTATTTTTATCAGAATTTACAGTTCAGATCAATAAAACGGCATAGAGAAGAAAGTGTAACATGCAGGCAATGTGATTGTTTGAAGAGGTAGGAAAGAACTGTGTATTAAAAGAGTTCCAAGCCTTTTTTTTCTCAGAAGTCTGACAATCCCTGATTTCAAGACAAAATCAGATTTCTCTGACAAGGTCAGGCATCAATGTCACCATTAATGATGAAAGCCTGCCAACAAGGTGGGGTGGGGTCAGGGGTGGCTGAATCTGCAATTTGCAAACAGAAGACATGCAGTCTGATTTGACTTGGTTAACAGCAATTCAAACAACACTGCTTTAAGTCAACTCAAGATTGCCCTTATCAGAAAAAGAATGCTACAGTTCACTGTAGTTTACTGTGGTATACTATGGACTACATTCTTAAAGCTCTTTCTTCAGAATTTTATTAGTATCATTTATATCTGAATGCAAACAAAAATCCTCCATTTACAATTGTAAAACAAATATTAAACAACCTGTGACTGCACACAGACACCTATATTAAATCACAGAGCTGTTTATTTCTAATTTGGTAATCTTATTAACTGAGTTTATACTATTTGAAAAAAAAAAAAATCATGTAAATGATGTTTTGGAGTAAATAGCTTTGGTAATCTAGCCCTATTAAATCAATGTTAGTGACACTGCATATAATGCCCAGTTCATAGCCTACCTCTGTAAAACTCTTTGTGATGGTGGTCCACTATGAAAGGCACTATATAAAAATAAAGATATTATTATTATTATTATTTATAGAATACTTCAGTATACTGTGGTGAGCTATAATGTTTTTTGTCATTATATTTTCTATACGGTTTAAACTAGAAAGTGAATCCAGCAAAACTGCTTAATCCTGTTTGATAAATTGTATCCCTTGATTATCGTCGTCCTTTGCCTTGCCTCACACATGCACTTCTGTGCAGTGACTGGTCTTTGTCCAGGCAGACCTTGGCCAGCCTTGGCCGGATTAGCACCAGTCTTGATAGCTACACTTGTTAAAACTGGCTTCCGAGAAAGCAAATCCTTCTCAAGCTAATAGGTTCCCTTAGTACCCGATTACACATACAAAGTGAAGGAAGCTTCCAGCTAAATCCAGTCACAAGAGGCAAGAGTTCCCATGACAAAATAAACTATTCTAATGAAGTCTTTATGTAAAGGCCAAATGTGACTTTTAAAGCTACAATCTTCTTTTTGTAAACTTTGCTGTAATAGTATGTTTTGAGAGTTTAATTTTCTAGCCAACTGTTATAGTTTTCTTTTTGGTTTCATTCCACATACTCTACAACTATAATTTATATACTTTTTTCAAATGTTGCTCCATTTTTTTTTTTTTTTTTTTTTAATCTATTTGAAATGTCCAGTTTAAAAGCTTTTGTTTTAATGAGTTATAACTTTAGACAGTGTAGTGAAGCTGGAATATCCACTGCCCTTGCTACCGAATCTACTATTATATTATGTTGAGTATAGCAAACTACAGTATTATGTTTACAGTAACCAGACAACTGTACAGTAAACATTGTAGTAATTGTAGTAACACCAACATGTTACAGGTCCAATAACAAATGTACAAACAAACATGTTTTTTTTTTTTTTTTTTTTAAATTAAATTCACCCCAAACAAACTTTATTCACATTAGAGGATTTACAAATGAGCAGTTGGAAGGTAAACAAGAGATGGATCCACTGTCACTGTTTATTTGCCATCGTATTACAACAAAATATATGGAAGCTTTAAGAAAATTCAACAGGCATTTTAAAATAAACCACAGCTGATTTTCATATTTACATTTGAATGTTCTCCACCATTGCACATAACACTAGGAATGCTCCCTGGCTAATTTGACTGGGTTATGCTGACTGGTTAAAACTGGCTAGAGGAGATAGTGTTGGAATTAAGACACCCAGGTGCATAAAGCAGTCCATACAGCCGGAGAGACATCTGATACTGCTGACATTGACACCTAAGGTAATCCCCCAGGAAACAATAAACAGATCCCAGTCAAAAAAATACTGTGAGAAGGAGAGTAGGGGCTGGGGCACATTGACTTTTTTGTACTTGATTGTATTTGCTTTTAAACTGCAGTCCAGCCAAACCCATAATTATTATATTGGTTATGACATTCTCATTATTGACATTGTAATACTATACAGACATGATTGCCACCTTCTTGAGCAGGCAATATATATATATATATATATATATATATATATATATATATATATATATATATATAAAAAAAAAAAAAAAAAAAAACAGAAATGACCAGATCTGGGATACTATACAGTACATGGGCTTTGTATGTGGCCATCAGCCTTATCTTTCATTTCACAAGACCCTGCTCTCAGATTGATTTCTGTTCAGTCCGCATTGCAAGGCTGGTTCAGTAGGGCACATTGAGTCAGCTTGTATACTGAACTTCTCAGTCTCCTATTACAAACAGACGTGACTCACTTCCACAGGCAGGGAAACCAATTTCTTATTTGCTTCAGAATTGTATTTGTTGTTTTCTTTCTTTTTAAAAAATAAATAAAAATGGCACCAGTAGATAGCTTTGAGAATCTGTTTATTAATAAAGCTAGCTAACCACTTATTTCTTAATTTGGGCCTTTGTAGACATCTTTCTACATTTTTCTTTACTGCAATTTGTTTGTTTTTGTACATGTATAACATTTTGATCAGGTACTGTTTACATGGACAGCTCCACGGAATTAAAGGACAGGTGACACATTGACATTCAAAACAGGAACATGCAGGCATACAAACGCAGCTCACTTAAAATAACCTCTGCCAATGTTGAGGTGCTTAAATACTTTATAACATAGAGTCTCGCCTCTAGGCTGGGGAATGGTACCGTCATTCAACTTCTTGCTCGGCTGCCCTGCTTCCCATAGTTTACAAAGCAAAGCTGTGCCCTTGATTTGACATCCGATATGGGACAAGACACATGGAAATATTATGGCAAAGGACCAGCATTGTATTTCATCAGTGCTATGTTGTAATGAGAGTCAAGAATTCCAATGATGGGCACTCTAAGAGTCAATATGCTGAGAGCCCAAGAAATTTACATAACTAAGCTTTGAAATGTTGGTCATCACCAGTAATTAGGGTATAAAATGCGTTTATTTTAGAAATAATGAATAAATAAACAGCATTGGTTAGTAATCAGAGTTGCATTATTTTTATGTTGTCTTTATGTACTTGCCAAAGTTTGTTGACAGAAGTCAAATAAATGTATTTGTGGCCAAACAAGAGCCCTGCCTGTAAATACTGTGGGTGCTTGTTTGTGTTTTGGTGGTGGTTGGCAGGGATGGGGTTAATTCCTGTCCCTGCCAAAAACATGTGAGAATGGACTCTTCCTAATGGAGCTTTGGGCTCTCTTTTTATAGGAGGTGGCTGTTCCCAATTGACTCCAGTTATGCCATTATTTCAGTATTGTAATTTAGTTTGAATCTAGGCCGTTTGTGGTGTTTTCAGATGGTTTACTGTGTATTTAGCTGAACAGTATCTTATGTTGTGCTGGGTATGCCTGTACCCATCACTATGTGGAATTGTCTAAATGCAGCTGCCAGCTTTAAGCACCTGGAGGAATTTATTTTAACACTCCTGGGTTTACTTCACTGTGTAACTGTTTTGGATACAGTGTTGTCACAGTGTCCCGGAGTCAGCGGATTTGAATATAACAGTTAAATAAATATTAACTTATTTTGTAAATAACTTTCAAAACCACTGTTGGAAAAGTACGAGAATTAAGTTAATATGTTGCAGCTTATGTTGCATACGTTTGGCCACAAGACCCAGTCAGAGAGTTCAAGTCCATTGTTTGTGTTGATTACAGCCTCTTTTTTATATTCTGTTTTAAACTGTGATATAATCTAACAAAGCAAAATCCTATTCACCACATATTTCAATTGTGTGAAGTGTCACTTTTCTTCCATTTAAAACCGGAAAGACACATTGTTGCATACACAGTGCTGCTACAATGATCTATTGTATCCTATGTGAAAGTGTGAACAGGCTGGCTGTAGGGGTGACGTCAGGCCAGGTAATGAATGCAAGACACACAGCAACTTTGGGAGAATGTGTGTTATTGTAAAATAAAAGGTTTAAACAGAAAACAAAAACACTTTGACAAAACAAAACAACCCACGGTGAGTAAAACGTGCATCTATATATATTGTTGTGCTGGGATTCAATTACTAATGAATTATTCACTTGAATCTCAGCACATGAACTAATTTGTGCAATCCCATGCACGCATACAAATACCCCTTTTAATCTGCATGTGAAGTGATTGTGCCGTCCTCTTGTCTAAATACAACTATATATTTTAAATCACTCGTGTTACACAGACAAATTTATAGCCTGTGCACCAATACCTATACACCAACATTAACACACCACATGCAACACATAACACAAAATACACACAGGGGCAGGGCAAACTGGCATAGAAGGGTAAACAGACCTAACTTATTTGTTGTAAGAGATCTTTGTAACATTCTGAACACGTTATTTAACCATGATGTTAAATTATAAAATCCCTGATTAGTAATACCATTGTGACTCTATCAAATAGATTCACCTTCCTTAGACTATATGTCAGTGTGATCTATGTTTTCCTAAGAGTGTGATCTCTGTATTTTCTGCTGACTGAAAACCTGGCTAAACATTTTCAAAGCTGTTCTGTATCACAGACCAATCTAACTGTGACTAAATTCTTATATTATTTTCTTATCTATTTTCAGACTACTGGAAGTAATTCTTAACTTGCCATTAGCATAATTACTATTGGTTGGAAGATCAATTCCCTTTAACAACTTGTTCTGGCATCATTACCACAACGAAAAATGGGAGGAATCTTATTCAACATTTCCTGCTGCCATGAGCAGGTGAGACCAATTTGTAAGGAAACAAATCCTTCTGCAAATCTGTGTTACCCGGCAGGTTTAGGACTCTTGACTAATATTCCTCGCCCCTTGTTTGTGTTTTCCTACTTCCTGCCCACCATCCCACCTCTGAGGCTTGTCACCCTGGCTGGCATGTATCTCATAGTCTATAAGCGTATCTCCCTGCAGAGCACCGGTTAGTCACTTCATTGGCAACGGAACACCCAAAGGAAACCATCCTAATGCCAATCCTCACATCTGAACACAGAATGATCTAGAGCCACGAACCCTTTTTTCAAAATAACCATCCTTACAGAAACGTCATTCAGCAGCACCACTAGCTTGTCACTGTCAATTATTGAGAAGCGTGGATTCCCTCAGTGTTGAACTGATGTGGACATAATCCACAGTTCTCATGCATAACAGCACTTGACTGTGGATTATTTCACAAAGTCAGCAATTTGTATTTACTTATTTTTTGTCAACAGATAGGTTTGTAAGCTTAGATCCATGGGCAGTAGTTTGATTAAGCAAAGAGGAAACATACAGCAACCAACCATCTATAAATAATCAATACCTATTGGGTAACACTGATGCAAGGTTTTTCACCATGACTTTAAAAAAAGTTTTATTACGCCCCATACAGCAAACAATATATATGTCACACTAATGATTCGTTTTACAGTTCTACAGGTTTCTCCCTGTTACCTCATTCACCTAAATAATCATAGTATGTTTAAATAATCAAAGCAGTCTTCAATAGAATATTTAACTAATCTGATTTACACAGCAAAACAATGGTAATATCAAGGTTGCCTTTGTGGTAGACACCCTTACCAACAATTGCATTTTGCTAACATGACAGTACACTTCAGACTTCAAGAACAGACCATTGAAGATGAGGCCGGTTGCAAGATTATACCAAAATATTTTGAAATTACTTGTAAGTTTAGGGAGCAAAGCCTGAATTAGTGCCTACAAAAAAGAGCAGAGGAGAGATTTGCCAACTCTGTCTCTGCTTCACAGGCCTCTGCACTAACACGGTTAGCGATTTAGTCAAAAACAGCATATTAAGCTGGAAAACAATGGTAGACATGCTGTTAGGGTGAAAAACCATGATAGGGATATGCTAACTGCAATTGGCACACAGACTGTGTTTTGGGCATGTATATGACAGTTAATACAGGGGGTGCTTTGTTTTTCAGAACACCATGCCACTCATCTCTCCTCCCCTTTTTCACTTTGCATGTATTGTATACCACTGTTCAAAGGTAGAATATTTGGAATACTTCATCTGTGTAAAGGAGGTAAGAATTAATAGAGCTGCCAACAAAGGGTGGAGAAAATAGAAATACATTTACTTTCTTTATGACACACTGGGAGACAGGCAGTGAGGTGCACAAAATTAAACACAAAATTAACCAACCCCTCTCCCCCCTGCAAAACAGATCAACCCTTGTCTGTCACCCCTTCCCTTTGGTTTTAAAGCCCAGCCCTTCCTGTAGTACAGTAGTAGCACAGGCCCAACCCTGGGAATGCTGCAGCATGACCTGAGATCATATTACATACTGTGAAATATCTTGAAGTCTCTGTCATCTCCTCTCTCATTCTATACCACAGCAACACTATGAAACAATTTCAACTCAGAGTGAAAAAAAACAGCAAGACAGTTTGTGTTTTCCTTTTAAAAAAAAAAGCAACAGTAATTAAATTGAAAAAAAAAAAACTATTTCAAGAGAGAAGTCCTGCTTCATGTGCTGATGCAGCTTGAGATTATTATTCATTGTTATGTCAGACTTTATGAGCTTCATTTTCATGTTTCCAGACATAGTGCATTACATCTACTGCACTTGTTGCTTGTGCTAGCAGTGTTTCAGCCTGTCTACCTTACTCCTCTTTCTTTGGTAATGCTCCTGGTCTTACAGTCAAACCCAAAGAGTAGTGAGTTTATTTAAAGCTCCACTAACACTCTTTCTATACACAATTGAAAGATACAGTTAAAGTTGAATATCTTGAACAGATAAAAACATATTATGCTCTATAACAAACATCACATGTGGGGAGATACTTTAAAAAAAACAATTCTAAATTGAGTGCACTTAAAGCTGCAATGTCCAACAATCATGTTCACTTTAAAAATAAAATGTGTTAAACACTTCCCTATATATGTGTTGTTTTTCCATTCCTGGTATGCACTCACCATCATGAGAAACCAGGTCTTGAGGCTTTTCCAGGTTGATTCTATTTTGCTGAGGTAGTTCAGCTGCATACACAAAAGTTTATTCCCTCCTTGCTGCCTTCTGCTGCAGCAGGATGCTGAATTATATGTGCAGCATACATGCAGGTCAGGGGGAAAACACGACAAAATCAAAACAACCGTCTTATATATATAACGGCCGGTATATATATTTATATATTATATATATATATATATATTATATATATATACGATATAAATATATATATATATATATATATTCTATGGCCGTTAACTTGAATTAACTTGACTCCAAAAGAGGATCTCTCAAGAGTTTCTGTACTTCTCAAAAACATGATGACCATATTACGACTATTAGTCTAGATGTCATTGCAGATATAGTTATAACCACAGGACCAAATTGCGGTAAAAAAATAAAAATAAAAAAATCATTGTGGTATAACAGAATAAACTATTGACACGATTTGTGCTGTGTTGATTTTTTACACATTATTTTTGGAGGGCCAATACCGAACTGCATCACAGGCAAAGGTCTATACAAATCTTAGAACACAATTCTCAGTCAATGAATAGCCCTTTCAAAGCTTGAAGTGAATTAAGAAGACTTTAAAAGTTACATGCATTACTACTTTTCCCATCCCCTAAACTTCCCATAGACACCAAAAGACAGGATGAAAGGTCTTCCCTGCTTTTTCCCTTCCATTGTAAGGAATCCATAAATCTCATTTGCCTGGTCATGCGTGATGTCTGCAGAGTTCCTTGTTTAAAGCCTGGACTGGGGCTCAGGCACTCTGGCAGAAGAAAACGTAGACAGAGTAACAGGAACAGGATAAAAACAATGCCTCCAGCTGCAAATATTTTAGCTGCTAGAGAAAAAATAGTTAATTAGCCAAGTTAAAATAATGGGTCAACCATGTAAAACGTCTTACAATACAAAACCATTGTTAAACTAGGGCTTAGTTTGTTCAGGGTTATGAATGTGTGGCCTATACAGGTCATTTCTCTTGAGATTGTCCCACGTCCGTCCCAAATTCCCTTATACAAGTTTACCATGGTATTTTGGCACAGTATTTTTGCACTTTTAGCATGGTAATACCATGCATTAACCATAATTTAACCAGGTTTACCATTTTTATTATATGTTTTACTTTTATAAGGGTTATAATCAAGCTTGTTTCCACTTCACTGTAGTGTCCTTTTTGAGGTGGTAGTAGCATGTCCTATATCTGCTTTACAATTGTCATATATTTCCATCTACAAAATAACATAATAAATTGGACTATGTCAGATACAATTATTGTTTCCACTTCTACATACATATTATATATTATTTATATTTTATATATCCCCCTCCGCCCCTGTATATATATGATGTACTAAAACATAAAGGTTTGTTAATTGTACATATGTTATTTAATTCAAAAGTGGTTGCCGCCATAAGCGCGACCGTCGGAGGAAAGCTTCCTCTACCAGGTCTAATTAGCAGGACGTGTGAATGGGACCCTCGGGATAAGTATTAGATAATTAATCCATATATTCAAAAATATAAATCTGATTGGAAATTCTCAGGTCCTCGGGCGGGATCTGTTCAGAGGAGAGTACACAAGTCTCAAGTGTATAAATCATTCCTTATTTAATTTGGTTTACTAGTTTTTTTTGATTTAAAGTATTTCCTTGTATTTATTTTGATAATTGTGTACAGGATTATACAGCGTTTTATGGAAAATATCTCCCCAATGAGCATTTTTTATATCGTGCTTTAAAAATAAACGGTGTACAGCCCTACAGCTTTTTTGCCCCCCCACTTCGTAGTACTGCCTTTGTTATTCTTCCTGTATCTGGAATTAAAATACATTATAATAATTATTTTTTAATTTATTTATCTACACATCCTACCCCACAACTTCCAAGTGAAAAGGCTATTCTAGAAAATTAATAAAAAATAAAAACTGAAATAGCTTGGTTGGATAAGTGCCACCCCCTTGTAATAGCAATCCTAAATTAGCTCAGGTGTAACCAATCACCTTCAAAATCACACACCAAGTTAAGTGGCCTCCACCTGTGTTAAATTGTAATTCACATGATTTCAGGGTAGGTCCCCTCTGCTGGGTAGTGCATTTGAAAGCAAAGACTCAACCATGAGCACCAACGTGCTTTCAAAAGAACTCCGGGACAAAGATGTTGAAAGGCACAGATCAGAGGATGGGTATAAAAAAATATCAAAGGCCTTGAATATCCATTGGAGCACGGTCAAGACGCTTATTAAGAAGTGGAAGACCCTGTTGGAGATCAGACCGTCCCGCCAAACTGGATGACCGAGCAAGAAGGAGACTGATCACAGAGGCTACCAAGAGCCCAATGGCAACTTTGCAAGAGCTACAGGCTTGTATGGCCAATACTGGTCAAAGTGTGCATGTGACAACAATATCCCAAGCACTCCACAAATCTGGCCTGTATGGTAGGGTGGCAAGAAGGAAGCAAATAATTTTGAAGTATGCAAAAAAACACTCAGGAGATTCTGTAGCCATGTGGCAAAAAGTTTTGTGGTCTGATGAAACTAAAATTGAACTTTTTGGCCTAAATGCAAAGTGCTATGTTTGGATAGATAGATAGATACATAGATACTAGATAGTGGCAACATTGTGGCAACATTTTTATTTATTTTTTTGGTTGAGGGGGGTTTGCACAATGCGCAAGCCCAGCATTCTGAAAGTTCTACACCAAATGTGGGAACTGTGTAACGCATAACAGTAACAGTGATTGTGTTTTAACAGCTTACATTATTTTTCAGGTAATGAACACTAAAAATAAGGACTCAATATGTTCAAATTCTTGAATACTGGTATTGATTATTTGTTAATATAAAACATTTTCAAATATGTTCACAGAGTCTGCTTGGCTATAGTTAACACAGTTTTCAAGTTAGTCTTTTGAAGTCTTGTTTTTGTACTTCACATTATCTATAGTAACATTTAGACTCAATGTAGCTTCCTTTTATTAATGTTTCACAGTCCTGCAAAATAAATGATTGATGTGGTTTACCGTGATCAGTGAGAGTAACTAGATTACATATTGTAGTTTAACTTTGATCGAAACGGCCAGCAAATGTGACCGTGGGACAGGGAAAACTTAAAGGAAACTCCAGGGAGAGAGAGGCCTAGAAAAATAACCAGTGTTACTGTCAACAAAGTTTTAAAGTAACAAACTTAAAATATTTTAAGACATTGTAGTGATCTCCTGTCACATAAGAAATGTTCTCACAGATTGTACGTGAGAACTACAGAACTACATTTCTCATCATCCTCCTGCTCACATATGTAACAAAATAAAATAAAAAGGTCATTATGTACCCTTTAAGGCTTTGCATCCAATTTGCGGTCCACTAATGTGGGACTCTTATTTGTCCCCACAACCTTTGAATCCTTTAAATCTTGCCTTAAAGCTTATTTGTTCAACTGGCTTTTTTTTTTTTTTTTTTTTTTTTTTTTTAATATGTTTTGATATTATTCTTATTGTTTATTTTTATTTTTGTGTTCTTATGTACAGTGCTTTGTGATGACTTGTCATGAAAGGCGCTTTATAAAATTATTATTATTATTATTATTATTATTATTATATTTATTAAAAGCTCTTGGAAGGAGGATTTCCTACTTTCAACTGAAGAAGAGACCTTGAGGTCTTGAAAACTTGTGATTAATTATTGTTTAGTTAGTCTAATAAAAGGTATCACATCTCCTTCTCTTTGTCTATTATCTCTGGACTAATACTGCTACCATTTCATCTATCAACTACTTCAGATTTTAGAAATAAGATGACATCATGAATACTGGAGATTGGGATATTTTTCTGCTTAGTTATATCCAAAAATGAATCTCTGTGAAGTTTTAATCTCTACACGTCAAAGTAATTTGCATAAAACGTCATTACTTGCTCGACTTTAACATTGTACTTTTTAACAGCTACAATAGTTGTGATTGTGAAGCACCCACGACAGGTTGACGGAACTGTACCAGTGTAGGGTCAGAAAGTGGTACATTATCACAATGTGGTATGTGTATCTGCTTAACGCCAGAAAATGGTACGCTCTCAATGCTGTGTCTGACTACTGCACAAATCACAATGAACATGACAAACAATAGTTCACCCACAAAATCATATATGTTTACAATTTTAGATAACCCAATGTGTTTCTCATCAGTTAAAGTCACATACATTTGCTGAATTATGAAAAAAATGATATAAAAAAAAAAACTTTCAGGGCCAAACTCAGGGCAATGTTTTTAACACGATGCATCATAAATTGCCTTTATCACATAAAACTAAAATAGTTGTGGGGTGGTTGCTAAGCACCCACTTAATTTTTTCCTATGGGTGCTTGGGCCACGGACCACCCATGAACCTAGCACCTATGGTATGAACCTGGAAAGGTATGTTCCACTCTGAGTACTATTGAGAGATGTTTTGAACCACATTTTTTAAATCCATATAATATAAAATATAATACATGGGCTGCGGTGCATTTCGAGAAAATATTTCATATTTCATACTGGGGCTCTCGAGCTTCGCTCTCGTGGTTTAACGTGGCTAATCCCTTGATTAAATATTTACAAATGCATATGCATATATATATATATATATATATATATATATATATATATATATATATATATGTGTGTGTGTGTGTGTGTGTGTGTGTGTGTGTGTATATATATATATATAATATATATATATATATATATATATATATATATATATATAAAACATGGAAACATTTACGTAAAGTCACTTAATAGGGCATTGGGCCACCACATGTGGCCAATACAGCCTGTATGCGCTGTGGCATAGAGTCTACCAGCCTCTGGAATACTGCAGGAGGGATGCGACACCATTCTTCCACGAGAAAGTCAATCAACTCACGCTTGGTTGATGGAGGTGGAAAACACTCAGATGTCTTCCCAGAATATCCCATAAATGCTCAATTGTGTTCAGATCTGGTGACTGAGAAGGTCATGACATACGGATAACATCAGTGTCATGCTTATCAAACTGTTGATGGGGGCATTGTCATTCTGGAAGACACCCCTCCCCCGGCAGGAAAGAAAGATGATCACCAATAAGCATACTTATAGGAGGCTGTGTGGTCCAGTGGTTAACAAATTGGACTTGCACCCCAGAAGTACCTGGTTCAAATCCCAGCTCAGCCACTGACTTGATGTGTGACCCTGAGCAATATATATGTTAGAACAACCCTTTTGCACCAGGAAAACTCTACAGAGACCCTGCTTGTGAAAGGGCTGCTTGAGGAGAGGGGGAGGGGAGATGACCTTTAACAGCAATATTACTGCAGCACAGGATAGTCTAAGGGCTATTAGTCTATAATACTCCAAAGCCGCCTCCCAGGTATTTTACACATTGCTTTAAAATGTGTAATTGAACCCATCTACCACCCATCACTGTCCGGATGTGAAGGAGTTTGTTGACACACTCTTAAAATGTTCCAGCAAAACCCATAGTGACACCACTGCTTACATATCTATATATAAACCATTGCATAGTTCCTCAGTTGATTGTTTGTTGGCAAACTAATAACGTAAATAGGAGTATTTCAAGGTCATGCAAAACAATTATTGTTTGTGTTAAAAACAGATGTAAATGGCTGTTTGTGCTCAGAATTACTGTACAGCCATAAATATTTGTGAAGAAAATATTTGGCGAATCACACCCATAAATCCCATTTTGCTCCAGAAATTTTGTCGACCTGTTGCAATATACAAAGTATGCATTATTACTGGAATTTGATATTCGTGCCAAAAAACGTTTGAGTTTTTTTTTTTTTTTTTTTTTTTTCCCTATGCGAAAAACGTATAATAAAAGGCTTGCAAATATTTATGGCTTTACAGTACAATAATATAAATTAAAATAAATTATACTCTACCTATTTGCATTGTATTCCATGAGACTGAAAATTCTAATTGAAATTCTTATATTTTATTGAACCCTTAATTTTACAATGACCTTGCCAAGTCAGTCCCAAATGATTACTGCCACCAACAGGTATTCCTTTGGAGTAAGACCTATTTATTAAGTAAAAGCTGCAGCGCGCCAAAATCAGCTAATGCATACTAGTTTAGTTTATTTACATTCCTTAAAGTCAAATTTAGCTCCCCCCTTGGAATATATTTTCCACTAAACCACTCAAGTCCAAATGGCCCAGTTACGACTCACATGTTGCAAAAAACTTTTTTTTTTTTTAAAAAAATACACTGTAAAAAACGTCCGTAAATTCAATGGTAAAATTATGGTAAACAGTGAAGATATATTGCCTTCTCTTATAAAATGACAATTTAACTTAAATTTAACAACAAATTACCTCATACTAAAAAGAAGAAAAGATGTTTATTTTTACAGCACATTTTCTTAAAAAAAAACAAAAAAACAGTTTTTTACATTAAAAAAGTAAAAACATATATTTTCCATTGCTTTAAATAACACGCGTAGCGTTGACGGTTAAATACCGTAGACATTACATCTTATTACGTTAAAACTGGAATCCCAGAATCCATTGCAGGGCTGATTGCAAACAGTAGTGTTTTAACAGTGTTATTGTGTTATTTGTGTGTTAAATGTGATGTGCAGTTGCATGATTATATGTAAATTTACATGTCCTTTGTGTCCCCTCACCATGTTATGTTTTGTTCATATTTTGTGTGGTCACTATCTTGTGGCAGGTCAGATCTTGGAGTGGGCTAGCCTTCTATTCCCTTTATTTGAATCGCCGTTTTCGGCTCAGTTCAATGTTGGTACTATCGTAGCCTGTGAAAGAAATCCGAAGAGCGATTATTGCTGGTAGAAACTTGCTGCTGTGGTGGTTTTATAACGCATATAAACTCTTACCAAGAGTTAATTTGATGAACTTTACTAATCGTGTGTTTTTATGATATTTTGCTGTAAATATATGTTTTTTTTAAATCTCTAAAAAATATTACCCTAAAAATCTCTAAAAAATATTACCCTAAAGTATGTAAACATATGAAGCATGATACTATTTTTACATAGTTTTACCGTAATAACATTATTTATACGATAATTTGCTCACCAGATAACATTTTTTTACTGTACAAATGACGGTTATCAAGAAAGTCTTACCGTAATAGATGTACTGCGATACTGTTTTTTAAACGGTATATTACTGACAACCCAGCTGCCAGTTTTTTTTTTTTTTTGTTTTTTTTTTTTTTTATAGTGTATCATTGATTTAAATCATTTTTTCATTTACTACATGTTTTATATAGTTTCTAAATTAAAGTACATGAAAAGTATGTTTCAAAAACCTTTTATGCGCACAAACATCTTAAACTCTGTCTATAAACTAAAACTCTGAGCGCAAATGCGAATGCAAGCGAGAAAGGCGCTTGCCTCCGATTCTGTGGCGCATAAATAGAGCGAAGACGTAAATTAAAAAATTTAAAAAAATACCGCACTGAAATGGTATTCTGAAGACAGGTCTTGCCCCGTTATAGTGCGCCTGTCCCATCATTAACATATTCGCAGAAGCGATTCTGATGACAGCGCAATGGGGTCCCAAACAGACAACAGAGCGCTGTGTTAAGACCCGCTGAAACCAGGTTTATTTAGTGGTGCAATCAGGAGCTTTAACAATTGAACACACTATAAAAAGCAAAGTAGTCCTAAGTGACAACTGTGTGTGTTTGGAGTGAAACAGAAAGAGGAAATCAAACAAAGAAAAAAAATAACTCGAGTGAGTGAGGGGTATTTTTCTCTGGCGTACTCCATCGCTAAATTCTTGTAGTTCACATTTAGAAGATGCCACAATGATAAATGGTTTGCTTTTTTTATGTATTCATTTAAGATTGAGTAATTTTAGTTTTTTATGTAACTATTCACAAAGCACAATTTTCAACAGCCTTAAATGTAGTTTGGAGGTACCAGAGATACTTACATGGTACCAGAGCTACGATATATGGTACGCCAAAAAAAAAAAAAAAAAAAAAAAAACATAATTTAAAAAAAGAACAAAAATCAAGAAAATCGATTTAAATAAAACAATAATCTGATTTAAATCAAATAAATCCGATTAATAATAATAATAATAATAATAATAATAATAATAATAATAATAATAATAATAATAGCCAACCCTGGAGGTTATTATATTAGTAAAACTTTGCTGGGAACATCCAGAACTAATATCTTGAGCATGAAAGGGTTGTTTTGGAAAGATTAGTAGGAAATGTTTCTGTAAAACTGAGGGCAGACCTTACTGGAAATGGTAGTGGGTTTTGGCGGCTCATTCATTTCTCGCTGTTCAGTCGCGCTTGTAGTATTACAACACTGTGTTCACCGGTTGGCTACTCCTCCTCTTCGATGCGCGTAGTAGTATGTTTTCATTCATTTACTTGTAAAGCAGTAAGGGGTGGTGCTACACTTAGAGAAAGCAGCGTGAAGTTACATATTGCATAGGGATCGGTATAGTTTGCGCAGCTTAACCTTTTTGATGGAGTTCTGGAGTTAGTCATGAGGTCTAATACACCAGTTAATACGTACAGAGGGCGACTTTCTATATATATAATATATATATATATATATATATATATATATATATATATATATATATATATATAAATAACACATTAAATAACACATTAATGAATCTTCTAGACGGTGCGTTTTAAAACATATTCTGCTACTTACATAGTTCTTACTAACTAAAATCCTCTCCTGTTTATAGTTTACAATGCAACTTTGTAATACTGTATCAGGGCCAGCTTGGAGGGGATGTCCCAATGAGGTTACTGTGTTTATACACGCAAGCTCATTTATTAAGATCTGGCAGCAATACAGAAAATATTTTCGACTGGATGCCTACAATGAAATTAACCAAAAAATAAAGAGATAATTAAATTGCCCAACTTAAAAAAAAAAAAAAAAAAAAAACGACTGTCACACAGAAATGCTACACTGTCTGTAATGCTGACTGTTAAATAATATTTTAGCTATTCACATTGGAAGCTGGCGTCTGAGTTGCGTTATGTCTGTGTACACAGCAGACAGAAAGAAGAACTAGGCCGCCTAAAACACAATGGAAATATTATGTGCTCCGTCTGACTTTCCTTTAGCAGATTAAACTTTCTTGAAAGTATTAGCATACAGGCAACGCTAAGCCTTCCATTCGAATAGAGCTGGATTCTGCACCCAGGCTCGTAAAATTCGACTCTACTACTACACCTTCCTGCGCAGTAGGAAAGCCGGCTCTTAGTATTCATACCATGTCTATCACAGATTCCAGAGATCTCAAAATACTAATGTATTCTTTACGTCTCCTGATTCACATCGGGGCGGAGTTGCAGTTCACTACGTACAATATTTGGTGTTCTCTGATTTGTTATCTGAGTCCACTCCCTCTGGGTAGGTAACTTATTAAAACGAGTTAGCAGGCGGAGTTAAGTGGTGAGGGTAATATATTGTGTGGGTACTTAACAGAAAGACGGGTCCAACACTGTCCTTTTTGAAATAAGGGAGTTTGTGGTTAGCGAGCAAACTGCCAGAATCCGCCCAACAATTCGTTTTAAAAGGAACTAAAACAATATCACATACTAGAAAATGTCAAGGGGAAAGGAAAGCGATGGTGGCTGGAAGAAGTTTGTCTGGGATTCAGAAAAGAAGGAGTTTTTGGGACGGACAGGCAGCAGTTGGTGTAAGTATACGCATTCATGATTAGTGTGTGTTCAGGCTTTGTTACTGCACATTTTGATCTTGGTGCTGGTACTGTGTTTTAAACGGCGGTTCCTTATACAGAAAACCGGGTTTCTTTTAAATGTGCATTTCCTGTAACTACGCGTTTGGTCTACCGCTCTCCAAACAGAAGGGAAATGGCACCTGTTTGATCTTTGTGTGTGCGATAATTTGTTTTGTAGTTGCGAACATCTATCAGTCTCTATCTATCTCTCTCCTCTCGTTTATTGCTTGAGTTAATCGTGGTGTATGTAGACGTTTGCATACAGACTACTTCAATCGAAGATAAGACGGTGTTGCAGTAATGCTGGATCTGTTTTTAAAGATAATTCGTATTGCCTTAAACTGATGATGCAGATCCTATCTGGTGAAACCCACCAATAGTTAAGCTGTGTTTGTAACTTTCTTTTTCGAAAAAGGTCGTTTTGAAGGACGTTTTTGATTAAATTGATTTGTTACCGCTAGCTGATTGGAGGGGAAATCCACAACCCCGTCTTGACTAATTTAGTTTATTTTTATTTTCGGACTTTGTCTTGAAACATGTCACGAGAGAAACTGTAAACTTTACCATTTGTATTTCCCAACCTTGGATCTGGTAACACACGTTATCGAGTTTATTGAAAGGAAAACTACTAAAATTGGCTGTTTTTGTAAGAAATTGTGAAATGTTGAAAGGGTTAAAAATGCATCATAGCCCAAGGTTAGTCAAGGTGATCTGGTCTAGTGTCTCCGTTGAGGGGAGGCAATTTACTGTGCCGGGGATCCTGATGTCTCCATACGCAATGGGAATTGATCATTTGGCAGTGTTTCCTGTTCCTGTGGCTTTTCAAGGATACATTTGCATTCAATGTCATCTTAAGGATAGCGGTTGGCTGTATCATTTGGTTAAGAGGAAAGACCCTGAGGGCGGGGAAAATAAAGGATAATTCATTAAGGGTCTGTATCCTAGCAACGTGCTTGGATGAAGGGGGTTGCAGTTCACACTGGCCTCGTGATTGGCATAACAGCCAGGGCTAGGTTCCCTATGACCTAAAGATTCATTTCTACCCTGAAACTGACTGTCTGAACAATATATTATAAACATTTTAAATCTATATTTAAAAAAATCTATCTATTAAGCAGATGAGCAAAGCGTGTATTTTAAGATTGAGTGCTTAAATACTATACCCATTGTGAACACTATGGGAAGACTGGTGATTGATAGGCGAGTACATTTGCTCCAGGTTAGTTGCAATTTTTTACAGTATGTTGGCACATCCATGCAGACTTATTCATGCTAAAGTGTAATATATTATGTATGCTTGTACACTGTATAGTTATTATTATCTAACAAATCCTCCTGAGAAAAAACTACTTAAAGGGAGAGTAATTTCCAAAGGTGTATCAGGAACCAGGTATCCTCATGCAAACAGTCTATGAATAAATAATGCCTTTGTGCCTTGTAAATAATAGTTATAGTGGTCATTAGTTCATGTCATTTGAAATCAAACAAGTGGTTTATCTGATCACTAGACCCCTGCATGAGTGCAGCTGACAACTCTCCCCAAATCCATACCTTTCTGAACACTTCTGATTAGCTTCACCCCTTAACTTTCTCATTTCTAGAATTGTCAGATATAGTGTGTGTGAGGTGTGGTGTTTTTATTTATAGATCTCTCTCTCTCTCTCTCTCTCTCTCTCTCTCTCTCTCTCTCTCTCTCTCTCGTGCGTGCTCTGGGAAAGAACATCTTTCCAAATATCATGTAGTAAATGTGTGAGTGATTTAAACAGTTTTTTGGTCCTGTTTTGGGGGCTACATGTATGTTGCTCACTATAACAGCAGCACCTGTATTGGGCTCTTTCAATCCATTGCAGCCCTGAGCTGACTGAGAAGCACAGCCAGAGTATCCCATTGATTTAATTGAACATTGGTATTCAGATAATTGACCTAGTTGGAACAACTTTGTGGGTTGGAACAGACTGAAAGAGCCTCCACTGACATAGTTCAAACAGAAGCAATACTTTTCTGTCTGTCAGATCTTGTGCATGGGTTCTCTGCTGTTGAAATAAAACTAGGAACACTGCAGCCAGAATAGAGAGGGAGTTTTAGTACAGGCCTGGAATTCTTGGATGTGTAGGCAACCTCACAAATTCCAGTCCAGGTTTTTGTTCGAACACTGTCATGAATCGTTAAATTGTGCAAATTACACCCCTTGCCAGGTTCTGAACCACACAATCCCTGTTAATTATACCTGTTAAAACCTGGAATAGCACTGCAGGACTGGAGTAAACTACCACTGCTCTTCAGCCAGTTTTTTTTTCTTGGTGAATTTTTTATGCTTTTGGATTTTATTTGCCCAGGGGTTTTAATACAAATGTATTTTTCTGCTCAGGTAAAAAAAGGACAATTAGGGGCATTAAAGGAGAATACATGAATCTGCTGGGTCCCTTAGAAAACAAAACACAGTGCCGCTAACCTCTGGCATGTTATCTTTTGGATTTCACAGATGTGCATCATTACTTTCTTGGTGATTTTATGCTTTGATTTATCCAGGGTTTATAATTTTATTTTCTTTCTCAGACAAAAGATAGGCATAAGGAGAAACATGAATCTGCTTCCTATAGAAACAGTGCCGCTAAATAACTATCTTTAAGTTTTACCATTTTTTTTTCTTTCTGCCAGTAAAAGGGTGCCTATTCAAAGGAATAAAAGATGTCTGAGAAGTAAGAGCTGGTTGATGGGACACCAGAATCCTGTGCATTTTCAAAATGATCCCTGAAATATTTTTTATACTTCATTTGGTGACAAATGATCCATACACAGCAATGAAAGTGATACAATTGACAGCCATTCTTTTTTTTTTTCTTCCCCCTCCTTTAGTGAAGATCTTGGCCTTCTATGTGGTCTTCTATGGATTCCTGGCTGGTATCTTCATCGGAACTATTCAGGTCCTTCTCCTAACCACCAGTAGCTACAAGCCCACGTACCAGGACAGAGTTGCACCCCCAGGTAAATTCAGCCTGCAGAGGAAAATGTAAGCTTTGAACTGTATTCAGTATCTAGACATCTTTTGACTTGAGCATCGACCACTACCTGCAGTAAAGGGTACTTCAAGAAAAGACAAGGTCAATTATGTACAGATAATGACCTCCACAGAGCATGTGCATTGTTATAAACTGAGCAAATAGGTTTGTTTTGTTTTATGAAGACTTTTTTTTATTTTTATTTGACTGGATTGATTGGGCTACTTGAAATGTTATGTTTTTTTTAGCTTTTTTTTTTTAAAGCATGTTTCAAGATACTGAAGTCCTGTTAGTTTTTGGAGTGCATCTGTATGTTGCCACTGTTTAAATTGGAGGGTATGTAGCATTCAAGTGGTCTCATGCATTGTGCAGTATGTCATTTGGAATGATTTTTAAATAGATGCATGAAAAGGTTACATTTTAATGTAACTCCTCGGTTTGATTTCTGACGTGTATACTTCAGTGTTCTTGGTTGTATTGGGATATGTTAGGAACTCCTGTGCCAATGACAAAAAAAAAAAAAAGTATTTAAAACCAAGATTCTGATGTCCTGAAGCCAGGCGCTTAATTCAAAAGATGTGAATTATGCGTCTGAACTAGTATTTGAGGTCATACCTGGGGGTTTAGACAGTACATTGCTATGAAACATGAAGACTAAGCACAAATTAAAGCCTATTCTATATGTCAGTGTATTTTATGTATAGACCATTCTCAGATTAATTGATCAGGCTCTGCTCGGTGTGATCTGTATTATGACTGGGCAGAATTTACATTAATGATTTGATTTGAGGTAGACATGAAACAACTGTAGTCTGCTTGATTCAAGATAAACTTCCTGTAACTGGCGCGTACATTCTCGATTTACAGTCTTGTCTTTTTGTATAAGCAGCTCTGTTTTAAATGCACCCTGTCGCCTTTAAATTGCTCTGTGGTGTCTGCCTTGGCAGGGAATGGTGTAATGGAAAAGTGTGTGTGGGGAGCTGTTGAACAGTCGCAGACTCACTGTTCTTTCATACAGCACCCGTCAAGGTCACTCATTATGAAGTTAACTTCCTCCCCTCCAGCCTTTCCACAGCTGACATGGCTATTGAAGCCCAATGTTTTTAGTAGAGTTTTCTTTCCCTGTTTTAAAACCTGGGTGCAGAGTTCTTTTGTAGGGGTGGGGGGGAGGTAGAGATTTATTTTTCAGAGCATTCGCAGCCTCGTTTGTTAGAATTTTTAAAACTGTTAACTAAGGGGTTTTCCCCTGTAGAAAGGCATGTTGTGAGTGATACAGAAATTTACATACACTTCAAAACCTACTTTTCAGATGCATCATGCGAAATTCCCTCCCTCCTAAAAACGCAGTCCAATCTTGCAGCAAGAAAATATTGTAATTCATTTCTTTCCCTGCATAACTGTAAATATGTCTACACTTAGGGAAGACCTTCTCTACTTGTGCTATTAGACTAGATTTTGGATTTAAAGATGATCTTTAGTGTGAAAGTTTAACCCTGTAATGCATGAAATATTGAAAATAGCTTAAAGACATTGTAATTCTGGACACTTCATCACACATCTCCTAGCCTTGTATAAAGCTACCATGCATTTGCATCCCTAAAATAGACTAGAAGAGTTTTTTTATTTGTATATCCATTGCCATGCATGAAAGGGTTAATGAGCCATATTTACAAATGTTTTCTTGTTGCATTAAAAGTATGTTGATAGCCCATTAGTAAATTGGTGCCAAAAAGTAGTGGCCTTTATCAGTATATTTTAACTCTGATTGTGAAGGCCTAGCAGGCAGCATGGTGGAGCAGGCCTCCCCCCCCTCCCTCCATTTCCTGTCTCAAAGTGGTTAAATAACCTGATTCTGCGTAATGTCGAGTGCCTTGTAGAAAGGAGAGTAGGAGTGGCTAGTGAGGGGTGGTGAATTTCCATTAGTGACTTGATCAAAAGCAGTGGCTGGCAGAGACTCTGCTGAGCACCATACAGCCTGCCTGCCTGAGGACTGTTGCTAAAAGTTTCCATTGTGCAGAGAGTCACGTGAGCTGTGGGTGTTTCACAACCACCAGTTGGAATGAAAAGACTTAAGCCATGCCTGTTTTGTTAGTTTTATTTCTGTGTGTGTGTGTTTGTATGTGTGTTATATAATGTATTTTCCTCCCTAACTGCTTAATCCATAATTAAGATCCCCTAGTTAAGATCTTGAATTTTCATTTATTTTAATAATTAAAGGTCACAATGTGTGATTTTTTTTCAATGCAGATTGTACAACAGCTAATACTCAAATGTGGGCAAAAGTCCAATTGCTATAGTAACATGTTTCAGCCATTCAGTCATGCATTTAACTTTCTGTAATTGTGCTATATGAAATATTAGGGAGGGAATGTATATGCTCAATGTGCAATAGATTGTGAGCTATAACTTCAACTGGTTACATAAAACAAATATTTGGTTTCCACATATTTAGTACCAATATCTAATGATGGTATCAATGTAGAACATCAACCTTATTTTTATATGTATTTTTTATAAAGTTTAAACAGTGATGATGCTAGATATTATGGCCCTATATTGCAAGAAAAGCAAAAATGATCAAAATCCAAGCATCATCTGAAGGTCCTTTTTATTCACTCTGTTGGCTCCTAGTAGACTGGACAAAAAATAAACAACTACTAATGATCTGAAAGCTAGATGTGCATAACACTCAATATGAATACTTGACACCTGACTTAATTGCACACTAGTTTGATAATTTTATATTGTACCTCTTGCTTAATATTATATTTCTTCTATTTAGGTTTATCACACACCCCCAGAACATTGAAGACTGAAATTGAGTTCACCCCCGATGATCCTAAAACCTATGACGAATATGTAACTGCCATGGATAAGTTCCTGTTAGACTACAATCAAGAAAGGCAAAAGGACGGACTACGGTTTGAGGACTGTGGAGGTAAGTGGATATACAAAGCCAAAATGTTTTGAATTTATAAGTGTACGCAAACTTGGTATGTTTTACATATGTGTATTGATTTGCCATTCTGGTAGGGTTTGCGTTCTGTATTTAAATACATGTGATTTTGTGAACTGGTTTTTATCAGGCATTAATTATATGACAAATCAAATTCCTATCTAAAGCTTCAAATTTTACTTTTTTTTTTTTTTTTTTTTTTTTTCTTTCTAGTTGAGCCTACTGGTCCTATTATGCGGGGAAGTCTGGACCAATCTGATGGTGGTAAGAGGGTCTGTCGCTTTTACCGTGATTGGCTTGGCAATTGCTCTGGTCTTCAGGACAAAACGTATGGCTATTCAGAGGGCAAGCCTTGCTTCATCGTAAAGTTGAACAGAATCGTGAGCTATTTGCCAAAGGTAAGACTGTAAAACAAAAATTACAACACCTGCATGATCTAACAGTCTGACTGAACAAATCTTAAAGTAACAAATGTTAACACATTTGAACAATAAATCGTTTTTTTTTTAGTGTGTGGCATTCACCTTTTGATACACTTTTGCCATTACATTTTCTAAGTAATGGGTAATCTAGGTCTGGGGAGGGGGGAGAGCACAATGTAAATGTATTTTTCCTAACAAGTTTAATTTGGACTACATTTGGTGTTGCAAAAATGTCTGTAGTTATTTAATATGACACATGGACTCTGCCACTAGATGTGCAGATGGGTCCCTATTCAAAGTCAATGACATACAGAAGGCTGCCTACTTTTGATATATGGGGATAACAATAGCTTACTATTGACAGAATAGCATAGCTGCCCATCACTGAATGACTAAACAATTTTACTGAATTTGGGGTGGGGGGCATCAAAGTACACTAAACTGTCGCTTCAGTCAGCGTAAGTTACTTTTAAATAGCTCAGTTAAACCAGATGGTTTGAAGAATTTTAGGTTAGGTCTGCTACAAAATTCCATCTTGACATTTACTATTCCTTTTTTGCTAACATTTAATCCTTGTTTTGGGTAAACAAATTGCTATGCAAAGTTTGATTGTGAAGAAACACTTGTCTCATCCTAAAAAAAAAAATGTCTATTAAATGAAACCCAGTACCATTTTATCCCCTAGTCCTAATGTTGAAGCATATGCTATTTTGATCACCATTCATTAGTGGCCAATCTGTTTGTTTGGTTTATTTAATACTTGCTGACAAACATGTTGGAGAATTACTTGGAAAATCTGTCTGACAGAACCTTGTTATCCTTGTCCAGCTCAATCAAATAACTCAATTGGGATGTATTTATTGTTTCTAAACACAGTCTCCACAGACAAATGACAGTATCCCACCTGAAGCCCATGACAAAGTACAACCATACCTGATCCCTATCCATTGTGCTGCCAAGGTAAGAGACATCCTGGTTCTCCAATATGAATTTCCATTTTTTTTGTGTATGTAAAAGAGAATTCTGCTGAAAAGATTGGTTGTAAAGAGAATAAAAAATGTTTGAAAGTTGAACTTCTGAAATGGTAGTATGATGTATTTTAGTAGATTTGTCCAAGCTGAATACGTTACCAAAGATTACCTTTCAAAACAAGCCTCTGACTTTTTCCAACAAACTTTTTTTCTTTTCTTTTTATAGAAAGAAGAAGATAAAGACAAGCTTGGACAAGTCAACTATTATAGCATGGCCAACGCTGGAGGCTTCCCACTACAGTACTACCCCTATTACGGAAAGCTGCTGCAACCCCAGTACCTCCAGCCCCTTGTGGCAGTTCAGTTTACCAACCTCACAGTTGGCAGTGAGCTGCGTATAGAGTGCAAGGCTTATGGCGAGAACATTAAATACAATGAGAAGGACCGCTACCAAGGACGTTTTGAAGTGAAAGTTCTGGTCAAGGCCCGATGATTGCAACAAGCTGTACCTTCCCTGCCCCATTTCAAAACAAAAAAAAAACTAGTCTTGAACAAACTGTCATACATACGGGACCTACACTTAATCTGTATGCTTTACACAGCTTTTTCTGCATATATCTAGGGTTAGAATGTAAATTAAGAGAGTAGCAATAGCAGTATTTATTCTACTGAAATGAGATTTCTTGAGCCATGGGACATGTTCATTATTACTGTAAATTATGATTCCACTACTGATATGTAGCGAGCAGTGTTTCTGTCCCCCCAAGTATTGCTGCCTTGCGTGGTTTGTTTGTTTGGAGTGTACAGTACTGTAGTCGCATACAATTGTCCTTTTCAAGCCATGTTGTAATTCCTGTCTCTTCTAATGTGAGCAAGCTTTAGCGGTCCAAGGTATGTGTGTGTATATGTATGTACATATGTGTGTGTGTGTGTGTCTCTCTCTCTCTCTCTCTCTCTCTCTCTCTCTCTCTCTCTCTCTCTCTCTATATTATATATATATATATATATATATATATATATATATATATATATATATATATATATATATAAAAAAAAATACACACACACACTTACTAACTGAAATACTGGCATGGTACGCTCTGATAGTCTAGGTCCGTGTGTGAAAAAAATGACTGCACTCCGTGGAGTTCTTTATCCTATTTCTGTTGTGTCTTTAATCATTTTGATTATAGAATACATTTTTATCACTTTTTTTCTTTTGCATCACAAATGTGTGATGTTTTACTTTCAATTTTCTGTTGATCTTTTTAGTTGTCCAGTATGTTGTAAAAATGTGCGAGACTTTTGAGTCTAGATTATTTGGCAATTGACTCGGTAGGCTTTTTTGTTTTGTTTTTCCCCCTTTTTTTTTTTTTTTTTTTTTTTGAAGGCATCACACAGTGATGCATCTTCATAAAGAATAGTTTTAACCATTTTCATGGTGGAAGAATTTATTTATGCAGTTGTTGTACAATTTTATTTTTTCTGCAAGGAAAAAGTGTAATGTATAAATAAGTTTAATTAATACCAAAGTCAGTGGTGGAAGATTAGTGGAAGTTTAAGCAATGTAGTACCCCAAGCTGTAGGATGTTTTATTGGTGTAAAAGTGCAAAAATCAATGTTTTAACATCTGTAAACTTGTCAGGAGTTAAGCAATCCTGTTGGTCATTTATTTAATCCAGTTAAAACATCAAATAAAATGGAGAAATAATATATGTTTTGCAACGGTGTACTTTTTTTTTATTTAAATGTAGCAAATATGCATGTGTGTGGTCCAGAGGTTTGTTCATCCATCCAGAATCTTGAAAAAATACTGGACCTGGTGGGGGAGAAATGAAAGTGTAATCAAACTGCATCCTGTATAGACACTCTGGTACTATAATTGAAACAATTTGTTTGGTTACTTGGGTAGCACTTGACCAACATTAAATCAGTTAAATTACTGGGATCTGCTCAGAGTTTAAATCATGTAGATTCATGCAAAACCTACACAAAGGAAACTGGTACAGAAATATTGGGAATTTAAGCATCTCAAAACAGATTATAATGGGTGAAGTGTAGCTGACAAAACAATGTTAATTATTTCATTGCAATATCATATGATTTGTGAGCCACAATAACTTCTATTGTTAATTGATTCCTGTTCTGCAGAGGATAAGGAAACAAAAGGTTGTGAGGTCCACCCAGTGGAATTCGGTATACTACTTTTCTATCCACTGAACAATGAAACGTTTAACAGGCTCTTTGGACCTTTCAGTGCTTACAGGTCAGTTGTGGAGGCTTTTACAGATTAAATGAAACTAGCTTTATGATATAGGACTTTGTTTCGTACACCAGATCTAGTAAGTCTTGTTGGCCTTTGCTCAAAGGAACAAGACTGGGTGGGGGGAGGAGATGATAAAATCAATCTCGTTTTAAGTAGAACTAGAGTTTAGGTCTTCACCCGCCAACTTTTACTTAAAACAGAAAAAAAACATTTTGTGATGGTGTTGCAGGTACTTTATAAAAATACCAGGACCACAGGAAAGTATTCAGACTTACGTACTGGTTAAACTCAAACCACAACTTTACTGACGTTGTGCTTAACTTTAAAACAATCTTCATGTAAGCAGTCTACACCTATTGTCTTAACATTGCACATGAATGCAAACACTTTCTGATTGTGACCCCCACCCCAACCCCCCTATATATATATATATATATATATATATATATATATATATATATATATATATATATATATATATATATAAACATATATATTATACATGCAGTTATATAACATGCAGTTTTTGCGAGGCTTGTGAAAAGTTCACCACCTGTCCCAAAGTTGTGCAGAACTGAAGTAACAACTGTTTATCAGTTGAATATCAAGCTGCACTATGTATAATGTTGATGTGATATGGAAAGGGTTAATGCTTATCACAGTGTTGCTATATGTTGGGATGGAGTCACAATATGACAGTTACACACTGGCAGGCCTGCCACTTAAAACCAGAATCTCCTGGCCAACAGCTGTTTTTATAAATTCATGCTGGTACCGTGTAAAGGATTTGATCTTATGCCAGTGTTTTACTCTTGGGTTTTCACAAAAACAACAGAGCACTGGCACTTAATAGCCAATATATTATCATGCAGGCAGTTGACACACTAGATTAATTTAGTCAAAGAGGAAATGCATAATTTAGAAATAGTTTATAAGAGACATTAAATTTTACCTCCAAAATCCCATCGTCTGGCAGGTCTGTACAATGCACAGCGTTCTGAACTTTGTTTTTTCCAAAGACAGCTCTCAATGTATGGGGACGAAGGTGACGGGCAATTTCCTGTTGCAAATAAGAAAGGGAGTGAAATACGGGCTATAGAGTAAAACCTTGTTTTAAGATTACCTAAAATCACATTCAACAGAAAGGCCACTATCTGTAGCCCAAAACCTCAGTTATATTATCTCTCTAATGAGACCAACATACTGGTAAAATTAGCTCTATAAACTATTGGAATCATTATCTGAAATTCATGGAAGTAAAGGCAATTAAACACAGATGGGATTTCAAAAATCAAGGGTTTAATGTGGTGAATGGATTTTATAATATTCTGTCATCAACCTTTGTAATCCCTTCACAAGTAGCTGTTTCTGTTTTTAACTGATGTTTGTTCATTAAGAAATTAAAACTGTAGTTCCACTTAAAAGCACACACACCCATTGCTGCTAGTCCTGCATTCCCTCTTAACAAAACAAATCCTGTTTCTCAGTGGATTAAAAATGAAACCTCCACACTGTGCTATATATACATTCTTTCCTTTGTTATTCATTTGCATAAAAAACACTCACAATGTGTGCGACAATGGGGGCTGGAAAACAAAAGTTCACACATTGTTTTGTTTTTTTAATTCATTACAACCCAACATCACAAGGTTGCAACCTTCTGAAATGAACAACTTACAAGACAAAACATTTAATCAAACACATTTTGTTTAAAAAATAAGATCTTGGGCATTATTTTTAACGCGAAAGCACTTTCCTCAAATCTATACAGTATTTTGATGGGGGGGGGGGGGGGGGTAGCACAGTTCATTAAAGTAATTAAAGCTTATTTCAGAACTTACACACACATTCAAAGGTTTTTAAAAAATGTACTTTTATTTTCAGAATCTTTTCATCTTTGTGTACATCGTTTAAAAACCTTTTCTTTCATAGATCTTCAATTTTGTACACTGCTGTTATATATATATATATATATATATATATATATATAATATAGACTTGACTTATGAATATAGACTTCTGAACCCCTTCCCCGCCTCACAGTTTTTACATGAAGGTACCTTATTTGCTTAGTATTTTGCAAGACAAAGTGCATACCAAATGCTGCAGATCCTCTACATATCTAAACTGTAGGAGACACTTTTTTCCTGCCTTCATCCAGAGAAAGTTAAAGTGGAGGCCATATTTTGTAATCTCACCTTTTCAGCTTGTACACAGATGGTAACATAAACTAAACATCTAGAGGGGTATAATTTACACTTAGGGGGCCAGACAGTGAACATATTACTTTGAAACAGAATATGCATGATGTTTGAAATAAACAAACAGAATATTAATATTAGATTAAACATTCATTTTCATTAATCACATTTTACGGCATATAGGGAAGTTTATGCAAAAAGGGTCTGTGTTGATAGGATATCAGACATAAAAACAAAGTCATTTTTTAACTTTTTTTCTCTTTCCAATTAGACAGAAGTAAAGTCTGTAGCCAGAAGGCACATTTCAGTTCCACTACAGCAGCAGAATGTTCCCATTAAAAGAAAGTGTAACCACAACTGTGAGATGACCAGATTGGCTCAGGCCAGCACTGGACAGAGCATATGGAGCTGCCGCTCTGTCAGACTGGAAAGGAGGTGGATGGAAAGCCCCCAATTTCACAGAGTGGTTGACATGAAGACAGCCTAGCCAGTCTTCAATAAAAATGGTGGTATGGAGCTTAACCATTGTCCTGCAAAAATTAAGCAGGCTTTCACAACTGAGCATGCTTGCATCTCACTCACCTGCTTTGCTGAGGTGATTGCAACCAAGAAAGCCACTTTGAGAGGTAAAGATTTCAGCTCAGCTGAATGCAAGGGCTCAGATTAAGGATTCATGAGTGCATCAAGCACCACGCTAAACCTCCAGCTAGGGACAATATCTTTCATAGGTGGCCGAAGCCTCTAAGCTCCTATCAAAAACTGCCCCACCAGGAAGTGAGCACCTGGGGAGGCTGTGCTATTGTTGTAGCATTTTCGTGAAACTATATTAATTATACGTTTTTTATGTTTATTTTATTTGTTTCAGCTTCATTTAAATGTTTAAACATTTTGCAGTTTCTATTACTATCTTGTTGAGGAAAATGTTTATCTTCTCGGTTTTGGCTATTTTCAATTTAGTCAACTGAAAAAAACACTGAAGGGGAGACCATTTAACTCAAGCATTGACAATTATCCATCTTAATGCAAAAAAAAAAAAAAAAAAAAAGGATTATCTCATATTCACAATAAATATTACATAGCTTTTACCTAACCTGAACAAACTAACATAAGACTTAAATTGGGTAATTATTTTAGACATAGGTCTGAATATATTAATAATGTAGGAGATTATCCAATAATTTGGTTGCTTTTGTGCATGTAACTTGTAGCATACTGCATGTTGCTTAAAAAGGAACCCTTGTAAACCAGATATTATGCATCAATATGGCTTATTCTAGTGTTTGCATCCAAGTATGCTCACACAAGAACAAAGTTCAACGTTTCATTTACCTTGTTTCTGTGCTCATCTGCCCTGTCACAAAGGAGATGACTTGGAAATTATGAACAATTTTCATGCTGCTGAATGATCTTCTTGGAATCATTGACAAGGGGCGGTACTCTGTAATTGCATTAGTAACCCACAAACGACCAGCAACCAGAGATACATTTCACTTTAAAAAGCCCTGAGGACAGTTAAAGTTCAGCACATCTGATCTACCCATTCACAAACTTGCTCAGCGTGAACTGGCCCGTTCTGTCACAATTCAATTAAATTCTGTCTAATCTCATCCTGTGAGAAAATGACTCTATCATAATGTATTATTGTTGCCATTCTTTTTACAGTGCAGAGGGAGGAATGCTGTTAGACAGCTCAATTTTCAATCACACGTGACAGTGACAGTGACTGTGTGATTTTTCTGCCCCATGCCAACTCAAAAATGTTTAAAAAGAAAGCTGTCTAAAGAGGTCCTAGAAGTGTTCTAGGATTTACCTAATGTTCAGGTAAGAAATGGGTGCACAACAATTCGTCCCCAACGGTCACGGTCAAGGCAATTTTTGAATAGAGCATTTGTGTGTTCCTACATGTGTTATATAGTAACCATAACTCTATGTGCACTGTAAAGGCTGGTTTATAATTCCAACTGCGACCCAATTTTTGGTCTCAGTCAGTGGTCTCCTGACGGTCGGAATGACATCATCTGCACTATTGAAAAATCGTACAGCCTTTTCTTGTGACCACAAAACGCACAGTCAGACAATGTTGCAAAAACAGAACATTTGTTGCAAGTCAGTGAAGCAAGCGATACAGCAAGTTTTTAAGGAACCCAATAAACATGAACAACAGAACAGGATTTTAAACTTGCCTCTAAACTAAAGGAAATTAAAGCGTAAATGAACCTTTGCTAAAATGAATATTGGTGCGTACATAGGCTACCATGCGCAGCAACCACTTGTATAATAATAACAGAAATAATGAGTACAATGTATTTTTATTTGTTTTATTGTTATTCTTTTTATATATTTGAGTCACGAATAACCTGAAATGAACATACAATAGGTAGATAGATATTAATTTTGCTCAAATTCTTACACCAAAAAAACCCCAAAAACTGATCAAATTTACTATTAATATTTACTATGAACACACATACACAATCTAGACACAAGGAATGTTTAATCAATAGTAGTATTTTGTTAAGTACACAAATAATAAACAGAAATCAGAAAAGTCAGAAAGTAAATCTTAGTCTCTAAGCACCAAACACAAGTCCAAAACTCTCACCGCACTCATGCTGGCTAGCAGGCAATTTAAATATGACACTGTGGCAGAGCAAAGCTCTGCCGTTTAGAAATTGGCAGGGATGGGGTTAATTTCCCCTACCTGCCTGGGTTTATTATGTTCAGGTGGCTGGGGTTGATTAGTTGATTAGATGGTTAGTTTAATTAACGATCAATCCCAACCACCTGAACATAATAAACCCAGGCAGGTAGGGGAAATTAACCCCATCCCTGCCAATTTCTAAACGACAGAGCTTTGCTCTGCCACAGACACCACCTGTCTACACACACACACACACACACACACAAAGCAGCAACTTGAGCAAGCTGTGGAGCTAGAAACTTGATCACACACACACACCCATATACTAGCACAGCCTCAACTGAAATGATGCAGACAACCTTAGAACAGAATAGATAGAATCAACAAACAGCTGCAACAAAGTCTTCAGTCCTCGGTATAGGAACCACAATAGTGCCCGTCTGCTCTCTCCTCTTCGTTGAATCTTTTAGTTATACAGGTAGCATGGCACAGTTTCTTTTGGATATTGTGGTTTGAGGCGTACAGCACACACAGACTGGTTTGTCTGATAACAGTCTTTGTTTTATGGCAGTCCTCCAGCCGGGCCTCAGTCTCATTGCTTGTGGTCGTTGATTCGCTTGCAGCTTGCTTCCTCATCTTGGGTCTGTTTCAGGCAGAATCCTGTCTTGGGTCCTGTCTTTTTAGGCAGAGTCCCGGAGTTGCAGCTTTGCTCAGCAGAGGGACAGCACCTTGTTTAGCATTTGATGTGGAGAGCAAAATGTTTAGTTTTGCTTGGATATTTATAGTCTTTTCACTCTGCTGAGTAGGTCATTTGTGTATCTTGCCTCTTTAAACTTTGATGTTTTAATGTCCTTTTCCACTGGGACATCACTAGTTTATGTCTTCCTTGCGTCAAAACGATTGTTGTTGCATGTGTGAATTATTTGTACATAATTCAACTGTCCTTTCAGCCTAATCCAGTTCAGGCACCACATAGCCCCCTGTCACCATGTTCAGTAGGTCACATAGTTCAGTATGTCTGCAAGAAAGATGCCCTCTTCTCAAGACACACAGTTTCATTAATAATCCAGTTACATATCCAATACACATTCATGTATTATTATCATATTCAGGGAATATGTCCCACAACAAGTTTTGTAACAGCGGTTAGTAAACCACAGTTGTGCAGACACTGCAGACCAAAATAATTTGACCACTATTGTTATTAAACTCCAGATACAGGTAAACCATAAGCCAGTTTGCCTGAAAATCTACTTTTAAACTTCCCCTTGACTGACATCACTTATTTGTGCTGTTGTATCATTAAGGCTGTATCGAAGCCTTTAGTCTATTCTATGTATTAGTCAGTGGTGTGTGAATATTTATTTTTTGCCAAATTACTCTTTGTATTTTTTATTATGAAAGTTTATGTTGTTTTTAAACTGGATTTTTTTTTACACCATTTTATTTTTACAATGGAAAAGTGACCTATATTTAATATTTTTTTTAACAGTTAGTGTGTGAATCACTCAGAACACACATTTATTACTCAGAATTGTGTATCCTCAAATCAAGGTTTGTTTCAAGACATGTAACTTCATTTTTCTGTGCAGTCTGCTTCAGAACAACAAAAAGGAACAAGAAAATATAAAAAACAATATGTAGATCATGTGCCAGTCAAATAATTCACATGTTTAGATAAAAAAAAAAAAAAAAAAAAACCACAGTTTTGACACCACCACTTTCCAATCAATTCAAAATAAACACATACATGCAGGAGTATTAGCTTTCTCTCAACTTTGAAAGAAGGCTAATACGGGAAAGAAGCCAGTTAAGGAATGGGTACAATCCCACCCTCCAGATTAAATTACCCAGGAAGTACAAGACAGTCTAAAAGCATAGCTTGCAAACAAATATTACTTAACCTAGTGTAGTGCCAGATATCATGTTGCTAAAATGTCTGTTTCTTTCAAAAATGCAAATTTGAGATCCATAACGAATGGGTGTCCCAGTGGCAGATGAAAACTGACATTACTGACTCTCCCCAACCCCCCAAGCCTCACTTTACATACAATTACTCTCTGACAGATATCTCGTAGTAAATGATTGTGATCTTGTGCTGAAGCCAAAAAGTCAACATCCCCCAGGAACCAGAAAAAAAATTATGTTGATGACAACACTTTACTTTAGTAGACACTTTAGTAGATTAGTTTAGTGGACACTATTTTTGTGTCTAAATAACACATTAAGATTTCAAAGAAACGCCTGCTCCATGCAACACGGAGAACGAGAACTGAAATGTTTCTTTCCAACATGTCACTTTGATAAAAGGTTTGGATGTATTTGAAGTGCATTTATTATAGTACAGTTTACCCCCCAAGAAATACAAAGAAAGATTCTTCAGATTCCACTGTAGAACAGCAAAACATTTTATCTTGATGTAAAAACGATATTAACCATTAATATATCCCCTTGTTGCAGTGGCTTTAAAGAAGTATACAAAAATAAAATGTAGACAAGAAAAAGAAAATTATTCTATATATAAATTCCTAGTGATATTAAATTATATAACATGAATATAGACAGATGAAATAATGCTAGATTATTTGTCTGCTTACTGGCACAGTGGGCTCAACTACATTTGCATGCTGTGTCCCAGAAGGCTGAAATATTATTATAGCAACCATCTACCCTCTTCTGGGAGAACTCTCAGACAGAGGTGTTTATTCATTCTAGTCCCACCTGTACAGACTTGCTTCCCTGACACCTAGTAATGATTATGCAACATGTTATATGGCTTACATTTTCCCTGTACAGCCATTTTGCTTGCAAACATCAAATTTAGTCACCCTATTTTCATAGGTGACTAAATTGACAAAAGTTATGTTTTGTTTTAGGCAGGTGTAGTCATGGCTGGTATAGAGCCGATTTTCGTAAATTACTGTGTTTAATTTGTGATTTAAGCATCTAAGGGCAGGATTTTCAAAGCCAGCGTTATTGTATCAAACTTGTGGTATAGGAACAAGAGCTTTAGCAGCAAGACATTTTCAAACGAAATGTGTTCATTAAATCAATCCGTTAATGCGTTCACTAACAATGAGGTCGTTAGTGAACGTATTTTTCTCATTAAAAAGCTTAATTGTCAGAGGTCAATCTATGCTGTCCGATTTTTACCCACACAATACATAATTGTAACTATGTGAACTTTTTTCACATTTTGTTGTGTCAGTGCCTCGGAGTTTCATGCATTTAAATTAGGATTTTTTCCCCCACTTATCTACACACCATACTCCACACTGTTAAGGGGGAAAAAGTTTTTATTGAGAAAAAAATTATATATTAAAAATACAAAACTGAAAGATCATAATTGGATAAGTCTCCACCTCCCTGAGTTAATACTTGGTGGAAGCACCTTTGGCAGCAATTACAGCTGTGAGTCTGTTGGGATAGGTCTCTACAAACTTTGCACACCTAGATTTAGCAATATGTGACCATTCTTCTTTACAAAACTGTTCAAGCCCTGTCAAGTTCCTTGGGGAGCGTTGATGGACAGCAATCTTCAAGTCATGCCACAAATTTTCAGTTGGATTTAGGTCGGGGCTCTGCCTGGGCCAATCAAGGACATTTACCTTTTTGTTCCTTAGCCACTCCAGTGTAGCTTTGGCTGTGTGCTTTGGGTCGTTGTCATGCTGAAAGATGACTTCTGTCCCAGTTTCAGCTTTCTTGCAGAGGGTAGTAGGTTTTCCTCAAGGACTCCGCTGTACTTTGCTTTCTCTTCTATCCTGACAAGCCTCAGTCCCTGGTGATGAGAAACATCACCATAACACGATGCTGCCACCACCATGCTTCACAGTAGGGATGGCGTTCATTGGACGATGAACTGTGTTTGGCCATACATAACACTTCGCATTTAGGCCAAAAAGTTCCATTTTAGTTTCGTCAGACCACAAAACGTTTTGCCACATGGCTACAGAATCTCCTGAGTGATTTTTTTGCATACTTCAAAACAGGATTCAAGGTGGGCTTTCTTGAGTAATGGCTTCCTTCTTGCCACTGTACCATACAGGCCAGATTTGTAGGAGTGCTTGGGATATTCTTGTCACATGCACACTTTGACCAGTCTTTGCCATAAAAACCTGTAGCTCTTGCAAAGTTGCCATTAGCCTCTTGGTAGCCTCTCTGATCAGTCTCCTTCTTGCTCAGTCATCCAGTTTGGAGGGACGGTTTGATTTAGGCAGGGTCTTGGTGGTGCCATACACCTTCCACTTCTTAATAATCGTCTTGATCATGCTCCAAGGGATATTCAAGGCCTCTGATGTTCTTTTGAAAGTGTCTTGGTGCTCATGGTCAAGTCTTTGCTTTGAAATGCACTACCCAGCAGAGGGAACCTACAGGAACTGCTGAATTTATCCTGAAATCATGTGAAGCACTAAAAATTAACACAGGTGGAGGCCACTTAACTTGGTGTATGGTTTTGAAGGCAATTGGTTACACCTGAGCTAATTTAGGACTGCTATTATAAGGGGAGTGGACACTTATCCAACCAAGCTAATTCAGTTTTTATTTTTAATACATTTTCTAGAAATTTCTAGAATTTTTTTCACTTGGAAGTTGTGGGGTAGGATGTGTAGATAAATGAAAAAAAAACTAACTATTTTAATGCATTTTAATTCCAGGCTATAAGACAACAAAAGGTGAAAATTTTGAAAGGGGGTGTAGACTTTCTATAGGCATTTATATATATATATATATATATATATATATATATATATATATATATATATATATATATATATATATATGTTTTCGGTAGGCCATCCATGTCACTTTGAAACTATGTGATGACGGAACTGGCTTTTTGTCATAAAATATTGGCTCCATACATTATGGTCTATGTAATAACCAGATACGGTGCACGTACGTGTTTTTAGTTTTGGACAAAAATCATGATTAACTAATACATGTATTTGGAAATATGATGTATGTAACCGCATAATGTCTTCTTGTAAAAATATTTGTTACATGTAACTAGTATTGTTTAATACAGTAATTCTATGTTGCCTTGGATAAAGATGGCTATCTAAATTATAAAAATTAACAAAAAAACATGTAATTAATGTACTGAATACTACTGTACTGTAATTAGTAAAATAAACACACTAATAAAAAAATACAGTACAGTAATAATAAAATTACAGAAATAGTAAAACTGATAATAATAATAAAAAATAATATACAAGTCGATAAACATTACCATATAAACTAAGTTCAGGTACAGTACAGTAATCATTGCCTGTACACTATTTTAAGAAGTATTTTAGTCCCTGGCCACATTAGCGTTTTAAAATCATGTTAAGGTTTCAAAACCTGTTAAACAGTGCTTAAATCGATTTGCATCCACACTAAACACGGTTCATAACTGAGTTCAACAACCGTTTGAAACCTACTCAGGAGGTAGTCTCGAACTGGGCTGTCGGCATAACTGGGTTATATAAACTGGTTTAACTGTAATCTGGACGTGAACCGGGTTTGAGTCTGGTTACACAGTATCCTCCGATATCCCCTAGTGCTTTGTGGTAGTACGTTGCCATAATCCCCCTGGTTACACGAGAGAGAATAAAGAAAAGACAATCCCCAAGTAAAATATAGGACGATTTATTCTTGTCATATTCCATTGGTACAGTCAGATATGCTAATGTACCGTAGTACACAAAACTTAAAATGTGTCCAAAAATGATCTCAGATCCCATCACATATTAGCAAGTTAAAGGGCTTTATTTTGACTTCTCATTAAATTAAAGAACCTCTTATCTGCCCCAGATTTTCCCCTTGTGCAAATACCCAACTCATTTATTTACTATGGCATGGGCATTTTCCCCCCATGCAAATTATTCCCCTTTTGATTACTTAGGCACTTTTGTCGTAGCTCCTCCGTTCTGCTCCCTTGTTCAATGAAAATAAACATTTACAAGGGGGAAAAAAAGAGGTGGTCTCATTCCATTTGACAAACACACCGAGTTTCGTTCGCTTGCTAAACCTCAATGTGAACAACTGCTGGACTCCTTTTGCACATAGGAAACAAACTATACAAGGTAACCTCACTCGGAAGTAAACATTTTACGCACAGTTTAGTTCATCTTCTCAGGAAAGAACAGTAAAAAACTAAGGGGTAGATGTACCAAAGTGTTGCGTCTGTCGCAATAGTTGCAAACGAGTCGGGACTCTCGGGTGAAATGTACTAAACAAGCTCAATGCTGTTAGCAACTTTTCAGGGAATGCTTTGCGGCAGCAGCTTTTCTTTATGGTGCGGCCTTAGATTAAGGGCGTTCCTGCATAAAATCGCAAAAATAGGGTGGAGATAGTGAGGGCTCTCAAATATTATAATGAGATGTACTAAAGCTGCCAGCAACTGCGACACCTACAATTGCATAAATTTGTTAAGAACTTTTGAAAGCATGTTTTAAACAGTCACGATTAGCAAACCTTTAAGAGGCAGTATGGAAAACACTATCCCCTAACCACGACCACTGTGATTGCAGCAAGGAGTAGACATTGTCTTCAGCAAGAACGACTGAAGGGTACTTTGTACCCGTATTACCCTCTTCGATATAAATGAAGACTAAATTAAACACAGGTATAGGCTCGGCAGCCACATAATTCTTGAGCTGCTGTCTGATTTAAAAGATGACCTGTCACCCAGAGAAGCCATGCTATCCCTACAGTGGTCAAACTATTATCCATCCTGCATTATTTTGCCCCTTGGTCCTTTCATGGGACTGTGGCAGCTGTTGCTGGCATTTCACAGTCCGCTTTTTCTCGCGTGTCGCCAGTTGTGCTCAATGCTTTTTTGAGGCGAACATCCAAATACCTATTTTTCCCTAGAAGCAGGGTGTACTTACAAGCCTTGCAAACAAATTTATATGACATTTCTTGTTTCCCCAATGTGTTGGGAGCAGTAGACTGCACATATGGGCCGTTAACCACTCCATCTCATTCTGAGCATCTGTATAGGAATAGGAAACACAGCTATTCTATTAATGTGCAGGTGGTTTGAAATTATGCACAATTTAGCACTGCACCCCACTGACTAACTTAAATAAACACTGACTTTATATATTTGGCTTATAGGCTACTCCTGATAATATGAATTAGTGGTATAATGCAAATTTGTAGCTGGTCCCTTGAAATTCGTATTAACTTGTCCTCCTGTAAGTTTCATAACTTGTCAATGCGGCATCGTGATCTAATTTGTCTTAATTGTCCAGACTACTAAATAGGCCAAGTAAAAAATATTAACAATTAAATAAATAAATTGCTAAAATAATTTTGTTTCAATTTAAAATAATCTTTTTTTGCATTGTACACCAAAGAGTACAATGCAGCAGCATGACTTATTTTATTACTACAGGATAAAGTAAAAATAAAGTGCGCTAGGTATTCATTTGATTTTACTACTGTACTGTATAGACCTATTGTATAGATTTATATACATAATGTAATGTGTAGCCTACCCAAAACACATTAGTGTTATTTCAGCACAATGATTTATACATATAAAATACACTGAGCACTATCAATGTATATGTGTGTGATTTTACTGTATTTTTAAACCCGACACCTCCTTATGTTGGATTATGAAGTGCTTTTTAATAGAAACACATTTTTTATTTGGGGGGGTGGGTCCACTATAGAATCTGATGGGATTAAACTGCCTTTCATAATTTATTCAAAGAAATGTCACATGACTCTCACAATGCTAGAGATCTCGCTAAGAAATCTCGCGCAGCAAACATTTAAATGACCATATTGCGGCTCTCTTCATTAATATATGTTCTCTTAGTACATACGACAAAATGTATACTTTGCAAATTGTTGAAATGGTACGTTTGCCCTGCTACTGGCCCATCTCAGCACAACCACCCCTAAATGTATCAGGGATTGTCTCAATTTTCAACCATAATTTTTTGTCCTGGACAGAAACATTACTACTGTTAATTGTTCCAGTTTTCTAGTGTATTTATTATTTATTTATTTATTTAAAGTGCAGAACTGTATCGGTGTGCTAAAGAAATTAATAGCAGAATAATTTATTATGTGATGTTAGTGCCATTCAAAAATAAAATAAACAATTTTATGGATTGTTTGCTTAATCATTCTGATTGTGTCATGTGTTCATTAGGTGACAATATAAAGAAAATAATGCGTTGGCATGATCAGCAGTAAATACACCAGATTTTTTATTTATTTATTTATTTTAAACTATTATTGTCTTAATATATACTGTTATTTTAACGGCGTCAGTGAATTGAAGAAAAAAATTTACTTCCAAGTTTTTCACTCTGGAAATCTGGTAATCCTATTACTGTTATCTGAACTGGAAAAAATAGGTAAAATATAAATGACTTTGCTTAATGCCGACAGCAAGAGAACAGTGCAGAATTGCGTAACTGTATACTGAACTATTCTCCTACTGTAGGCATTCAAGAAATGTATTCATTAAATTAGCAATATGCAAGAATCTAAAACATGCTATCAAAAACCACAGCAATACATCAGTAGCTGCCACCTTTTAACATGCCTTGCAGGATATTGTAAATATCCAGTTAACACATCACATAAAAAAAAAAAAAAAACGAGTGCACTTGCAAACTGCATTGTGAACACAAATGAACTCGGTCCTGGAAAAAATGGAAAAGGACCAAAAATACAAACCTTAGCTCACATCCAAACGAACATGATCCCTTTGCTCCTAGATAAGTGTGAACAGCAAGCACATTGATACATTGTTTCAAACTAAATAAACCAGACCAAGTCTGTTTGAAACGGACCCAGTGTGAATGTAGCCTAAGTTACCAAAAGTCAGGCCCTGACTCCATTAAAACTTTTTTGTCTTTTTCATGATACAAAATTTAACAGCTTACTAACAGCATATTACTCTGTTTCCTACAGGCTCATTATCAACAGGCAATAGCCTGCTGACATTGACTGAAAAACAGCATTTCTTAGCTTCTATTGAAGAAATGTGCATTTGTGTCAGGATGCATTCTACATCAGACATCTAAAACCACTCGCTCCCATTAAATAAATTAGATTTTCATATATTCAACTCCACAACAGAAACCAGGAACACATTTTAATCAATTAAATACATTGCTTTTTAAAGATTTAATTTAAAACTGAAAACAAAGGCTGAAATGTTTGTCTGTTATGCTGAAAAAACATCAAACACCGGTAAATAAAAAGCTGTGAAAGTATATTTAAAAAGAACCCTTGATCTACAAGTACCAGCACAGTAGTTTTTTATGTTTTTTTCTTTAACAGCTAAATACACAAGCAGTACAAATAAATCAGCACAAAAAGCCACACACATACCCAATCAAGCCAGCCTAAGACTAGTTTATATTACAGCCCTTCGACTGTTAATTGCAAAGTCCTTCAATTATCTGAAATCACCTTTATACTACTCTTTAAGGGTAATTAACCTTTACCAGACTGAATCTATCTATAGTCTTATCATATGGAACCTGGCACATTATTGCTACAAACCCCACTCCTTGTAAATTATGCTGGGCTATGCAAATCTTTGGAAAACCAGAACATATGCAATCTTATCATCAGGAATTCGTATCAGCAGTTACAAGGATTACCTCTGTCCTTTTATGCCAATGCACTTGTGTGGTCTTAATAGGTAAAGAAAGAGTGAGATCAAAATGTCCTTTTCTATTTAGTCATAAATCACAAGATTTCCAGAAACAAAATATTATTAAAGATGAAATGCTTTTAATAAATGCCAGTGTATGTGCATACATCTGTTGATGTGGATAACTGTCGAATTCAATCAGAAATAATATTGTATTTGTAGTTATGCTTGAATTCCCACAAATTGTAAAGTGTCAAAAGCTAAAACATTTGATACAATTATATGGGGTCACTCTCCGAGTACAGACTTATTATATTCGCAAAGGTAACTAGGGGGAAAAAAAAAAAAAAAAAAAAAAGAGTCAATACCCTATTGGCTCCATAACTGTTCTTCCAACAGTTTATGCAGTCACATGAGTAGATTTCATTGAACATTAAACCTAATGGGTTACACAACTGCTGCTTTGGTATACTGCAGTCTATTTTTGGACAAAAAGAGAAGTATGAACCAAGAATAGATTACAAAACCTCTACAATAGTCTGTGCCTTGACAATGCTTGGATTGATTTCCTTGTTCCTTCCACAACTGCTTCACTGTAGACATTCCCAATTAGAAAGTAATGTATCTCTGTATACACATGCAAATTTTTGTGATGAATAATACTGTAGGCAGTAAGATGACATTCAGACATGCAAACACATTAAGCTGGTATTTACAGAGAAACATCAAATCATGACGAGTGCCTCAACAAGTGCAGACTGAATCTGGCACAAAGTGTAGGCTGTGTTTAGGGTGACGCTATAAAAAGCTGGACCAAATTATAATTATTTATTTATTTTTCATTTTTCATTTTTTTTAAACGTATGAAGATCATACAAATAACTTACAGGGTCAGCTGGCCCGCAGAATTCTCGAAATGTCTTTGGAGCCTCTGATCCATGGATCTCTAATGCCATACAAGGTCCAGAGCACAGCTCTGCAACCATACCCTGTCAACAAACAAAACAAAAACAATGTGAAAACTTTAATCAAGAAAGAGTACTGTTATGAAGGAGTCCTGGAGACATACTGAGGCACTCTATGACGTCAAGCTGCTATCATTTCAGGCTACAAAACAAAGACAATTGTCTCCATTGTAGCCTACCATTATATATTTTTTTAAAGGTTTGCACTTTTTTAAAGTGAAGAAACATGCCTTTTATTTGGCAAGCAATTATGTTAATCTAGAATGGTCTTTGATACAGTTCTAGTATTTGTTTGCGAAATATCATAATTACGAGGGAGCTTGTGGGTGTTACAATGCTTCAGGCAGTACGCAGTTACTCTCATTTGTTAAATTAGTGAAGATCCTGAAGATTCTTCTAGGTTGGAACCCAGATTGTGTAGACCGCACAAGGAGTACTGCTGGACTTGCCCCATTGAAAAATGTATCACCTACTCTATTTTTTATACTGTGATTGTTATTGGAAATTACAGACTGGTCCACCTACAGCTGCAGTAAATACTGGAAGCTAGTTAATTATTCCCAAGATTTTCACAATCAATAAATAAATCTATGTTTATTTACTTTTTTTTTTTTTTTTTTTTTTAGTACTTAGTAATTGCCAATTATTTTATTATTTTCTCCCAATTTGGCATATCCAATTATTATTATTATTATTTTTTTTTAGGCTCAGCTCACCGCTACCACCCCCGTGCTGACTCGGCAGTGGTGAAAACAAACACACAGCGTGTGCCGACAGCTGACTGCTTTTTTTCACACTGCAGACTCACCATGCAGCCACCTCAGAGCTACAGCGTTGGAGGACAACACAGTTCTGGGCATCATACAGGCAAGCCTGCAGGTGCCCGGCCAGACTACAGGGGTCGCTGGTGCGCAGAGTACACCCTGGCCGACCTAAGTCACCCCCCAGGCGGCGCTCGGCCAATTGTGTGCCGCCCCCTGGGAGCTCCCGTCTGAAGTCGGCAATAGAATAGTCTGGACTCGAACCGGCGACCTCCAGGTTATAGGGAGCATCCTGCACTCCACTTGGAGTGCATTTATTTTTAAGCAACCATTTAAAACATATATGCCAACACAGTCATAAAATGTCATGCTCAACTTGCATACTGTTCTGCTATTTTAATTGTCCACACAATTCAAGATCCACCAGATGGAATTAATGGTACACTTATGCTTCATTTACAATGCGTGCTGGGGCCGGCCATGGCCATTTCAATGCTTTGTTCTAATGTGGCCAACCTTGGAAGTTGTTGTCATTCGTCAAAAGGTCACTGGGGATTGTAAGATAATACTGTTATGTGTTTTAAAGAAAGAAACTTGTAGCAGTACAAGGTAGCCAACAATAAATGCAACACCTTTTTTTTGTTTTAATGTGTTTTACTAGGTTACGGAGAATTCAGAACAATTGGATATGAACTTTGCTGACAACTGCAGATGCTTTTTAGTGAGACTGAACAGACCTGAACAATCTGATTTGGCAAACTCTGCCACCTTCTACCTTCCCAGTTCCAAAAAAACTGGGACTTCTTCAGTATCTCTTGAACAAGAATACACTTAGTTCCCACAAGGAACCATGGGAAAGTAGGATTTGGAAACAAAAACATTTATCTCTGGTTTACAACTTGTGAAACTTTGTTGTGATATATTTTAAAATCATATTTCTGTTCTTGGGAATTAGTACAGTCAACTCCACTTAATTGCATTTGGATAACTGCATAATGCAAACCACGTTTGAGTGGTTAAAAAAAAAAAAATTTTCAATAGCAGCGACATAGAGAGCATAGCAACGGCATAACAGTGGGAATAGCAGGCAAGAAAGTCACAGTAAATGGCAAAGTGAATCTGTAAAACACTCGAGCCTCAGCACACTACAAGCCTTCATGGAGGCAAATGGTTGATAGTTTTGCGACAGTTTTTAACAGTTGTTTGTCAGCCGAATACTGTCCATGCTTCCATTAAACATTGTTTTGCTATGTTCTATTTACAAGATCTATAGTAAGGTACTGTACACACCTGTTTAACTTTTACCTCTTACTGTACTGTATTACATTAACTTACTCTATGCAGGCTGTTGTACACTGTACATTATTTTACTTTTCATACAATGCGCTGCCAGAGAATAATGTTGTCTGTATTAAATGCACAAAGTATTTCAAGTTGATGAATAATAGTGCAGGCAGTAAGATGACATTCAGACACTCATATTAAACTGGTATTTAGCGAGAAACATCTATTTTTCTAAACTTGTACAGTATTGGGGGTTACTTACAATTAGGTATTTGTAATAAAATATACAAAAAGAACTTAAAATAACTTATTTTATGCAGACTGTTATATATATTATTTTACAATGTTTTATTTTTCTGAACTTGTTCAGTATTTTAAAGTTACTTATAATAAAACATAAGTGAAAAATACAGTTATGAATCTGATCAAAATGGTCATATATACATGTACACATACACATAGACCTATTATCATTGTATACCATTGTATTCCCTCACTCTGGTTATATCAATAACCTCACACCGGTCCACAGCCCATACATCTTATTGTTATACGTTGTGTGTATTATGTTGGTGTATAGCTGTGCTTTAAATATACTATTATAAAAGCAAGCTACAAGCCTGATGCATGGATACTGTGCTGTGTCAAGTTATTGTCTAAATATGAACAAATACACATACAGGACAGGTTAAATCCATAAGATTCATTGTCAGTTAGAATCAGAATGTGTTGCAAAAACTTCAATAATTGCACACACAGCTGAACTCATTTAGCTACTATGGGTAAGGTACTGGAAGGGTTTCTCCAAAACCCTGCTAAGATTGGCCACATTTGCAAATACAATAGAATATTTTTAAATTGATACAACACATTGTTTGGGCAGAATTGTACAGAGAGTTGAAAGAAGAAACAAGTCTATGAATGTGCGCAAGTTTCTTCTACATACAAACAAGGACAAATAGCCGCTTACAGTTTGAAAAAGTAGCAAGAACAAACTGTAACTGTAGGTGAATACTTTTTACATAACCTAAAAAAAATAAAAGCAAAAATCTGCAGGAATATATAGTAAATCAAGAATGCCTTACAGTGTTTTTAAACAGTGATGCAATACTGCCTTGGATGCAGTTTTAAAACATTTCATAAATCTTGCATTAAACAAATGTGTTGAATTGATTTTGAAGTTACTTTATGAGTTGGAGCAGATGGGTCAAATGTACCCTTGTACATTCATGGTAAATATATAGTATATTCCAATTGTGGGCCACCAACAATATTTTATATATCACCTTTCTCAGTAGTTTTACAGTAAAGACTTTAAACTACAATGACTAAATGAGCTGGAAGTCAAATCTCTTTTTGATTAAACGGACAAGGTTTTACAACCACAACAGAACACTACTATGCAAAACACTTGACCTGAGTTTTGATTTTTTTTTGCACCATAGGAAAATCTGAAGCTACTCACAGGACAATAAAAAACACATATACACACACCCACACACTACAGGAATCAAAGGTCATCTTAAGTTATTTTAGTTAATAGCCAATAGCAGCGACATAGAGCGCATAGCAACGGCATAACAGTGGGAATAGCAGGCAAGAAAGTCACAGTAAATGGCAAAGTGAATCTGTAAAACACTCGAGCCTCAGCACACTACAAGCCTTCATGGAGGCAAATGGCTGATAGTTTTGCGACAGTTTTTAACAGTTGTTTGTCAGCCGAATACTGTCTATACTTCCATTAAACATTGTTTTGCTATGTTCTATTTACAAGATCTATAGTAAGGTACTGTACACACCTGTTTAACTTTTACCTCTTACTGTACTGTATTACATTAACTTACTCTATGCAGGCTGTTGTACACTGTACATTATTTTACTTTTCATACAATGCGCTGCCAGAGAATAATGTTGTCTGTATTAAATGCACAAAGTATTTCAAGTTGATGAATAATAGTGCAGGCAGTAAGATGACATTCAGACACTCATATTAAACTGGTATTTAGCGAGAAACATCTATTTTTCTAAACTTGTACAGTATTGGGGGTTACTTACAATTAGTTATTTGTAATAAAATATACAAAAAGAACTTAAAATAACTTATTTTATGCAGACTGTTATATACATTATTTTACAATGTTTTATTTTTCTGAACTTGTTCAGTATTTTAAAGTTACTTATAATAAAACATAAGTGAAAAATACAGTTATGAATCTGTTCAAAATGGTCATATATACATGTACACGTACACATATACCTATTTTCATTGTATACCATTGTATTCCCTCACTCTGGTTATATAAATAACCTCACACTGGTCCACAGCCCATACATCTTATTGTTATACGTTGTGTGTATTATGTTGGTGTATAGCTGTGCTTTAAATATACTATTATAAAAGCAAGCTACAAGCCTGATGCATGGATACTGTGCTGTGTCAAGTTAGAGTCTAAATATGAACAAATACACATACAGGACAGGTTAAATCCATAAGATTCATTGTCAGTTGGAATAAGAATGTGTTGCAAAAACTTCAATAATTGCACACACAGCTGAACTCATTTAGCTACTATGGGTAAGGTACTGGAAGGGTTTCTCCAAAACCCTGCTAAGATTGGCCACATTTGCAAATACAATAGAATATTTTTAAATTGATACAACACATTGTTTGGGCAGAATTGTACAGAGAGTTGAAAGAAGAAACAAGTCTATGAATGTGCGCAAGTTTCTTCTACATACAAACAAGGACAAATAGCCGCTTACAGTTTGAAAAAGTAGCAAGAACAAACTGTAACTGTAGGTGAATACTTTTTACATAACCTGAAAAAAATAAAAACAAAAATCTGCAGGAATATATAGTAAATCAAGAATGCCTTACAGTGTTTTTAAACAGTGATGTAATACTGCCTTGGATGCAGTTTTAAAACATTACATAAATCTTGCATTAAACAAATGTGTTGAATTGATTTTGAAGTTACTTTATGAGTTGGAGCAGATGGGTCAAATGTACCCTTGTACATTCATGGTAAATATATAGTATATTCCAATTGTGGGCCACCAACAATATTTTATATATCACCTTTCTCAGTAGTTTTACAGTAAAGACTTTAAACTACAATGACTAAATGAGCTGGAAGTCAAATCTCTTTCTGATTAAACGGACAAGGTTTTACAACCACAACAGAACACTACTATGCAAAACACCTGACCTGAGTTTTGATTTTTTTTTGCAGCATAGGAAAATCTGAAGCTACTCCCAGGACAATAAAAAACACATATACACACACCCACACACTACAGGAATCAAAGGTCATCTTAAGTTATTTTAGTTAATAGCCATACTATTCTTTCTCAGCTTTGCCAAACATGCTTATCTTTCTGACTCAAGGAATCAGCCTAGTCACAAACACACTGCAATACTGTTGCTAGGGTAGAGAGAGGGCACTCAGAGTTCATTCACCCAAGATGAAGAGCAGTGTACAGCATGATATAATTCACTGTGTATGATGATTGGGCCCAAAAACAAGGCACTTGATAGGTCTGAAAAACCCTAACCTTAACCCTAACCCCTCCTTCCACCTCAAACACAGCTCCCAGTAATACTGAAAGCTTATTGATTCCATTATTTGTAGTGTTATAAATGCATTGCTCCTGAAAACCATTTTATCTCATCAGTCGTCATGGGTCCAGCTGGGACATGTTCTATGAACAATGTATTTAAGTCGCCTATGGGGACATTAAATATACACCAAGGTCTTTTCATTCATATCCATTTCCCCCCTTTGAAATATGTTACCACATTGTTTATTAATTAATACTTTTTTTAGTGGAGAGTCTAGTGGGGAAAGAGCTGAAGGTGAAGGAAAGAGCTAAAAGTGAAGGAAAGAGCTACCACCATATAATACAATTAATAGGTAAACTGTGCCTAACCTCACACTTACCCTAATCAAATAATACATTTTTATGACTATTTTGCTGTAACAAAGTGCACCAATCCACAATTCCAATTAAACTCCACACCTAAATGTGGTTCATTTGGTTTGAAGGAGGTTATTAAGTGACTAGCCCTAGTTGCAGAGTGATCTTACATCATAACCCAATGCAAGACACCATGGGAAAATTTCAAAAGCTGTTTCAAAAGTTTCAAGACCTGGAAGAATAATTATTAGAGATTAGCACTTTTTACCTAATACAGGTACAGATCATTATTTAAAGTAATATAAAAACAAAAGATCAAACAATCTGCATTTCAGGAAATTTAGATTACATGAGGCTGTCATACATGATCTATGGGAGAGAGCAGTTTAATAAATATTGCCCAAACAGTGCAGGATACCTTCCATTTCCTTAGAAATGTTTCACTAGGGGAACATGTTGTTTTAGGGTCAGCATGGTGACTAGCAGCAAAGCCATTAACAGCCCTCAATTTCTAGACCATTCCCATTATGTGTTGTGTTGGCGACACTCCCATTGCCATATGCACCCCTATGGGATTTCACCTCCCATGTTACTTACTGTATTTTGCAACTTAACATTCTCTCTCTGTCTCTTGATACAGGCTTATGTTTTGTTTTGTTTTAATCTTATGTAAAACTATTAAAAAAAAAACAACAACCATGTATAATTCTAACTATAGACCATGTTTATTCCATCAGTTTAATGAAATGGTTAAATAACACAGTGTGTGGTTTTATAGGGTGTATTGTATATTAATATAAAATAAAATAAACTTGATTATATTGTGTTTGCATTTTAGCAGTACTAGTAATAAAAAAGTATGTTTCTGCAAGCTTTTTATTTTAAAATTATTTTAAATTCCATGATACCGCGATATGGAAATTATTATCAATATCATATGTGCACATCACTAGAACCTGCTTTACATCATGACTGCCGTGCAGGCATCATTTGTGATATAATTTTATTGTGAATAAGAAAAAATTGGTGACATTGGGTGTTTAACTCAACTGTATGCATAAAACGTGACCAGCGGGTTTGTGAGATGATATTAAGAGAGGTAATTTCTAAAAGAACCTCTGGAGTATGGCAAGCGGTTTATGAAAAATCGTGATAATAAAACAGAGCATGATATTAAGCAAGGGGATGTAAAATGGGTTAATCTATATATATATATATATATATATATATATATATATATATATATATATATATATATATATATATATATATATATATATATAAAAAAAATCAAAGCAAAGCAAATGCACAGTTCCGGAACAGATTTTGAAGATGCTGCTCAATCTGCGAATAGCAATTCATTCCGGGTTGTTAAAAATGGGCATCAAGTGAAATATAAACTTTTTAATACAATACTTTTTTTTTTTAATTGATTGAACTTAAAAATCAGTAAATTATATTTAGAATATACACGTCATTGATTCATTATTGATGTATTTATTATTTATGCAGGAAGTCAACCAATTGAGATCGTTGCCTCATTTGCAAGGGGTTGGTGGTAAGCAACTTAGGAGGATACCGTCCTCAAACAAACTTCAAGCACGTTTGAAATAATGTTTGTAATGTTCTCGCATTGTTACTTAGAAAATACAGTTTTAGAGGAAAAAACTAACAATTAAAAATTGATAGTTGTTTCCTATTATAAGACCAGTGTATACACATTATTTAAACTGAAAAATCAAATGTCAATCCACATTTGTCTAATCACTGTTTAAGTGAAAGTAAAAAGAAAAGTATGCTTATTAAATGTTTTTAATATTCTCATAAATCATAGGAAGAGCTCTATAAACCATATTGAGAGCTCTACTGGGCTATTGAGCTTATATAATAACAGTCAGGTAAAAGTAGTTCAATCAAATTAGATACATTTAAATAAATCCTAACGAGATCTAAATTGCAATTTATTAAAAAAAATTAAATAAATTACAATTTAGATTTAGAAACATACTTGTCACTGTATTTGTTTTTGCAAGGCTTGCTGCTGTGGCATTTAGAATTAAACTGAACTCCCTTATACACACAGAAGCACTTCTTTGCTTGACAAAACTGAAACCTTGCATAGCCCCACAAGGAAAAAGTTTGTTTTCTTTGGGTACTTCGTCCAAAGTAGGAATTAACTAAATCGGACAATTGGAATTCATTCCAACTGTAAATGCATTCCAGAGATCCTCCAGCAGACCAAAGAACGAAGAAGCTGCCTCTTCTTTTGTTTTGTCCTTTGCTTGTTTGACACTTTCCATTTTGTAATTTGACCAAAACAATTTGCTCAAAGACCGAAATAACCTTTCAGTTCGTTCTTTGATCATTTTTAAATGCTCAAATCATGAAATGGTTACTTTTGTCGGTGATTGACCGAATCTTGACTATAAGTGTAACATATGTTTAAATATAAAAGAGAGATCTGATTGGATTTACATTCCAAGCTGTCCAGGTAGCTCAGCATACCTAGGCAATATGATCAAAATAGCAGATTCAGGGTACTGTTAAATCAGCTCCACAGTCACAAGCTATGTGGGGACCATGGAAACAAGATTTTGTAGCAGCGTTAAAGACAAATTCCATGACACATCCTTCTGCCACACTGACATATATTGTGTTCACAGTATGTGTCTGAGTAGGGTTGCAAAGGACTGCCATTACTCACTTTCCTGTTTTGGGCTAAGTAGGAGTATGCAGGATCAGATGATATAGTACAAAAACAAGTCAATTATATCATCCCCTTTGTTTGACTGCTCCAGTTTTAATGTCATCATCTCTAGCACTGCTGGAGACAGCTAAGGAAATGCACTCTCACTGTCCGTGAATATGGGCAATAGTAAACGGGTTGTTAGTTTTGAAATATGTACAAAACATACACTTAAAAAGGGAGACAAACATTTGTTATGGTAACATAGGAAGTTAGAAGATGTCATTCCCAAGTTGAAATACACACTGCAATATTGATTATGATTTATTTATTTATTTATTTATCAATAATGGTACCAGGGAGAATTATAAATGGAATATTATGTACGAGATCACTGGTCTTTTGATTTTTTATTTACCTTTACTTCTTATGTGACAGCCAGAACCCTTTAACTCATGGAAGGTGTGGTGGAAGATGTACTAATCTACTAGTCTAAACATTGTAACCATTTGGTACAAATATTAAAAGGTAGACTGTGTTCGGTACTTACAGTGTACTCGGCGACAACTCCTTTGTAAATCTCATAAAACTCTTCTGCATTTGCACGGTCCATATTGAACTGTAACAAGAAAATAATAAAGACACATAAGACAATACTACTGGAATCTTTAGAATTACAGATACACCGCCTTAAAATGTTGCTCTATGGAAAAAAAAAAAATGAAAATCCACTGACTGGCAACAAAATGCATGCCATTCTTTACTTGCTTAGGTATAACAGCTTAAAACAAGATAATATTAACAACATTTTTAAAAGAGAAAAACATTATTTAAAATAGTGGTTTAATTTGATCTCAGTGGATACATGACCCTGTATAAATAAGGGCAGAAGACAAAAGTAAATTAAGTGATACAGAACCCAAGAGAAGTACATTATATGGCCAATGCCAGTGAAAGTAATGTCACAGCTCTGGATCACCGATATAAATGTGCTTGAAGCAGGTTTGTAACATGCTAATGAGTATGCACCTCTCTGATATTAGTCCCATCCAATATGGAGTTAAGTCCTTAGAAGATGCTTACAAAATACAAGACAAATAAACCATATTAAAAACATATTCTGTACAGTTTACCTACCATTGTAACTGTGACTCTGTCCAGTCATGGGAAAAATTTAGTTTTCTCTCCAGCTATAAACATCTGGAACATTTTATTTTGAGTACATTACATTTTTCCCATAACTAAGCTTAATGTAACTAGTCTAGTGGGTTCAGTTATTGGTTATAGGCTCATAATATTTAGCAAAGCTTTTTTTTGGCTCCATATGGTATCAATACTTTTTTATTAAAAGTATTACATTAAAAACCCTTTCATTTTCTGAAATGAATCAGATATTAATTGTGCAGAATAGTTTCAGCAGCAACCATAATTTTAAAAAAGTACACAAATTTCAGGGTTTTGGCATGTTATAGGACAGGCTGTACAGCTTTGTGGCGGAGTGTCCCACCCCTTTATGTTTATTAAGTGTTTTAAGTTGTCTGTAGTGTGTTAATGTTGGTGTTTATGTATAAAATGGGATACGAGCACAAGTGTTTAAAATGTATATTTGTATTTAGGCATGAGGATTGCACAGCACTTCACATGCAGGTAAAATAATATGTGAGCACAGAGATTTGCACTTTTATTAATTCATGTGCAGTTGTACTGAGACTCCAACTGAATGACTGATTGTGTGGGTTGTGTGTTCGTGAGTGGAGAACAGGAGAAAGAAGGAGAGAGTCTGTTAACAATTGCTATTTCGTTCTGTCCGTCCACTTTGTTTGTTTGTCTGTCTATGTACGTTGCCCAACACACCCTTTATTTTCAGTCGTGTATTTTGTTTAAATCTTTTGTTTCTTTATTATTTAATAAATACACTGACCGCAAAAGCATCTCAGTTTTCATCTGCCAGTCCTGGCTGTAGAGTCTATTTCTGGTCTGATGTCACCCCTGCAAAGCCATCATCCTGTTCACAGGCTTACAAATAAATTCTATGTCAGGGGATAGCAGTCTAATTCACTAGCTTTTTATACCTCATTCCTGTATTTGATTCCAAAATTATTCTGTCCTGCATCAGTCTGAACTTGAGAGAGGCAAGGAGAGGGGCTAAATGGCAGGAAGTGTTTAGGTCACAACTTCTTTGAAATCGTATGATTACTATTGTTATTATTATAAATGGGCTCCGTATATGCTTAGCCGTTATCAGCATACGAGAGTCGAGCATCTCACACAGTACAGCATAAGAATCTGAAATGCCCTTTTGTGTAATAAGTATGTCAGCTCATTTTGTTTTTCTAAAAAGCATTTGATCTATATATTCTAGTACTGGGAGCCAAGCGTTTATTGTAGTTGGTCACTCTATTACTGTTACAGATCTACCAAACAGCAATGAATATTGATGTACTGTCCTAGATTAAAAGAACATGATTTTAAATATCCCTTTCCCTTTAAAATCACTCCAATAACAATATTAGGTTTAATGTGACAAAGCCATCAAGAACTGCTGCATGACCTTGGATTATTTTTTCCCCTAGATTGAGTGCTTCTTTGTTGCACTTGTCTGCACCCTTTTCTCTTTCCATTGAACTGTCATGTCCACAGCAGATGCTCTGACAGCAGCGGCCCAGCACTGTTGATAAGCAGAAGGAGACTATCTTTCCAGGGAGCCTGTTCCATTCGACAGAGTCTGACTCATCTCTGCAGATATCTCTTGCTGAAACAGAATGCCTCTGCTTGCTCTTTTATAACAGTGTGTGCCAGGCCAACAATCACATACAACACCTTGGTAAGTATGAATATTCTTACACCACCACCAGGACAAATGAGTGTATGGGCTGAATACAAATGTATCCTCCCAACACAACCTCAATTATGCAGCCGATGGACATGGGTGTCATTAACAACTTCAAAGAACAGAACAGTTACTTGCTGTGGACGTTTTCTGCACGGTATGCCAGAATTTGTGAAACTGGCTACAAAGCTGCAGGCAAAACTGAAATGGATTTATAGCAGATGGTGGTACATCATAAAAAGCAGACAATGTTGGACATTTCTTATTTTAAAACGTGTTCTTTAGACTTGATTGTAAAGTACAACCCTTTTTTTATCTTTGCTTTACCCATTGTAAGGACAATTGTAGTACATCAGTGGGTAGTACTATTTGTATAAGCCTACTCCCTTTTTTTTGTTGTTTTACACATGCGTGAAGTAATCAGTTCTGTTTGGGTATTTTGGATTTCTCATGTTAATTTTTTAACACTAACATTTAAAACATATGTATTTCAGTGACACATTTGTACAACCACAGTACATATCATTGTTCCATATAAATACACTTGAAAATGTTTTTTTTTGGCTTATAACTTTCAGTAATGACAACCTTTTACTGGGAACTGAGAGGTTGTTAATAAGCGGCATCTACTGTGTGTGTGTGTGTGTGTATATATATATACATACATACATGCAGTATATAGTAAATATGGACTGGAGAGCAGGGCTACAGTGGAAAATGATTGACCCGAGGATAGACTACTGTTACCTACAGGGGGTTATAATGCCCGAAGCTGAGGGCATTGCGCCCTGGAGGTAACAATAGTCTTCCCGGGATGCATTTTATTTTCCACTATTAGCTGAGTCCTTTTTTACATATATAATATATAAGTCATTCAAAATAATGTGTGGCAAGGTTGGATAGTAAATATGACTTTATATACTGTAAAGCCATAAATATTTATAGGTTAAATAATATTTATAAATAAAATAGGTTTTATGTGTGTGATTCGCCAAATATTTTGGTTGCAAATATTTATGACTTTACAATATTTTGTTTAAATATAGCTTATACAGTATAAGTAAATAACTAAATAACAAATAAATAAAAGACAATGTTTTTTATGTTCATACCGCAATTTTTATTTATTTATTTATTTTTTGTAGTATGTTTTGCAATAAATCTTCTGTTAAGTCACAGACTCGCTGTTGAGCAGTTTTTGCATTCAGCCATTATATCCTGTTTAGGAGTGGAGGAGAAGGGAGTTCATTTGAAAAGGGGCGGGACTGACAGTGATGGGAACCAATCACATGACAGAAAGAGACTATTGCCCTATGATGCCAATCAAAGGCCTGAATTTGCAAGCACTGATGTGTGTGTGTGTGTGTGTGTGTGTGTGTGTGTGTGTGTGTGTGTGTGTGTATATATATATATATATATAAAAAAACACACATACAAAGGAATAAATGGAAGGAAAAACAACCAGTATTGCATATTACATGTGCTAAATAAAGCTGTTACTGTACACAAGATGCTTATCTTTTTTCTTTAGTTTCATTGGGCACTGTTTTCCTCAAGGCAGGAAAGTCACACTTCCTAAATATGGATGTGGCAATATGCAGTCAACCAGGCCCACATCATAGCATTTGACAGTGACATGTTCTCTTAACAAGCTAAGCTCAGGTCATAAAAGCATGTGTTGTCACACCAGTGCACTGGATTACCTGCTCAAGTACAGTGAAAGGGCTATCCTGCACGAACAGTTTGTGACAGACTAACCAGCGCACTGGAGGTCAATACTTGTTAAGCAGATGGAATGCACATAATAACAATGTAAACCAACTACCCCGATGGTTGACAGTCTCCTGATCATATTCATTACTGAATAGTGTATGTAAGCCAGCTCATATATCTCAGTGTGCCCTTGCAGCTTGCATTATAAATGGTACTGTGTCACAAAATCTCCTTGGTTTTGTTCTGCAAAAAAGGCATTCCGGAATTACTAAATGTAACAGGAGTAGGGATTTTACAGTTAAGTGTGAAGCTTATGAAGCATGATTAAGAGTAGGCTTCAGTTAATTCCGTTATACTAAATATAAAAACAATAGTAAGAAAAAATGCCAGTGCAGCTATTAACTTGGTGAGCTGTGAGTAGACAGACCATATATATTATAGATTACATATTAAGAAAAAAACAGGAGATCCACTCGGGTGACTGGTCTGAGTAATTAGTTTCCTGTCAATACAGGGGCCAGCAGATTTCATTCAATTGAGACTGCAGACAAGCTGAAATCAATAGGGCAGGCATTTAGATCAAGTGAACTGAACAGCATCGGGGGCTTCTCATATCTGGAAAATTAGATGTTTGTTAATCTCCAAATCGGCATGCTTTACACCAAAAATAAACAGGTGAAAGCATTTGGTTCTTTGCTTTCCTGTTAACAAAAGGTCAAAACTAGGCCTCCATTAACATGAACCCACAGAGAATCAATAGGACAGATACTGACACTAAAGGCAGCAAATTCATTTAATTATTAAAACAGCACAGTATCATTGGGGATTTCAAGTAGATGAAATTAAGGTAAAAAAAAAAAGGCTTCAAGGCTTAGACAAACACATTATCTTAAAGTGGAGCTGCCGAGGATGGCAGTACTGGTACGCTACTGTTGCTTTATTTATTTATTTATTTTTTTTAAGTCATTTATGGGACCTACTGCATGTCAATTTAAAATAGTTATTATCAAGTATTTTATGTGACTATTCAGAGTCATTGGTGTCACATAATATTCCCTACATTCCACCAGTAACTGGATCATGAGAAATCTGTAAGAGCAGGCAGGCATTAGTTTACTGTACAATGGCTGCATTACATTAGTGTGTGGGATTGAGATTTCAACAAGATGACCATGCTGATTTGTGGACTTAGTGAGGCAAACAATTAACGGGCTAAATTACATGCTCTGTTATCGAGCACGGTATTTAAAACAATGGGGTTTTCCCAGTAGAAGGCAGGGAAAAATGTCGATACTATTGGCAATTATTTTCATCTGGATTAGGTGGCCACAAAAAACTTGAATCCTTGTGGGGTAATAAACTAAACTAAACTGAATCTCAGTTGTAATACCTAGAATTAAACATACCTTAATACAGCGTGACATGTCCCCAGGTGTTGCTACAACTGTTTAACGTACCTGTAATTTTTCTTTTCATTGTTAACATCCTGACAACTTTTTACACTTGTAAACTTTACAGTATTGCCAACCACACCTCTGCAGAAATCATGAGACAAACTATTAGAAATCAAGAGATTTGGCTTTCGATTTGCAAGATTTTATTTTTCAAAACATGAACCAATATTTCAATGCTAAGAGATAACCAATTTTTAAAAACCTCATTAACAACAGCATAAATTGAGTCTATAACACCTCAAATCAATTACAAACTTCTATTAGTCCTTCTCAAAATGCATAACAAAATCAGACAATCCAGATCACCATTCAACATTACAAACAACATAATTTATTATCGCACTTGTTACTGCTGTACAGACAGCCGCTGTGATGACAGCTACTGTAGTGTTGCATGTTTAGCAGTATGAAGAAGCTGGAAAGCAGCTGCTACAGTCTGAGTTGAATTTGCATTCACAGTGTTTGCGCTTCTTTGAGTTTTCCACCATGACTAACATATCTTTTGAAAAGCGAAAAATCCCGAGATCCACCAGTACTGTCGCGAGATCACGAGCAGGCATTAATTGCTCTACTGCACTGCTAGTGTAAGGATTTTTGCCCACATTGTCAAACAGGTAACAGAGCAATAACAATCCATGATGTGGAACAGAAGAGAAAAACCACAGCCTTGGTATGCGTTTTTTTTTTTTTTAAACTGCTCTTCATCCAGTGATTTAGAGGAGACAGATCTCAAACCCCAGTGCATTAGAACAGACATTTTGAAAAGAGTTTTGAAACAGACTTTAAAGTATACAAGTGTAAAAGGTTGTCAGGATGTTAACAATGAAAAGAAAAATTACAGGTACGTTATTTTAATAGTTCTAGCAACACGTGGGGGACGTATGTTGTTATATTTTTTGGAACCCCACTACTTACTCTAAGATGTTTTATTAAGCATTATGCTACGTTATACCCGTTAATAATTTTGAATGTCTAACTGAAATCACCTATTGTCTACAACATTGATTTGTTAAACAATTAAAGTTGGTAAGCTATATTCCAAAGAGGATAGCTACAGAATCCCGTCTAATCAAGACAGATACTGATTAACTTCATTTTAGATGGATGAAACACTTATCAAGACTTACAATAAGCTCCTTCCTACATATTGAGTAAAATCACAATGAGAACTTACATACATACTGTTGGAAGTATGTTAGGGACATTTATTTTTTTGGAAGTATAGAAATTTCAAAGAACCGATTATCATCCTACAATAAGTGACAAACAAAATGCATGTGACAGGGAAACTGCCAGTAACTCATTATTATGTTTGTAACAGGGAGAGATCTGTGCTGACTCTGCTGGCGCGTTCATGGGCTGCAGGAAGAGGGTGGCAGTCGCCCAACAACCGCCTGTGAGTCATGGCAGTGACACGGGGAGGTGGGAAAGTGGGTGTGTGGACTTTCCCCCTCTCTGAATGGCTGAGAGGCGGGTCTTGGGTGATTGTTGGTCCTATAAAATAACGCTCTGTTGTTTACTCAGGTCTGCCCATTTAGACGCGCCAAGAGTACGGAAGCTCTGATTCAGGACCGGGAATCAGCCGGGAGAAAAATAAAGATTCACAGCGAGACAGAGAGAGAGAGCGGTGAATCCTTGGGCAGACCCCGGCGTATTGTAAAAGAGCAGGCTAGATAGCCGATAGAATAGGACGGTGATCCGGGTCGTGCGGGTAGCGGCGACCGGGATAACGCTGCCGAGTGCAGCACCTTTTATTTGTAGTTTTATTACTGTTTTATTTTTCCTTGTTCTTTTCGCCTTCTGTTTTCATTATTATTTCTTTGAGCACCTGCGAGTGCACTTGCTGTTTGTGTACCAGCTGTGGTATTTCCGTGGTGCTGTCTATCATCGTTGATAGGCAGCCCACGGTCAACAGTGCCCTCTGCCGGGGAAAAATAAGAACCGGTCCAAAATAAAACTGGGCACCTGTGTGGTGTTTCCAAGTACACCTGTCTGTCTCCTGGTCAGTGAATTACCCACACCCCTTCCACAGTGTTCTTTATCTAAGAATTAACATTATTACTATGGCTTTGTATCAAACAGTATATATTATACTGTATATAACATATGGTTTGTTTGAGATATTTACTTATAAAAAAATAGAGATCTACATTGGTAAACTTAAGTTCACTGGACAAGATAGAGTCTTCTCTTGACCTAGCCTGTTACTTCCCCTACTTCTTACTCAGATGAAACAGTGACATATCTAAATACTGCCAGCTCTGTAAATCATTAAAATAGGGTGCTTTGTGTTATACAAACTAACATGGAAAACAGTGCACACTGTTGAGGATTGTAATGTTATTTAACAACAGTCTAGTACCGTTTTCTTTTATTATTTTTTAGACTATTTCATAATTTAAAAAACATGGGTCCATAATATTTAAAAAATACATAAAATAGAAGGATTTTAAATGGTGCCAATTAAACTGGTAGCATTTTAGATTAGCTAAAAATTGTAAACAGTCATAGGGAATTGGCTGTTTTTTGCAGAACAAAGCTCTGTAAATAACCAAGTGATAGTGTGATACAGCATAATTTTTAAAGAAGGCTGCAAGGGCACAGAGTTATAACATTGATATCTTAAGACCAGATAATACAAAGCACAAAAAGATAAATAAATAAATAAATGCTGGTACAATAAAACCAGGCATTGGGGATTATAAAATTGTTTTTATAACTACTAACCAATCCTTCTATAAAGCTGCAGTGTTTGTAAGTTTACTTTTGTTTTTGGTCCGACTATACTAAAGCCATTTGGGAATGTCCAATAGGGGAAAAAATGCCAAAGGTTCTCAATGGGATTTAGAAATTAAAGAAGATGAACCACCCAGACTGAATGTCTTGATGCTAGGGCAATCCTACCTAAGGCAGTGACATATCCTTAAAAACATATCCTTGCACACAAGGACAGCATTACAGCTTAAAAAAGTAAGCTTCATTTTAGTAGACAAGAACAAAAGCAACATATTTGTGCTTTTTTGATAATCGGATACTGTTGATGTGTAGGGCTTTCACTGTTACTGTAAGTCCTTCCATTCATTTGCCCTGAATAGGCTTTATTTGAATAACAGTAAAATAGTACTGAAGCATAATTTTTAACACAAAAGCACAAATTGGAAATTGCTTTCTAGTCTGCAGCTTAAGAAGTGGTAATTTGGTAAAGAATAAAAAATATGCATCCCCTTTGAGCATTACCAGCTTTAAAAGGTGTCAATGAGCACAGTATTTAAAATAATAATACATATTAATAATGGAACTTACAAATGATATTTCTTAATATAGTACTTTATGCCAGGTGTTACTGGGTCACAAAGGGTCGAGTACATTTCCTGACAATACTTCCAAACCATGCACTGTAAGTTTTCTCATGATATGTTTATGTACAAAGGGACCAAAATAATTCCAGTAAATCTTATATTGAAGGCAACAACAGTGCTTTGTTACTGGGAGAAGCTGCATATTAGGATTGTAGTTCTTTCAAAATGAAAAACAATTTGATTTGTCTACTTTCCAGAGACTAATTGCTGTTTTTCATATTACTCTTGTGTTTTCAATGTTTTCTATTTGATTAAAGTACACCACCAATATTATTGTACAGTGTGTGATCACGTTGTATTTGCTTCACTTAGAATTTGCTCTTTCCTCAGCCTAAACAAGCTAAATAAACAAATACAAAAATAAATAAAGCTGTTATGACATAATATTATTATACAAACACAAAGGCTTACCTAACATATTTTTCAAGAGATATAGTGCATCATGTTGCAAACAGATATCACCTAAAGAAATAGTTAAAAATATTGTCTATTTGCCTGATTTCAAGCATGTTGGTACTGGACAGAAGCTGGCATACAGAGTTGTTTTTTGGTTAAAGCTAATTACAACATATTTGCCTTCGATTGAGAGAAGATAAATTGATGGCAACAGTGGAAGCAATTAGAAGGCGTAACAGGTGTTTGTGAAAGCTTGACAAATGTGCCTATGTTTGTAGTTTATCACTCAGGTCAGATCCAGTTTCACTCTCCATTTTCCATTGTCCTTTGTAATGGAGTATATGCTTTAACAAAACACACTAAGTCCTGGCTGCTCAAGTAACATTACAATGTGGTTGTTAGAACTGCCAACTTGAAAAGCTGATTTAACTTCACTTTTAGTACAGTCTCACTACTATCAAACTCATAATTAAAATGCAATTCTAAAAAAAGTTTAAAAGATGTGTTTTTTTTAAATGTAACTGATGACAGTCAAAAAAGCTTATTATTGATTTTGATCTTTAGGTTTGCTGGTCTTTGATAGACACAGTTCACACACCAAATAATCTATAGCCAAGACACCTCTTCATATCATTACTAGTTCAGGTATTTGTCAAACTCCAGAAAAGGCACCATGTCTACCTTTTGGATGGAGCATCAATATAAACAAATTATGTTTAAAATAGTTGCATCTTTTCAGCAAATTTAAACCTCTCAGACACTTCTAAATTTCTCCTGCAATAATAATAATAATAATAATAATAATAATAATAATAATAATAATATCAGCAATAATATAGATTGCAACTGCCAGGCGACATGACAGAAGCGAGTCAACGCATGGGATACATTTTAAGTGATATTTGTTTAATGTGTCCCAGTATGATTGCCTTTTATCCTTTCATGCGTTTGGGTGGGGTAGCGTGCAGCTGTCTCCAGGTAAGCTTATGATCTAATGGGATAGTATGGGACAACAGATAAGTAGTGCATACTCGCCGGCTAAGAGAACACCCTTCGGGAAGCAAGTGAAGTGTTCTTACAGCCAAAGTGTACTCTAAAATGGAGTTAGCCAACAGACACAACATGAATCAGTAAAATAAATACAAACATATATATAAACTTGTCATGATGCATGTGAGTCAGCATGTGAAATGAACTGAAAAAGTAAAAGCAAAACAATAGTCAAGTGTATGTTAATAAATTATAGTAATAAAGTAACAGACAAACCAACGTTAATAAAACTAAAGCAAAACAACACGGTCTAAAAGCTTAAATCGCTATGTACTATGAAATTAGCTGGCGGGAGTGTTTTGTCTATCACAATGGCAGAGGCAAAAATATTGGCGGTTAATTAAGGTTAACTTAATGTTAACAAGCTGTCAAACTAAATTAGCACAGCACCCCTACACACATTACACAATGCAGCAGCAATATACAAGACATGCACATTATTTAACAGAATGGTAAAGCAACTCACCAGAACGGAAAATACCAAATTGCTCGGCGACATGTGTTCGATTCATGGTTTTTTTCAAGATCTTGGATAGTCTCCAACTTTGCGTGGCAAGAGAAACAGCAGTGCATTTTGTCGTTTGTTTACATGAAATTTTGTAGCGATGAGGTGCACTCGTGGAAATCAGAATAGAAAAATAATTCAATGATATCTTCCGGAAAGATTTAATAAAGCAATCAGTGTCCCTCAAGGTACTCTCGAGATGACAATTTTTTCATTACTGTTTTGTAATTTTTTTTTTACAAAACAGTAATGTATCCACTGTGAAAGAATCGCTATCAGTGCCAAGAAGGTGTTGTTTTACGCAAAGTTCCTTTTCCTTTAGACAGAGCATTTACAAAGGGAAAAATCAGTTTCACCACAAGGGTCCCTTAGGCGAAGTGTTCACTTAGGAGGTGTTCCTGTATGCAGAGAATAATGTACTTACCATCTGCAAAGCTGATATTTTAAATCCGGCATCACTGATCGCATTAAAAATCTTCCCAGTAAGCCCTGTGAATACAAAAGAACCACATTAACAAAAACATGCCTTCACATAGCAAGCAGGTGATTGTTACATTTTAAAAGAGCACTTATTTTTCAAACGTTTTCTTTACCAGTTTTACACTTTTCGTGATCACATTTTAGTTTTATGTTTGGGGTATTTTAATTTTGTCAAAGCCTTGGATAATGATCACCACCATTTTTCTCCCTTGCAATTGATGACAATTTAGTTAGGCAACAAAACAACCCAAGCTTCCTTGTCAGGTCTGTGGTACTATACATTTGTGTTGCCATTTTTAGAATGTGAAACCAAGACCACTTTGGTCTCACTGTATTAACTGTATTGTCCATTGCAAAGTAGGAGGCTGCTTTGACTGAAACACTGATAAATTGAAGGACATGGTTGCCGTACCTAACCTGGCAGCTCACATCGAACGAAATATTAACCTGATTTGAAAATACACGACTTTCCCAGTGAAAGGACCAGCTAAAATATATAACTTATTATACTGCTATCTGGACGTTATGATTAGAATAAAATCGTTGGCTTTAGAAAATGTTGCAGGGTAGAATAGTCTTGATTATTGTGCTCAATAGTCCAAGTGATTGGAATGTTTATCCTAAATGCTCTGATGCTGTATCATGCCAACCTGAAATCTGGTGATTTTCTATAATATTGCAGCGAATCTGTGCAGAAAGAGAATGGCATGGATTGTATTTGGACAGAGGAAAGTAGAATGGGCTGTTTGGGCACAGCCTGTAGGCATTGGCTCACAAACCATTGAAAACGCAGTTAAAAGAGGTATAAAATCTGGGAAAGTAATCAACAAAATGGTTATCTGCTGATAAGCTGGCGGCGGCTTTAGCGGAGTATGCTTCATGGTACTCATAGAACACAGAACCCCTGTATCTAACAGAGCTCCACGATGTAGAACAAAGTATTGACCAAGCTCTTGATGGCGTTGTGGAAGTTAATGTCACGTGACTTAAGTGTAACATTGACATCTTTACCTTCAATTATTTATTTTCTGATGTCAGGAGAGAGTGACGCCTGATAGAAGGGGCTGTTGAAATCACAGACAGCTCGTCAGTACAGGCAAGTGCGTAATAGCGTGCTGAGCGTCGTCTATCTGACTACGAAGACATTTAGCATATTCTTTATATATTTATTATTAATTTAAAATAATATTTTGAATACATATTTTAGGACAGTTAAGCATGCATATAAGTAAGTTAACATAAGTCGACAAGACGCGCATGCAGTTGATTTAAATATCATGAATTCAGCGAGTGAATTTACTCTCTGCAGTTGTGAAAACCCAGCAACAAGAAGCTGGAAGATTGCAGTACTGAGGCACAGAGCTCACAGTGCCTCATGAAACTGCCTAGTTACCATGGCAACTTAACACTCCCAGTAGTCGCTCGATGAGGGCGGTGCCGTGTTAACCATGGCCCATGAGGCACTACTGGAAGTTGCAACACAGCAGTGTCGTTAGAGTTTATGCTTTTTTTTTTTCTTCCCCCCCAGCAATTATTTGTTTTGAAAGTGATGTTATATATAGCAAGAAACTAGAACGAGAACAAAGCTGGAATTCCCGTGTTGAACTGGGAATTTAAAACAAATTAGTGCCCTTACCCATTATGATTTTTTGTCTCGGCTGCTGAACGCAAGTAGCAGTGGATTGCTAAACCAAAAACCCACATGGGGAACAGACGCAAGTGAGATGATTGACAGAACAGGCGTTAAAGCTGCAATGGCATCTGCAAGGAGATGAGAGCGTAACAGAATGGTGAGATTCTGTTACGTAATAACCAGGTGGAGAGGGACACTACTGCTGCTTTAACACTGAACTGCTACAGAGGAGAAAATACCTTTACGAAAAATAGTTTTCAGAATCTTGTTGATGTACCAATCTTTAAAGAAAAGTCGAGGAGTGGTGTCTGCTTGTAGTTATTAAGGGCAAGACGATTGCTACAGACAGGAATGTTGATGCCTTTGTAGAACATAGCTTTAAAATGTTTGGTGGAGGACCGATCTTTATAATGGAGACGCAGCGGAGGTTGAATAATGGAGTGGCGCTTTGAACGGCGCGGCTGGAGATTAGATAGTTGCAGGCTTAACTGGCGATGCAGCTGCTGCAGTGGAAAAGAAAGAAAGAAGCTGAAGCACGAGAAATCTTATTAGCAGGTACGAACATTGTTCTAAATCATCCGAGTCAGATGCGAGGATGAGAAGATTAAGTTTACACGTTAGTAAAGAGAAAGTTTGACCGATTGCTAGAAAGTGAAAACACTAGATAAGAAAACAAACTGAAAACACTAGATATCGAGCTGAGTGAGATTCAGACTTAAACAGGAAATAGGAGAAGATTGTAGAGGGAAAGCAGGGTGGAGCCCCAGGTCTTGTCCCCTATATACTGTACGCCTATAGGCTAACACATAATTAAAAAAAACACAACAACTATATGAACATAATTTGGATCTTTTATTTACCATCATTTAATCAAAGAAACTACAAAATCATATCGCAAAAGTCTACCGGAAGCCATAACAGTAGTACAGTATTTCATGTTAGATTTGTAAATGTCACATTTTTCAATTTGTGTACATGGAAAGCTACAAAGCGGCATGCAATTCAATGTTTTGATGTAACATTAGTTATTCAGCAGGTTTCATTCAACTTTATGAAGCAAAATTTGTTAATTTTATAAGGTGATGCAAAACTTTTGGCCATAGCTGTATAAGACTTCATCCCCTCACAAAGCAGCACTTAAAATTAAGAAGAATTAAAGGCAACAGTTAATTAGATCAATGTTTAATTCTCACTTAATACAGTAGTGGACCATTATTAAAAAAAAAATAATAATTTAAAAAGTAATTCAATACTAATCTAAGAAAAAAATGCCCAGCAAAGAACCTCAATCTGAAATTCTGGAGACAAACCTTACTATGTTTCTTGCTCATCATCAAGTTACTAGGCAGAACACCTGACAGATAACCTCTCAGCAATCTTTAATTAGGTTAAGAGATTAGCTTCTTACGTAAACCAACTCCTCCTACACTGCTCTACTTAGTGGGCACTTTTTCCACGTGCATGAAAATTATACTAAGCTATATTCACTTATTTTAAAAATATTTTTAGGGTTTCTGATTTTCGGTTTTAACTGATAAATCCTGATAAAACAATACAAAAAAATATCTGTGTATATCTGATAAACACCAGAATAACCTTGGAAATGGTTAACTGAATTCACATGAACTTCACCCCTTTCCAAGTGCAGTTAGCTGTGCAATGTCCCTCTTTCCTGACTTGATTCTAGCATTGATTCGTTCTGAATTCTTTAAATCCACCCAAATACTGAGTGGAATCGAATTCCTGCATTTCTACAGGAGGCTTTGTAGACAGAGAGGACTCTTGTGAGATTTAAAACAATACCGGTATTATAATTTAAAAAGGAAGGACTTGCTGAAGGTGTTTAAAGCTATATTACAGTTATAGGGAGGGTTTACACACTTGTGGAATTTAAAACAGAATTACAAATTGTGGCGACATTTTAAAAAATGTCTAGACACACAAAAATCCCAGAAGAATATGCCTGTGACCATAAGGATTTAATTGTGGAAAACTACAAAGGAAAAAAGGTACTAGTTTGACCTGTCAAGTTATTACACAGTCACAGGAAAAAAAAAGTCCACAAATTTTGGAAAGTAACCGAAAACAATAATTTCACACACTATAAAAAGCTAAAGCCTGTAAAAAAAAAAAAGAAAAGAAAAAGATTTCAGGACATCTACATAAATCCCTAAATATTTTAGGCATATCTTTAAATAATCCCTTTTAACTCTCCATGAGAAAAAACACATCTTCAGCCTCTGTGACTATGTGTACTAGACATACTGGGAACTACTGTTCAGAAGCATTATGCACATATTCAAATCAGTTTTCTGAGATGCTATGGCAACATCAGGTTCACACAATGTCTGATGTCTCTAGAGCCCAGACCTAGACTGTTGTTTTGAGCTGTGTTTTGTTGTCTGTGTTACACCATAGCCCTTTTCACCAGTGAAAGTCTGAGTTTGAATATCTCAAGTCATAAGATTAGTGGTCTCAACCTATGCCCTCACATCACACAATTCAGCACAGCTGTACCAGCATTGTCACTGGCACTGCCTGCTTTATTTGACCATCCCGTTTTATTATTATGGCCCTAAGATTAACTAAAATTAAAACCTTACCAAAAGTAAAGACTACAAAATTACAAACCACTAAATTGAAGCAGCTGGAATACAGTATTAGCTTTTGATTCCCCATTGTCCAGGGCGAAGTACTCTTGATATGATGCTTCAAAATATTTTCTAATCTACAATTGGCTTTATAAATGCATTAAATAACAAATATTTTTGTTAATCAGTAAACCATCCCACTGAGACTATCCATCATACTTCTGCTAGGCAAAGCAGAACAAGATAACTCAGAGATAGACACAGACTTACTCTCAAACAGTCATGGCAAAACAAATTTACAATATTCATGTTTTTTTCTTTTTTTTATTATTTTTTTTTTTATATAAAACTACATTCTTCTGGTGTCAGACATGAAGACATCTCAGTTAATGTGGATAAAGACTGTCTAAAAGTTTTTGCATTTCCAAATCCTTCTGGTACAAATCCACTTAGAAATCAGCAGGAAGTGAGGCTCAATTGCAAAAGAAACTGTAGGCGTGATGACAATATAATAAGCATGTGCCCTTATCTTGGCCTGGATTAGTCTAAAAACTACTTAAGCTACATGCATAAGAAAATGAAAGTTAAGATTTAAAATGCCAGCTGTAATTGTACACTCCAGGAACACTGAGTTACATTGTGGTAACGAGCAGCACCGTTCTTGGCTTCTACTGCCTCCAGATGTTTTTGTCAAAAAATAGCTCAAAAGGTTTATTGAAATAAATAAAGTCATTAAATACAATATAACAAAACCTAATTGTTGTCCGTGTTGGATCCTGTGCAAACATGCACCTAAATCACAATACAAGGATTTGGGAGTAAAATTGGAAAGGAAAACATTCTTTCATGGCACCGATTTAGTCACTGGCAACAATAATTAAGTACCTATATACAATAAGTACCGTTTGGTGCAGTTTTTTTAGTTTTTTTTAGCTTTTTGCTTGCAATAGCTTGTGCTATTAAAAGTATTACATTAGTTGACCTCCAGATACAAAATGTATAATTATGTGAGATCTTACTTTGTTTTTACATCAGGCAGTACAGATTTAAGGCCTTGACACTAATCTTTTTAACTGTGTGTGGCAAGTGGTTACCAGTGTGCAGGTGTGCAGTGGTGATAAACAGACAGACAGACAGACAGACAGAGGTAATCCATGTGCAATGGTGTTTTATTTTAAATCCAAGTGTCTGATAACAGAAAACACACGTAAATAATAACAATGATAAGCAATACAGCATGTGTGTATTGCTTTACTGTGATCCCGTGATCCCGAAACAGTCCCAATCTTTTACACTCGCATATAACACAAACACAAGTCCACAGTGCATGCTCTAGTGCTCATAGTGCAAATACAGTTTAGTGCTGGCCTTTAAAGACAGCTCCGGATCGTATTTCAGCCGTCTAAATAACAAACAGTATTTTCAGACAGGACAAGAAACAAACAAAACACTCATAACACCACAAGTTTCTCCTTCCAGTTCACGTTTAACCATTACAAAGGGGAACAGATCACATCACTCTGTCCCCTTTTGTACAGTCTGTCATGACCCCTTGGTTAACGAGTGCAACAGTTCCTCCAATCCACAGCTGCTACATCGTTTCCCTTCCGGGTCAATGATTTAGTATACCAGAGCACCGCCCCCTTTCTGGATAAGCAACTTCCATCTAACCCTGGGAATTAACTGTCTGGCCATCTGTTCCCTTTACACAGCATCCTCATAGGTTGGGAGGGAAATGTATCACCAAGAATAATTTTGTCTCTGCCACCGTGTTAAGAGTTTATCATGTGGTTGTAAATAAGTAGCGAGTGTTAGTGAAATAAATCCAGTTGTAAAAAAAGCTACAGTAACTCAAATATCAAACCATATTTTCAGTCCCTAAATTGCAAGAGTAGTCTCTAATTGTGTTTTGCTCCCGACTTTTCTACTCTCCTTTAACAATCCAATTGATATCTGTGAAGCCATTCATGTATCTCAATCACAGCTGAGAATGTGTTAGTCGTAACATTTATTTAATTATTTTTTTTTTCCTGTGGAACAACTAAATGGGCTTTTAAAATTGTAAGTCTTACTTTCATTTAAAAGAGGCAACTCATCTTTATTAAAATAAATACACTTATGCATAATGATTGTAATAAAGTGTGTCCATAAAATGCTTTGTTTTTCATTATAGCTTTAATAAAGATTAGGCGCTTACTAACATGTTGTGATCTCGTCCACAAGGGTTTCAGCAGAGAAGAGGAGCTGTATTATGTTTTGATATACTTTTTGAAAGCAGTGAAGGCCACACACTAATATGGTTTAAAAATCAAAAGGTCATTAACTTTGTAGGTGGTACTGCAGATCACATCTCTACAGTGTGTATGTGTGTGTGTGTGTGTGTGTGTGTGTAGAAATTCAACTTAGTTAGGCCATCATAGGTTAATAATTTGCTCTGCCAATCCTGACCTGTAAAAGCATTCCTGTAAAGAACTAAGCAATTGGAGGCAAGTTTGCTACAAACCACTCTGTTTAGTGTCCGCCTTTGAGCATACTGTAAATCAGAATACAGCTCTTTCAAATGTCAGCTCTGTTTAATGGGATGTCTATAGAAGGAATCACATATAGCTGCATACAGAGAACAGTGGGTAAGTGTCACGCCAAAGCTATGCAGTCATAAACATTTTTTAATTATTCATAGCTCTGTGTGAGAGTGAGAATGTGATCGAGAGAGAGAGAGAGCAAAATATTGCTAAATATATTATTTGCTAAGTAAGCTCTGTTTATTTATATAATCAGTTTCCTGGAACCTTTCCTGCATTCAAAAGATACGCAAAATGCATCTTGGGTCATGCTTCAGTTATTCCTCCATTACACCTTCATCTGTCCTCTACGCCCTCCAAACCTGCCAGACACACACAAAACTCTCTCAGTTTCACCATGTGTCACATGCCTTTGATCACTGCGTCATGTTCCCACTGCAGGTACCACTGTTGCTAGGATATGGTGTTCCTGCTGCCTAGCAACAGCTGTTTCTTTATTCCTGTCAGGAGTTGATCAGCGATCAAGGCAACCACGATTTTCAAATGCACTGTGACTGCATAAAAGGGGAAACCTGTAAATGAACTACAGTAATTTAAGTGAACATATTTTAATAAAGGACTTTGGTCTAGGGTGAAGAGTTTACAGTGTGTTCAAGAATTCAAGGTTAGCACTTCAGAATGCATTGTTCTCTGCTACTTTGTATATTTTATGATGCTGACAATTAGAACTACAGTGCACTCTGTTTATAAGAATTATACTGATATAAGAACCAACCACATATAGTGATCAAAACCACTGGTACCAAAATCATTCCTATACTAAATGCTAAAATACTCTGCTTGTAAGAATCAAGCAATCCACTTATGAGAATCATTTCGGGGCAAACTGACTGCATATAATACATTACTGCATCAAATGCAATGACGTGTACAACCAATAAAGCTGTTTCTGAATTTGATCACATCTTGCGTGATTGGCACATGCACAGAGTGCGCAGTGTAATCCCTGGTCTGCAGCAACTCCCAGTAGAAAAAAAAGGAAGTCGTGCAGCTTGTGTGTCGACATGGCAGGAAAAAGAAAGACGCGCGACTGCATTGTACAGGTATTTTTTTGTTCTCTGTTAGTAAAAATGTGTTTTAATAAAGTGAATACACACTCATTAAATACATTTGATTCAAAAGGCACTGGTTTGTAACTTGGCGTAATTACAAATAAGTCCATTATTAGCATCATAACTAGAAGCTTAAGAATAAATGATTACCAAGGCTACAAAATGCTGCTGACATTGGTTTGATCCTGTTGCAGGCTGCTCGGTCTACACCTTAACCTTTCTCTCGCAAGAAGGTCAAACAAGGACCCAGCTTAGATGTACAGTATTATTCATTCTGTATCAACTGCAGAACAAACAAACTGAGGTTTATCAGCATTTTAATAAAAATCTCCTCACCACCAGCAACGGTCCACATAATACAACTTAAAATACATGTGTTATTAAAAAGAAGTTCAAGAGAAAAAACTAATCTAGGCATGTCTAACCTTTTATACTTACTTATATTTCAATTGCAGAAAAAGCTATTTTCATTTCTGATTAACATGACACTAACTCAGAACATTTGTAGATGGCTTCAGATTGCTCAACACCTTGCATATCGACAAGGTAAATGTGCACAGAGCAGTCTCATTCTTTGAACCAAGACACAGTGCGATAATGCTGAAGCATGAAATGATATCTTCACATATTCATAAAAAAACAACAACACCACGATGACAGGAAAATCTCTATGCATCGTTTTAAAACAATGACCTTTTTTTTTCTTAAATTTGGAATCGCAAATTGTTTTTTACCCCGCATGTTTTGTTTTTTTTAAGCCTGGCTCACGGCTGCAACCCCCGCACTGATTCGGGAGAGACGAGCACGTGTCCTCCAAAACGTGTGCCGTCAGCCGTCCACTTCTTTTAACTCTGCAGGTCTGCCATGCAGCCTCCTTCATAGCTACAGCCTTGGAGGACCACACAGCTCTGGGCTGCCTGCAGGCAGACACACAGGAGCCCAGCCAGTCTACAGGGGTCGCTGGTGCGCAGTGAGCCGAGGACACTCTGGCCAACCTAAGCCCTCTCCACCCCGGGCGGTGCTCGGCCAAATGTGTGTCGCACCCTGGGAACTCCCGTCCATGAACAGCAGTGGAATAGCCTGGACCCGAACCAGGCTATAGGGCGCATCCTGCACTCCACGTGGAGTGCCTTTACTGGATGCACCACTTGGGAGCTTTTAACACAACCTCCATTCTCCGATAGGATACATGAACACTGTCATTTACAAACCTCTGGGATGGAGCTTGACAGTCATTCTGTGCCTTGACACCACAACACCCATCCACCCAATTACATTTTCCTACTGGAAAGTGTACATGTGGAAATCTATCAACCAGATTTGATTTTGTACAAGTACCCGACTGGAATCGAATCCAGGTCATCGACGTGAAAGGTGAGAGACAGTGGTCACCAACTCTAACGACAGATACCAAATACTGCATAAACGTTCAGTGGTACAGTATAAACACAGAATCCATTCGCATCATTACCATTTTCTTTAGAAGGTGTGACGTACATAGAATTCCCAGAGTAATAACAGCTGCTTTCAAGTCATGTAGCAATGCTATATCAGAAGCAAGAACTGCAGGCTGTTGTCATCAAATGTCGTTATCACAGGTTAAAATGAGCTGGTTATTAAAAGATGGCACAATAGGTTGCAACTGGCTGCTGTCAAACATTACTAAAGATACAACAGTTTGATTTCCAAGAAACATGTAATGTGCAAGAACACTGTGGTATCTCCAGTGTGAGTCATAAAGGAAAGATGTCAACCATCTTCAGCTACAAGAAAGCCCATAAATATTCAAGTTACAGATTAGTTATCTTTAACTTGTAATCGTGAAAAGGGTAAATCACCACTCTTCGTATTATTTGTTCTACAACACCACACTGTCGCATTAAAAAAAAAAAAAAAATGAAGACATTTTATGATTTATAATAATAATAATAATAATAATGCTACAAGCTATATCTCTTTAGCAATTTCATATGGTTTCTCGGCTTAAGCACGGTTAGATCTATTCCAAGATCTTGATACAGTACTAAAAATATGTACATGGTTGCCACAGCCATTTCAACTACCGATATCTCATTTCAGATGAAGACTTCATCTACTACAAAATCTGTCAGTACGATTACAGGATGAGATATACAATTCATACTTTGTAGGTAAAGTTTGATTGTGGGCATTGTACACGAAACGTTAACCCTTCTGTGGCAGTAATTTTACAAAGCCTCTGATACACCATTTGAGGTTGTGACTTCATATTTGCAAATTGTAAACATTACATGCTCAATGTGTTGGTGACCTTGACACTGATCTCGGATTTAATGTGGGTGTCATAATTAAATCATATGACTGGGTTTATGGGGTAAAGAGACAGCTACATGTTCCTGTCCTGATACTGTATTATGGACACAGCTTTTTTCCTATGAATCTCTGTCAAGGTGTACCACAACTGCTTGTTTTAACCTTATACTTAAGGGGGTACAGTAGGATTTATGTTACATATTATATCAAACCAGTAAATCAGAAAGTACACATTAACCAAGTTTACAAATGTTGAAGTACTACATACCTTCTGCAATTGCATGAGGCTTAATAAGGCAGCAAGTGCAGTCACTATACTTTGCAGTATTAGATGGGCCACGACCAGTTGATGGGAAGAAAAACTCCAGCTCCTGCACAAAAAACAAGAAAAAAGAACTATATGTTATTGATAAAAACCTCAAATGGTGATCCCGAAACAAAGCTTTTAGTGTTTTCATTAATAAAATACAATTTTATATTGTTTTACACTGTATTGCTATACAAGACTAGAACAGTTTCATGAATATTAATCTATTTTAATTTATAAAAAACAAAAAGGTCAGATTTATGTAAGCTTTAAGTATTGAAACAACTTAAGAGGCAGACTAACATCTGTTTTTGTTTACCTTTCATCACAATATACCCTTCAAAAAAAAGAAATGCATAGCAGATATTTGTTCTTGAATCTCTTAAAAATTGCAACAAAACTTGATCAAAAGAATTGTATAAAACACATTTTGTCAGGATTGAAAAAGCTTGACGTACGCAAAAACGACAAAACGTGAATATTCCCAAAAAACACCATTTGCTTAAGACTTGCAATATTCATGTGCATTCACTGCACGTCAAACATGGCGAGATGTGGCTATAAAAGTGGAGGGTTCTCAGCTTGCATGTATTATTGGTGTTCGCTGTAAACACATTGAAGTTTTGTCTAGATTTACAGAGGTTCAACGGAATAATGCTACTGAACACTGGAAGCTGGCGAATCTCAGTCCGTCGTGGCACGGCATCTGAATGTTTCCCAGAGCTCTATAAACGACTTTGGCAATGATACCAGCAACGTGTAACAACTGACCGCCCGAGAAACACAGCATGAATTGGATTTTCAAATACCAGTGTTATTGTATCGAGCTGGTGGTATAGTAACGACCGCTTTAGTAGCAAGTGATTTTCAAACAAAATTAAATCAATCCGTTAATGCTTTGAAATTCAGTCGATGAGGTCATTAATGAACGCAGTTCTCGACTAGATAAGGGGAACTCTTAATCAAAATGCATGTTAACAAGATCAAGAAAAATTAATGGAAGCATAAACTACTGGGGTACAGGGAGGCGGCTCTCCCACCAGCAAGCAGCAGCCAAATGGAAATAAAAAAATAACTGGAATATCTATGTTGTGTAAAATTTGTAAATTTCATTTAAAATTGTGCATTTTGTCATGCTAAATGTTCATTTATTTAGAACACCTCACATATAAAATGCTGATTTACGATTATCTGGAGGACAGATTAAAATAAATAAATAAATAAACCCCAATAGTAATTTACTCTCATTTGGGGGGATATTTTGCCACAATTTACTATATACCGTACAACTCTTAATGTGCATTTTGTAATCCTTTTTTGCTTAAAAAAAAAAAATACCACAAGCCAACTACATATATTGGTTGGAATTTATTTTCTTATGATGACATCTACTTTTCTATCTACTTTAATATGTACGATCCGTAGGCTATAAAACATACGTTTCAAGTGCCATTGGTGTTTGTAGTTGTTAGTTATTATACATGTATACCATGTATGTAACACTTCATTATATATTTATTGAGCTTTTAATATTACGATAGAACTCCCTACCCAATACACAATTTGTTTATAATTAATTGTTCGGTGAATTCCTCTAATCATGCATTTTCTCTAGTACTGTTTGCTGGCCTCCGTGATAAATAACTCAACACGATTAGATGTAGCCACAAACACTTACAGTATAAGAACATTTTATATGCATACAAAACATGTGAAGGTGAAAGTGTACATTGTACATAAAGTGTGGGGAAACACATTTAACAAAAATCCATGTCAATGATCTCAACCACATTCTTAGTGCATCGCTGTGTCTGATGTCTGTTCTTCATTCTTGTGTGTATAGGTCACAGCAGTTAAGAGCCAATGACACATTGCAAATTGCAATCACCTAAGGAAACTGTATTGTAATATCTAATATGGCATTTTCTGTACCAAGATTTCAGTTGTATAATTTAAATAAAATCTACAGTAGATGTCATGTAATGTACGTATGCAGAATTTAAATAGGCTACAGTTGCACTGATAATTTCTTGGTAGAAATATTACACTGGGTAGAAATAATGGTATATAATTTTAGCAATACAACATATGTTCCGTAAGGTTACAAATGGTTAAAATAAGTGAATAAATCTCATTCATAACCACAAGTATAGAAAAGGCTACAATATTTTCATAACAACAAACACTGAATTATCGAGATGACCTGTAAGAAATTAACCCTGGTCCTGTACTCTCACACTCTCTCTCTCATCGGCATCACAGCCGCGGTCTGTTAAATGTCTGTTTCAAGGTGAGTTATATACTTTAGTTAATTAAAAACCCCTTTTTTCAAGTGCAAATAAACTCCTGATAAATGATGACAATTAACACAGATTTGCTTTTAAATTCCCACGCAAACAAGTCGCAAGAAGCACTGCTTGTTAAGATTTTACAATTATTTTGTAAATCAACATAATTTCGGAAATCACATTACGACAATTATTTAATAACAAAATAGGCATGACGACCGTTTAAAAATGCCACAATCAATGCTGCGTACTAATTTCTTGATTAGCACTGGAGTTAACATTTTTATGAACTTTTGAAAATCCTGCCATATGTGTAGTTCTGTTCTTAATCTCTAGTAAAAAGGTAAGACAAAAACTAGACAATGAGGCATCCTAGAATGTATAGGCATACCACAGACCCAGGAGCTGGCAAAGCATTGCCAAATATGGTAAAAGCTTGGTCAGGCATAGGATAGCTTAATAAAGCACAGTGAACATGTAAGCAAAATTACTATACTATTACTTAGATTTGTCATGGCCAGCATCAGTATGCAACATGCATAAAATGAAGTGGACTGTGATAGAATAAGGGAAGAACGTTAATAAATAATACATAATAGCTTCATTATACAGAGTTCTACTTACACCGAACTAAGCTTTTCATTTGTCAGTCACGTTATTTGAGGGAGCATTTCTTTTCTTTTTTAAAAAAAAAAAAAAACACCCAGTTGTAGAAATGTTAATTTAAAAAAAAAAAAAATTAATGTAATTTATTTTGTATTTTTTTTACTGGAATACTGCCCTTAAATGATGATAGATAGATAGATATTATAAACATACACAAAATACACACAATGTGTTCAAGAAAAAGTATCCAAACAACTAAATATATCCGTAAAAACAAAGATTATAATCGCAAATGCTTACGAATAAATTATAATTGTGTTTAATTATATCTATTTGTGCTTATATTTTATATATATATGATTATATATAGATAATATATCAGTATATATATATATATATATATATATATATATATATATATATCCAACAAAACTGTATTATTAGAGAGCGTGGTCTTATGCTTAGAGCAAAATCCTAAGAGCTGGGAAATCCTGGATTCATCTCAGCCGCTGACTCACTCTGTGACCTTGAGCTCTCATTTAATATCTGTGATTCAGTGCTCCCAGCTGAATAACACAGATAGCGGCAGGAGCTCACTGCACCTCAGATGGGCTTTCCTTGGTTAACAATAATAAAAGCTACATAAAAATATTTGATATCTAAATATTCTACACAAGGACACTGTCATTCAAAATAGGAATCAATTTTCTTTGAGAAACAAGCTGTAGATTAAGAGATACTGATTTGACACCATTTTAGAGACAATAGCTAAAATAACGTTACTTTCTTCAATGATTTGGCTGCATTTGACATTGCGTCTACTATTAAACCTTGTAATGTAAGAATTTTGTATTTACAATGCCTACAGTGCGTTTCCCTGCATCAGGATTAGGCTGTGTTTGCATACTGTTTTATCTTAATTCTAATGTATGCTTTTGGTCATTTGGACAACTGTGTCAAAATGGGTTATTGATATCCGTACAAAACAAAACTAAATGAAAAATCATGTATATCCTGCAGCTATCCAAACAAGACACTTACTCTTGCTGCTGATGCAAGTGAATCAGAACCATGCCCAGCATTCTTGGTGCCATCTGTGCCAAAATTTGCCCTCACGCTGTCTGGCGCCTCGTTTCGTGCCACACTCGAGTCTGTTGGCCCCAGGAGTCTTCTCCAGGCAGTCACAGCCTCATCTCCCAGGATCTCCATGGCAACAACTGGGCCAGAGGTTACAAACTGCACAAGGTTGCTGCAAGGATGAGGGACACCCATTGACCTATTAGCCTGTCTATTTCACATTTGTTTCTGCCAAACCTCACTTGGTGTATAAATAAATATAGAAAAGCATGTCAACCACATTTGTGACAATGACAGGCGCATTAAGAAATCAATTACATTAATAGATTAGATTTTCATAACTTAACTTGAACATGTATAGATCACACTATAGAAGCATGCTCTATTCACAATACTCTTTCGTTTGCTATGTATAAACTGTACACTCATGATAAAACAAACCATGTTCCATGTCTCAGAACTGCTTTTTCTTCATATTTTATTATGAAAAGAAAATCCCAGGGCTATAAGACCATTTATTTTTCGGTCTGAATAAAAAATGTAAAAATATTTTCATAATAATGTCATCAGGCTGCAGTTGTGTTGCTCAGGCTGTAGTCTGATAATACTGCAAAGTCACAGCAATGTCACAGGAATGCTGATGGCTGGTAGCTTTCATTGCTCCTTGAAACTGTGTCCTCTGCTTTCCCATAAAAGGTCAAATATTAACCCAGGAAACACTCACTTGAAGAAAGACTTTGACTGATGTTCTGCATAGAAGTCCATGGCCTCCTTCCTGCAAAGCAAGCCATAATTATGGTTAATGAATAATAAAGTACACCTTAAGCTTTTGCAATGCTTATCACCTTCAGCAGACCAAAACAAATAAATAAAAAATACTCACATACATAATATGCACTTGCAAACAGCATCTGGACACAGAGTTCATAACACTATTGATAATGTGTAGGACCACCATGAACAGCCAGGTGATACTAGGTTTCAGGGTAGAAAACTGCAGCAGTCTGTTCTGCCTGTTCTCCAGAATATTCCACAGTGTCATCTCTTTTTACAGTATTTCTCTTAAACAGTCATTTGTACATTTTTGTCAAAGACAGCATCTGCCAACTAAGTAACTTCCTCAGCCCTACCAGAAATACCATTTAAATGGGCCCCTCTCTATGTGGTTTAGAGACTGTCTGATTGTTCTACAGGCTGTTAAACATGCAATTTAATAAGTTAGTTTTCATATGGTAAGTTGTGGTTGTACAGTATTTCAAAGAGTCACTTAAGGTAAGAAAAGCAGTCAAAAAAAAAGAAAATCTAGTGAACTTGCTTACCGTGACAAAGCGGTCATTTTTGCTTTGGTAACTGTCAGGCCTGCATCATAGATCAATTGAATTATTGTTCCCATCTTGTCAGTAGCATCCGGTTTGATCATAGCAAGTGTTCTACAAAAAAATAAAAAAAAAGAATCTGCAATATACATATCATACAACTACATTTATTTATTTATTATTTATTATTTAATAAAAATTAAGAAAAGCTCAATATTCCTTTGGGAAACCCCAGAAGTGCGTTAAGAATACAAGATTTTGATCAATATTTAGTATTCATCAGGGTTGCACATACAGTTACAGAGCATGAGTCATCCTCATTCCAGCACACATTACTCTGTGTTACAGAGCAGTGAGAAAAAAATAAATGAATTTCCAAAACCATTAAGACCAGTCACGACATTCACGATCTCTGAATATTTAGCCAAAAGGAAAATAATGTAATTTAAAACTTGTGAGCTGAAGCAAAATGATGATAGCATAAGCACACAACAATTGTAATGTAAACCTATGTACTGCCATTCATACCCAATGTCCTTCAAAAATATTAAAGCTTGCACTAAACATAGCTCAACTTGCAACAGGGTAGTGATTTATTCATTGGAACTCATCTTACATTTATGTAATTTTTTTAATTAAAAAAAAAAAAAAATCTATCTGGACAACATGCATGGCTGAGCCACCTTGTATACTACTACCCTATAACATGAACCCCTATTATACTGCCTGGAATAATGTTGCCTTAGAAAACTGCGCTTAGTTATAAGCTGTAGCCATAATGTCAAAACATTCTGTTTATTTGTTTTACATTTACTGAGACCACTGCATACAATGAATATGTTTTTTGCGGGGTGTCCCTTATTGTATAAGAGAAGTAATTTTGTACAGTTTGGGCGAGAGGAAAATCTAACAACCACATTTGGCAGAAATATCAGATCGAATGACAAAAATGACCTGCAAATTGAACCCAAGCACTTTACTTAACCCTGTAAGTCTCTATCTTAAATTATGTGATACAGTATATAAAAGGGTTACCATTCCAATGAGTCAGTGGATTTACCAAAATGTACAAACAAGGATACCTAACCGTATGAATCCTACAGCCCAATTTGATAAACTGTTAGCTGTGAAAAAAATCATATAAATTCATGCAATGAACATTAATCAATGATACAATGATTTGTATTTTCCTAAAATTTGAAAGTTAACCAAGTTAACTTAATTGGACCTAGATAATATTCTTTTGGGGGGGGAGAAATCGGTCAAGTTGACAACTGTGGTACTGTGATCAACACTTTAAAATAATATTGGAAAATTTAATTCTGAGTTGAATGAAAACAGCCACAGCAAATCTTGCCTGTCAAAAGAAAAATCAGAGGTTGTGTGGCACAGGTCTACCAGTCACAGAAGACACGCGAACTACTGAACTGACTATTATAATCCAATATGAACATTATACACATTGTGGGTATAAGTAGTTTAGCTTGCTGTGTTTCATTATGCTGCAGAAGTTATTTTGACGTGCAAAAGCAATCTGAAGATTATGTAACAAAATGCTTGGTGTTAACATTTGCATTTCACAAGAATATTTCAACAATAATCCTTACTTTTCTTTCCTGCTGCCCAGTTTGCTTGCTGTGTACTGGTCCCCATATTCTATTAAGTGAAGCTGCCGTGAAAACACGTTCAAACGGTTGCCCACAAAGAGATCTTGCAGGTTTATATCGTCATATTTTGTCCTTCTTAAAAAGGTACGATGGTTTTTCATGTCAAACTGTGAAATGATTAAAAAGAAAGGCAATTTGAATTTCATTTTGAAAACCTTTTAAGATCTGGTGTTATACTTCTACGTTTCTTTAACATATACTATATGGTGTGCTTTACAGTATTTATTTACCAGTATAACACATTTGCAAATCCACATAATGTATATGTACAATACACACATATTTAGATTGACATTGTGTTGGAAAAGCTGTTTTACAGATAACTAACAAGTTTGGACCTCCACTTGACCTTAACCAAGATAAAATACTGATTTCATTTTTGTAATTTGTGGTGTTCGAATAGTGTTTAACAGTTCAAATCTAGAACAAGAAACCACGTTTATACCCTACGAAAGGTTTGCAATACATAGTGTGGCAACTTTGAGAATATTGGAAGAAACACATTTTTTAACACCTACTGCACAGTATATAGCGCGTCAACAAAAAGAACCCACGAGCCACAGCTGGTAAGCATGGTCTATCAATATAATGACACAAAGCCTATTTACTACATCCTATTATATGGGGATACTGAAGGATGATCCGAGTGATCTGATTAAGCATCCCAGACAAGTGGTTACTTATTTGGATTGCTCATGTGTCCAACAACAGTGCCACAAAATAAATTGCTTGCATCTCTGGGGCTATACTAAATCTAAACATGAGCTGCAATTATAATATACTGTACAGTACCTTCATGTTAGACAGGTTTCTTCATCCTTTTATATTACATTATATATAATATTTAAATAAATTGTGCATTTTAAGCTGCCATTTTTCTTGCACCTTGGATAAGGTTGCCATCTTTAAATGTGTAAACTATAAATTTGTTTAATAATACAGTAGTTTCTAGAATTTCTTAATAAACGCTGAACAGTTCGGGGGGCACTTGCAGGTTTATTTATTGTATAATGTATTACTTTACTTGATGCCATGTATGAGTTTTGCTTAAATTATTTGATATTGTTGTATTAGTAAAACATTTGCAATTGTATAGTTATTTTTAAAAGCAACCATGATATAATACCAGTAAATACTTTGGGCATAACTCAACAGAACTAATTTAATTTTGAATAGCAAAACTGCACGCATTGTCATTTATTTTGGTTTCAACGTGCTGTTCTGATCCTATAAACTGCCCAACCCTGGCACATTGTTTTCTTAAATGTGTTGCTCAAACTTATGAAATTGGAGTTGGAAAACTGACAGCTTGTACCAGGCATTAAAAACAAAACATAAACAAAACCACAGGAATGTATCCACCTTTCATTTCATGGCCTCAAGGAGTACAATAAAAGGATAAAAAGCATTAAATGAGGGTTTGGAAATCTGATGTTTCTAGAATTACACCAAATGAGTAAAGAATGGCTGGATTTAGATCAATAAATTATCAATAGCATGTGATAATTTATCATTAAGTAAAATATATTTTAAATTATTTTTTTATGCAACATTGGATTAACGCGCTTGCAATGAAAGTAGAAGTGCTATACTCATCGTCTTATCAGCTTTATCCTAAAAATCAGGACATATGGTTGCCCTAGTTGCAGTGCAGGAAGATTTTTGTATGAACAAAAGCTTCTGCAGTTTTGTTAAGTTTTTACCTACACAGAATTAAACCTCAGCTTTGTTATTTATACATTTCTTTTTTTCTAATAACTTATCCTCTCTGTGAAAATCTGAAAGCTTCTGTCAGTTAGAGTAGATGTATTATACAGTCAAGGCCACTGAGGCTGACACTTAATCAAAAGTGTTCACTGGTAGGGATCACATGCTCTGTAATACACGTTCAGGTACCCATACCTCAGTTGCTCGTATACCTGGGAACAGTATTAAAGCCAGCCTTTAAAGCAGTACCATGACACACTAAGTGATGAAATGTGAATTTATGGAAATATTCACCTGCTTTAAAGCAACTATGAAAAAAAATGGTATCAGAAGTTTGTTTGAAAAACAACACTACACTTAACACTTGAATGAAATATCTTACCATTTCAACTGACCGATCTTTTGGATAAAACAGAAATTGATACTGCCTTAGAAGGGCAGCATTTGGGTCATACCATTCCGCAAGAAATGCAAATCGTTCTTCTTGACTCTGAAAGAAACAATGAGAAAACAAATAAATGCACTGACAACCCAAACCATGATAGCAGACATATTAATCTAATTTCATCAAGTCCTGTTCTGTAAGAAAAACACAGGTCCACAAAAGATAGTGATACACTTATACGTGCAGTTGAACTAAATAACTGTGTTGATGTGGGACATTACAACATAACAGTGGTTAATCAGAGTAGTCCACTAAATGAGTTGAAGTGCAGTAATACAATTATTGTTACTACTATTATTCATTATGAATTCACTGTTTTTTGGTGGTTCTTGTTGCATGAAATGTTTGAATAGTTTCCAATAGAGAACTTAATCTATGGTATTGGATTTATCCTCTACCCTCTGCATCCTGTGTAGGGAAGGAAATAGCCCTCTGCATGTGTAATTACTCTGCTTTTCCCAACATTCCCTGCTCCAAGAACCACATTGTCAAGTCTAAACAGCTTTCTATTCTGAGTGCAATCTCATGTGTTATGTTTTCACAGATTTAAATGCAAGTACTAACTGTGTTGTGAGAATACAGGAACAGTAAAATAAAACTGCCATAAATTTATAATAATAATTTTAGCAGCACCCCAAGGCTGCCAAGTCTGAAACCTTTCATCACTATTTGATGCTGACAAACAAACACAACTTTTAGTTGTTATCTGATGCTAAAGAACACATTCATTCTTTCATATTAAATGCTGGAAAAATACAAACATATCCTTTCCCATTTGTTGCAAATTGTAGTAACATAGCAATAATATTTATTTTTATATAGCACCTTTCATCATGGACCACCAGCACAAAGTGCTTTACAGAGGTAGGCTGTGAACTGTGCATTATTTGCAGTCACTTTGATTTAACATCTCAAGGAGGTTAAGTGAATTGCTCAGGGTCACACAGTGAGTCAGCTGCAGAGGCAGGATTTGAACCGGTGGCCTTCTGATTACAAATGCTGCGCTTTAACCACTGGACCACACTGCATCCTAACATAATGTTTGTTGACCTGAACACTTAAAGTTGAAAGTCTATATGTCAAATTGGGATTTAGCCTATACAATCTAATACAATTATGATGAAAAGGTAAAATTATCTGTTTCTTTCTATCCAAATAAATAAATACATTAATATATAAAGTACTGGCCAAAATCTTTGTGGATGTCACAAGGCTCACAACTGATTTTTCTACACTGCACAGATGACATAATTGTGAGTTCCTTTTCTGCATGGAAGCACACTAGTGCATCTTTGTGGACAAACCACAAAATTTACCAAAAGACTGATTGGGGTCGGGGGGTGGGGGGTATTGTCTCTTAAAAAAAACAGGTACAATAAACATGTCCTGTACTGTAGAAATTAGCAGCAGAGTTATCACTCCATTGAAAGTGGATCCAGTAGATACAAAGTCTACCTGGCACTCACACTTTAAAATGTTTTACCATTAACCTTGAGCACAATGCACAATTTGCAGTTTATTACCGTTAATAATTTGCATTGCATTCATTTGAAGCCAGCAAAGGGACTACAAGGAAATGGAATAATATTAGAACAAATGTATTTGGTTTTTCAATCATATTGTACTGAATGCTTGTGGTGCAAGTCAATATGCCAAATGAAGTTATGCACTTTAGTACGTTAGAGGTGCCCTTGTCCTTCAAGTTACCTTGTACATGTCACATATTAACTTAACAAGCATTATCAGCTTTACTTGGCTTTGACTTGCACTGCCTGCACAGTGTTAATGGATCACCGCACATGCATATCCCAGCTTTGACTACAGTGGAGAATTGGCCACTTTCTTCAAATATGTAAATATGCAGAGAAAGCAGAAACATACCACAGCAAAATATTACAGATTTGACTGGATCTTGTTGGAGATTCTCACAACAGGAAACATGGGTATTACAGACACACACACATGTTACATTCAACCTTGTAAATAAAAGTATGTTTCAAAGTGCTGACAGGTATGTAACTGTTGAAAGGGTTGGGACCTACATGTCCATGTTTCAACATATCCTGATTGTACCAGGCAGGCGGCCTATTATCCTGACTTTACAATGGAACCACATACTGTAATTGCTATAGCTGCTTTTTAACACTGCTTTTAATATTTAGGGCTACCAACGCTTAAAAGCAAAGGTACAGACATGATACAGTATTAGCATATTTATGTGGGTGTACCATTTCAATATATTGTACAGCTTTTCTGACTGCTTCTCATTTGAAGAGAATTTAAAAAAAAGTTTCCCCCACACATTTTTTCTGGGATAAATATAGAAAGAGATAACCTAGTTACAGGATCAAATATTTGAGCTGGTTCTTGTTAGTATTGTATTATTTAAATGGTTGTATTACTGTTATAAATGGTTGTTAGTGTTCTTGCTTTACAATAGGGCCCAGTGCAGTGTATAGATTTTAAAAATCTTTAAAATGTAGACAACTGGGGTATATGGTTCTATAAACCATTTTAGTGCCTCAGTAAAACTGTTATTCTTTACACACTTAATTCATCACAATCTTGTGTACATATTGGCATCTACAGTACAGACACAACATTTTATCAAATGCAAAACAGAAATTACCTTTACAGAGTATTAAGGTTTACAATCACTCCTTTAAAAGGAGCACATACAATCAATTCACAAGGATCATAAAAAAAGTTATGGTCAAGAACAAATCTGGATGTTTTTACAGATTCTAAAGTGCGAGTAGTAATCCTGTTGTGAAAACACAAGAACAGGAAAATAAAACTGCTGTAAATTAATAATAAATGTGTTTGTTTTAGCAGCAGCCCAAGGCTGCAAGTCTGAAACCTTTCGTCACAATCTGATGCTCATAAACAAACATATTCTTCTGCTTTTATCTGATGGTAAAGAACACTTAAATTTTTCATACTAATGCTGACACAAGTACAAATTTTACATTTACTGCAAATTGTAACATCATGGAAATCTCCTTCATTGAAAGTATGTTGCCAACAATGTCCAGGTTTCCATGCTGTTTTTAAACTCAACATTTTCTCTCCACTGTTGTAATCTGCTGGAAGTAGCCCAGGCAAGGTCCTTTGACCAAATAGAAAAAAAATAAACACACACACAACAAGGGGTTTAGAGACCTCTTCATTCAGTATTTTTTTTTTTTTTTACCTTTTTCAATTATTGCCATTTGACTCATAAAATGATAGTGTTTTATAGAAGCAAGGTTATAAAGAACACTGAAGCTACTACAAATAAAGAATTCGTAATACTTAGTTTAAGAGGTGCTGCAAGTCAGAATTTACATGCAGAGCAGTTTAAGATTCAATTACTTCCAGAATGGCTAGAAAATGAACAACCCAAAGTCCGTGCACATTATAAAGTTTTTGCTCAAACAGCCAACTTCCCAACGTTTTTGGTATATTTAACATGCCTTTGTCTAGGGTAAGTGTATCTGAAAACAAACAGGTATTTTGGTAACCGCACATGTATTTCTCTCTAAATCTAATGTCTTTGTGGTGTCATTCACCATGTAGCTAATGATGTAACGATCTACTGTTCTTTTCTATTTAAACCTTCAGACATCATGGTATGTATATATCAGAATTACAAGAGCCAATCAAATCGTGTGAAAGTCACGGCATTATATCATGGATTAGATGGGGGGTGGGGGGTGAGAATAAAATGCAATGTTTTATTCTATTCTTATTGCAGGAAAGCATACAGATCTCAGCGCAGAGTTGCTTTGTTTGAATGAGAGACCATAAAAAAGATATGGAAGCTCAGTTATATAAAAAGGATTTCATACATACCACATCATGCTTTTAAACTTTAATTTAGTGCCAATTTGTTATTAAATATGGCTTCTCTAAACAACATTTTAAATTGATTTGGTGCACTGACAATGGCAGGACACATTCTAAAATGTAGTTTCCCTAAATTGTTTTATAGTGCACCTTAGGGTTAATTTGAATGCAAGACATTCATCTGCAAGCAAGGCAACCTGGGAAATGAAAAGCAACAGCTCCACCAATTGGCCTGTTCATTGCTACTGTAGCCATTGTCTTATACTATACACTTACTGTTCAACACAATACAACAAACATCCTGATATGTCGTACCTCTAGTAGTAAAAGCTTTTATCTCACTTTGTTGATAGCGTCTTCTTTTTGGCCTTGTGCTTCACAATGTACAACTATTATAGATACTAACCACTTTAGGCTTCAGCTATACTTAGGACTCTATTTATATATGCATAGTTAAAAGAAAACTTTAACCTATATGTTACACTATTGCACTGATAAAATATCACAACCTTTTCAAACCTTAGCAGAGAGGACAAAAATAAGTGGATAATGTATCAGAACTGGAAGAATTACTGTAGATACAGTTTAATGGTTACTTAGACTAAACATGGACCTTCTTCAAGCATTACAATGTCACTGAACATGTACAGATGGAAAATTACTAATAGAAAAAAATAGACAGAACAAATATATATCATTTTTCTACAATAAGAGATACAATACTCAGTTATTTTGGAACTATACAGTAACTTGTGCAGGTAAACACACATTTTTAAAAAGGCATAACAAATTTAGAAATCTACAGGGTTTAAATTTGTGCTGATTGATTATTTATTGCTCCCATGTAATACACAGTATAGGCTGCTCAATCCGTAACACCACTGCACCAGCCAATAACTAATCGCCTTCAACATGATTTTAAACAAAATTTCTAGTAATTGCAGCTACGGTAACAAAATAATTCAATACATCTAAACTGTTTCGCACTTCCATTAACTATACAGTTCTGAAACAAATACATGTTATCTGGTTCTACGTTAGGTTAAATAAATGTCCCAGTTTCTATGCCTTTGTGACAGGGCGGAAACGCTGCACATGTAAATAGTGTGTGGGGTGTATTTTTATATTTATTTTCAACCCCATCCCTGCCAAATACACGGGTGGAAAGTGGCTGGGTCTTGATTGAGTGTTTATTTTTGTTTTTGGAAGTAAACCTGGGTGGAAAGTGGCTGGGTCTTGATTGAGTGTTTATTTTTGTTTTTGGAAGTAAACCTGTGCAACAGTGCTTCTACTGCAATTCCTTCTCATTACTGACACTACCCTTCTCTGTCATTACTGACACTATCCTTCTCCAAGTCTCATTACTGATGCTATTCCTCTCCGAGTCGCATTACTGAGTCGCATCCTTCTCCTGACATTACTGACATCCCTTCTCCATTAGTCTCATTACTGACGAGTCTTACTGACCTCCTCTCCGAGTGACGCTCATTACTGATGCTATCCTTCTCCGAGTCTCATTACTGACGCTATCCTTCTCCGAGTCTCATTACTGACGCTATCCTTCTCCGAGTCTCATTACTGACGCTATCCTTCTCCGAGTCTCATTACTGACGCTATCCTTCTCCGAGTCTCATTACTGACGCTATCCTTCTCCGAGTCTCATTACTGACGCTATCCTTCTCCGAGTCTCATTACTGACGCTATCCTTCTCCGAGTCTCATTACTGACGCTATCCTTCTCCGAGTCCTCATTACTGACGCTATCCTTCTCCTGAGTCCTTCAGTCTATTACTGACGCTATCCTTCACTGTCATTACTGATGCTATCCTTGAGTCTCATTACTGACGCTATCCTTCTCTGTCATTACTGACGCTATCCTTCTGAGTCTCATTACTGACGCTATCCTTCTCCGAGTCTCATTACTGACGCTATCCTTCTCCGAGTCTCATTACTGACGCTATCCTTCTCCGAGTCTCATTACTGACGCTATCCTTCTCCGAGTCTCATTACTGACGCTATCCTTCTCCGAGTCTCATTACTGACGCTATCCTTCTCCGAGTCTCATTACTGACGCTATCCTTCTCCGAGTCTCATTACTGACGCTATCCTTCTCCGAGTCTCATTACTGACACTATCCTTCTCCGAGTCTCATTACTGACGCTATCCTTCTCCGAGTCTCATTACTGACACTATCCTTCTCCGAGTCTCATTACTGACGCTATCCTTCTCCGAGTCCATTACTGACGCTATCCTTCTTCTCATTACTGAGTCTCATTACTGACGCTATCCTTCTCCGAGTCTCATTACTGACGCTATCCTTCTCCGAGTCTCATTACTGACGCTATCCTTCTCCGAGTCTCATTACTGACGCTATCCTTCTCCGAGTCTCATTACTGACGCTATCCTTCTCCGAGTCTCATTACTGACGCTATCCTTCTCCGAGTCTCATTACTGACTATCCTTCTCCGAGTCTATCCTTCTTCTCCGAGTCTCATTACTGACACTATCCTTCTCCGAGTCTCATTACTGACGCTATCCTTCTCCGAGTCTCATTACTGACGCTATCCTTCTGAGTCTCATTACTGACGCTATCCTTCTGAGTATCATTACTGACGCTATCCTTCTGAGTATCATTACTGACGCTACCCTTCTGAGTCTCATTACTGATACCATCCTTCTCCGAGTCTCACTACTGAGTCTCATTACTGACACTATCCTTCTCCGAGTCTCATTACTGACACTATCCTTCTCCGAGTCTCATTACTGATGCTATCCTTCTCCGAGTCTCATTACTGACACTATCATTTCACAGCCTTTCTCAGGTCATCTGTTACTCTTGCACTTCCTGGGTCATTTCACATCAGCAGATTTTTCTAAGTCAAAGCATGTTATGTCAATTATAAGGGGAGCAACCGGTTGGTTTGTGGCGAGAAAGTCGCTATTGAAGATGTGGGGACAATTTTACCCTTCACTAACAGAAAGCATGGTTTGCAAACAGGGATTTCATTAACCAAGTATAGTACTATACTTTAAAATCAAAGCATGTTTTTTGTAATGCCGTTACAATTTTTCCTTTACAGTCCTATGGTGGAAGGAAAACTGTCTACACTTTTGGAAAACATTCATGAAGTTGGTAAGTTTTCACGTTATCATATTTTTCCACCAACAATTTTGAATTTTTACATGTTTTACAATACTTACAGGATCCTATGCAACCAGCATGGAGGATTCAGCAATAAGCATCAATGATATCATGAAAGACAAAACATTGCAGGAACAGGTCAGCGGTACAGTAAAGACAAAACAATACATATTTTTATAGGCCTACTGCTTAATTTTATACAATTATGTAAAAAATAATTGCTTTAAAAAAAAAAAGCATTCTCAAGGAGACTGGTGTCAAATATCCAATTGAAAGGCACGTGCGTGAGAGCAAAACAGATGTAGCCTGTAGGCTGGTGTAAGGCAGTGCCAGCAAAGAGACTAAAAAGTACTCTAGGTTTGGTGAAAGCCCAGTAACTGCTCCACTGAACGTCAGTCGGACCCATTTATCCAAACTACAAATGCAGTATTTAATAAATCAAATGAAAACTTAGTTATAAAGTACAGTAGTAGGCTATATACTACAGAGAAAATATTTTCTCTAGTGTACAGCCTACTGTATTGTACTTTATGCATTTACATTACAGCATCTATTTAATGTAGATAATATGCAAATAATCAGGCAATGAACAGTAAAAAGTTGGCATACTTTTTGACTGCGCTTTTACCACTTTGCTAGAATTAGTTTTTATTATTTTGGACCATAACAGAGGTAGCCACAAAGTCCATCACAAGTATGCAGAAATCCTTGCCACAATCCAGCAGTGGTGCATACAGCCCTGGAAAGCAAACAGAGAGCCAACAACAACAGGCAGAACATGAACTTATACCAAGTCACTGCTGCTGCAAAATCCCTGGAGGTTATAAAGCACAAAACATTGCAGCTGCGATTGGAACTGGATACAAGCGGTGGACACTCAACGCTCAGATCAACTGCCAGCCAGTACTGTACTGCTGTATATTTTATAAAATGTATTTCAATTGCTATGCATGGCTACATGGTCTAATAAAATACAATACCTTTACCCATTACAGAAATAGCTATGTGGCCTGAAAGTCTGGTGTGCATAATCATAAGTAATTTGTGAGAAGGATGTATGGTAAGAAATTATTACAAACGAAAATACATAATCAGATACACTGCCCTCATAGAAAAGAAAACGAAGATGGCAAGAGAACTGGAAATGTTATATTAAATGTTATTGAGTTTCCCCAAATGTGTGTCAGTTACAGTAATGAAGGAAAGCAATTTTCTAGTTCTCCTTCAGTGCTTAGAGCAGTGCTGGGTAACTGTAGGTGCGTTTACTCTAGCACAAATATTCCTGAATGAGCAGACTGGAGGACATATTCCGGAATATTAGTGTAAACGCTGCCGAACGCTTCCGGAATCCGTCCTTTTAGCCTCTCAAAAGATGAGTTCGTATCGTGGCCTGAGAGGACAAGAGAACATATTCCAGTATACTTTGCTAGTGTAAACGTTCTGAAGAAATATTCCGACAAGATTGGAGAAAACACACAACCGCCAACCACCAACACACCAAACACAAACAAGAAAGCATTTTCAACTTCCAAGTCAAACCATCTAAATAAAGTAAGTTTCAGAAACTTTTTTTTTTTTTTTAAACAGACATTGCAAGCTACAAATGTGAACCCTATCACGAAGCTGTACCTGGTGTATACATAGGCATTACAACCACCTACTGCAGTTCTGGAAGTAGCGGGTATTTTAAATGCATTCACGTCACACGTACTGTAAAACCAATTTCTATAAACTAACTACAACCCACATGGTATCACTGTAACTACACTGTGTCTTACCACACTGAACTTTCCAAATCTGAGGACACAAGCATCTTGGGCTGATTTTTAATTGATATCGCAAGTAACCCAGGAAACGAACTTGGTGCTTTACAGACAATAATATCATTTACATTACTGGCTTTTCATAAACTGATATTTCCCGAATAAAAGTTTATGTTTTAAGACGAGTGTTGATACAAACCATGTTTCGTCAAAACTTAAAATATCTGTATAAACAATTTTAAAAAGAATACGATAAGGGTGTGAATAACATTACTATACAGAGTTAACACATTTAAATAAATACATAAATAAAAACTGCCATTGCTTACCATGTTACCCTCCCGTGTTGATCCCCGAGTAGGTTTCTGTTTATCCCTGCGTTTGATCAGTTGCACTTGCATCTGTGCTGGGTTCATCCCCCTAGCAACCACAAAACAGACGCCAACGGATGCGGAATCCAAAATTGCAAATTCTATTTAAAAAAAAAAAAAAAAGTTTTCCATTACTTTTCCATATTACAGATTTTTCTATAGTTTATTATTTATATGTTTATTTTAATTAAATAAATCATCAATGTTATCATTTTAATTTAAGTGAAACATGTATAGCCGGGTCAAAGTTTGCATCACAGGAAAGGGTTGTGTGGTTTGCTTTGCGTCTGCAACGAGGGATTCTGTAGTTCTGTGGAGAGAGTTTTTGGTAAGTTCATCACTGTCTGCTTGTTTACCCACATCAAACCAGACTACGTGGATCGTTTGTTAACTTTTTAATGTATTGTTGCTGACTTTTTTTTTTGGCGCAGTTAATTACTAAAGTTGCAGTGGAAAATTGGCTTGTGTGTGACATGTAAGTACTGTATTTTAACTCGTTTTGACAAAACAGATCTAAAAGTATTTGGGTATTTATACAGTGATAAAACAACATCAGATCAGAAGAGAACGGAATATGGTTGATTACATGTGAAAAAAAAAAAAAAAAAACTAAATTTTATAAATACGTTTATTCTAATGTATTTGTGTGAGCCCTTTGAAATAAGTTTCAGTGTCTTGATAATTACAGCGCCCCAGCAATACTATTGGTGCCAAGAAGGGATTTCATGTAGTGCAGAGGGTAATTAACAAAACAAACAAACAAACAAATAAAATAAAATAAATAACCTTTTAAAAAAAATTGTAACACTGAACATTGTTTGATATGTACCGCATGGTGCAGTCAGGAAAATTGTTGTAGCGTCCGTGTGAGTGCAGAGGAATAGCTGCTGTATACCGGTATTGCAAGAATTTCGGTGACCCTGAAAACGTGACATTTTAAAACCTTCATTTTGATTAAGGAGCTTTACAACAAAAATAATTAATAGGCACAACTCGGTAATAGATATAAGGAGTCTGACAACCGATTGACCTGCAATGCCCTTTTAGTGTAGAGTTAAAAGATGATTGGTTTCTTGATACTAACTGTGGACCAAAGTAGGTTAGTTTTCAGGATGTGATTAGTGATGAAGTATGTATCATAACAGTAAATAACAAAATAACCAAAACAGCTCAAGGAAGTCCTAACTGGAAGAATCTCTCCAGTTTCACTCCACCACATCCATTCTCATATTGATGAAGTCCATGGCCACATACGTTGTGAATCCATTTGCCCATAGTGGAAAATCCAGACTGTAGTCTTTGCATCCATTTAAAGAACGACGAAGCCTGCTTATTTTATTTGACACCAGATAGCAGCACCGCAGGTGAAGTATTGTATTGACAGATTGTAGAAGGTTGGTCCTGCTCTTCATATCATGTTGTGTTAGTCTACCTGTAATATTTTCCTTGTGGTTGGAGCAACCGAGTCTCTATCTTTTTACATAATCTAGAAGGCAAACCGTTTTTAAACCAGAGCACACAGTGGAACAGACTGTTCCCCAGAATGAGTATTGTCAAATAAACAGAAATTGTAGTTAACACTACAGTAAGGCATTGTGTATCCGCCTGTCACATATCCGCCCTAACCGTTTATCCACCATGATCAACCTCTTGAGCAACATTAATTTATTGTTGAACAGAGATTAGTTCATAGATTGTAGATCCTCCCAGTTTCCATACACTGTGTTGTATGTGCTCCATGCATAACCATTGCTGGTAGTGTAACGTGAGCTGTTCAGTGCTGATGTAAATAAATCCTGTGCGCCTGTGGGGCTTATCAATTTCAACCTCCGTCTCGATCATCTGCCTGTCACTCAGCAGCAAATGCACGCACCCACATGGCAGATGACTACTCTGTCGCAAGCATTAGTACCCTGTATCTTTCTAAACAATGGATTTAGGGGAGCTCCCTAGTAAAAGCCGACTCTAAAAACAATTGTGTGAATATAGTAATTAAATCTGTATATAATGGTATTTAAAGCAAGGTTCATTCATCTGACTTTTTACATATCTGCCCTTACTCTGGTCCCACCGCAGTCAGATATTACTGAAAAACTGGTGTGTTTTTTTTGTATATATATATATATATATATATATATATATATATATATATATATATATATATATATATATATATATATATATACACACACACACACATATATATATATATATATATATATATATATATATATATATATATATATATATATATATATATATATGTGTGTGTGTATATATATATATATATATATATATATATATATATATATATATATATATATATTTTTTTTGTTCTGTACCTACTTACCCAACATGAACTGCCTTTTAAAGCTGAAAAGAACTAATCGCCTAAATGTTTAATGAGCATACAAGTATGTAAAATGTTTCTTTCTTTGTTTTTTTGCAGTTGAAATTTAGAAACATACACAATTTCATTATTTTTTTATTTTTTTACCTTATTTCGGAGAGGACACTATACCAAATGACATCAGTCCAACAAGTAAAAGGTAAGAAAAGTCATTAGAAAAAAAAATGGTGGCTGGTTAAACATATTGTAAATAATTGTTTCAATGAAAGAGGAAGACACACTGCAGAAAAAAATAGTAACTTGTCTTATGCTAAGATGTGGTGTGCTATTTCACGCCCTATGATGCTGATGCTCTTGGAAAATTATCAAGAAATTAACTTTAAATAGTAGCATTTAGTACTCCAAGGACAACTGTAAGAGAAAAAAAAATATGAAAATCTTATAAGATCAACAAAAAATTAATGTTATAATATTGTAATGGGAACTCGCACTTACTACACTGCAAGGCGAGATCTTCTGTTATTTGCTCATCAGAACATACCGCAGTGCTCGAAGTAACGCAAGAGAAAACTTTCATACACTGCTCCTGATTTATTTGGTTTGTTTCTCATACGCTTGTTCATTTTGAGAGATCCTTGAACACTGAGGCAGTATAAATCTAAAACAATTTCCTATAATCAGGTGGTGCCGTCATGGAAGTATGGAAACAAGTAAAAGCAGTTTAATGTAAGCTAAAAATACTAATGAGTATTACTGTCTTGCCTTCAGTCGACATTGTTTTCAACCCCTGCGTATACACTTAACTTAGACTTAGTCTTTCACAGTCCATAATACACAGCATGAAAATATAAATCTCTATACAGTACAGTAGAACACTTTTTTAAATACTTTCCTGGGTTCAGGCAAATAGCTTGTAAAGCCAAGTGGCTGGATAAGGAAAACTGCAAGCAGTGGCACTATTTGTTTTCTCACTTCAGCTCCAACCATGGTGCCAGTGCGTGGCCTTGGTGACGGCATGGAGACAGATGAACCTTCCAAATCGCTGGAGGTCATCACTGAACTCCCCTGCAAGAGCAGCCCCATCCAGCTTGGCCCAAGGACAAAGTCAGCCCCACCTCAGAATCCTGGAGTCCTTCATCTGGGTAGAATTCAAAAGGATTTGTGCATTGAGCTGGAAGCCATCCGCATTGTGGTTCCTCAAGCGGCCATCTCTCATGCTATCCCTTCGAAGGGCTCGAGGTTGACTGAGCTGGCAGGGTATCAAAAAATTGAGCCTGTCGTCCAGTCAGAAGCAGCGATAGACTCCCAACGGGAAGCACAGGAACTGAAAGCCACCCTGGACAAGCTGCAGAACTCGGAGAGAAGGCTGCTGCAGGATAAGGAGGGCCTTTCAAACCAGCTCAGAGTTCAGACAGAGGTGAGATGAATCTAATGAGGAACATAGAGGAACTCCCTGCTGGTTTGTCGTATTTGGGGAATGAGATGTTTGTTGTTAGTTTCACTCCACTCATTCAGTTTTACTTGCTAAATGTCTTTTTACCCAAACTATATAATTGTACAAGTAGGGCTAGATGTAGATTTCTTTGGTGATTTAAGCCTACTTATTACCCATTCAGAACAACTGAGTGGAATATTTTCATTTTGACCAAAACATTATTTTTTTTTTTTTTTTACAATGAAGGCACCAAGACGTGTGCAACATTCAATGTGATAGCAGAAACCCATTGTGAACACAACAGTATTCTACTTTGCCGGTTTAATTAACTAATATAGTTGCTGGTTGGAGTAAATATCTGGACTGGAATGGGATCCCACTACTCCTGTCTAGGTCAAGTCTAAGAAGTTTGTGTGTCGGCCAATAAAAATGAAACCTTTTATGGAAGTCATTTTACAATGCACTGTCAATCTTGAATCTTAGATGCTCATATAACATGTCAGATGGTGCCATTCCCCCTACAATAATCCCTTGAGGATGCTTTATTTTTCTTAACACAAACACCCATGTTTTATAGTGACTAAATAGACACTTCTCCTGAAGAGAAAAGTTGTGTTTTCAGTAGAACAGCATCTTTGAAGTGTTTTGTACTGCAGGTGAACCGTGAGCTGAAGAAGCTGCTGGTGGCCTCAGTGGGCGATGACCTGCAGTACCATTTCGAGCGCCTGGCACGTGAAAAAAACCAGCGTATCCTGGAAAATGAAACTCTTGGCCGTAACCTGACTCAGATATCTGAGCAACTTGAACGCATGACCATTCAGTGTGATGTGTGGCGGAGCAAGTTCCTGGCCAGCAGGTGACTACATACTGTTCCTGCTACAGACATTTTCATTAGCTTTGCTACCATGTCACTTCTTCCCTTATTTGTCCAGATTCACTTTTTTATAAGTGTTTTAATTGATTCAGGTGACCAGTGCTGCAACATTGGAACACAGCAAATGAGACGTATTGAAAGGGGGGCAAGGGCAATTTTTAAAAGCAAACAAGAACTATCGATTGCTCATAAAAAATATTAAATGGGTTTATATAGATACTACAATGTTTTCCTTGCTACATACAGTACAAGACATCATGTAGCTTTTTAAAGCATCTTGCAAAGTTAAATTCAATTTTCCAACAAAGCCATAACGCATTTCTTCTTTTTTTTTCTAAATGAGCCATTCCATGAAATTGTTTCGTTCATCAATATTATACTGCTGGCAATACTAAGTACAATTTTCTAGGCCCAAATGGACTTTAAAATCATGTTTTTAAAATGATTCACCCGTATTATGGCGCATTTGGCTTTAACATAGGTTGGGGATCTTTGTCTTTTTCAGAGTGATGGCTGAGGAGCTGACCAATGCCAGGGCAGCACTGCAGCGCCAAACCAGGGAAGCTCAGGGAGCAATACAAGACCTTCTCAGCGAACGGGGGGAGTTCTCCAGAGACATGGCTGACACTCACAGGTAGACTTGCACATCTCCAGAGGCCTGTGCTGATTTATTATAGGTTATGGATGAACTGTATTTTTAAAGTAGCTCTTGTCCCTTTTTTAAATTTGCAGGTCACTAGAGCAGCTTTTGGTTTCTTTGCAATGGGGCAGGCAGCAGACCTATTACCCCAGCGCACAGCCTCTCACCACTGGTGAGCTTGCTGCAGCCAATCAGAAGCTAGCTAAGGCAGTGAACTCGCACCTCCTTGGCAATTTAGGCACAAGTAACAGCCAGAAAACGTCTCCACCAACTGCAATTTACAATACTCCAGCTGAAAAGATGGCAGAAAAGGTATGATTTTTTACAATTGAAGCATGCACACACCATTTTATTTAGTATTCTATGAAATTAAGAATAAGTATAAATAAAAAACAGTTGAAGGGTAGTCCTTAGTCTCCAACTCCTGTACAGAAAAAGTTAGCATACAGATGTCAAGACTGGATAATTTTCTGCTCGCAGTTTTTGTTATTTTGCCATAAATTAACAGCAGTAATATATATATATTTTTAAACAGAAGTGAACATTCCAGATAAAACCAATAAAATGTCTCCTGTTTTTTGCCCAGGTGTTAAGAATCTTGGATCCTGTTTTATGTACCGAAGATGCATCTGAAGTTTCCTTTTCTGAACCCTTACCTACACCATTCCTCTCTAACAAGAAAAGTATTGGTCGGTTTCATCCCTACACAAGATATGAAAATATTACCTTCAATTGTTGTAATCGCTGCAGTGGGGAGCTAATAGTGCTTTAAACTGTGTGCTGTACAGTACTTTTTAGTATTGCATTAATCGCAAAGGTCACAATCTTTTTAATGGGTGCTATAAAATTGCCTATTTAAATTATTATATTTTCTTAAACTTAAATGGAATATTTATAGGTCTGATAGTGTAACAGAAAATATGTTTACCATCATTGTTGCAAGTTTTGCTTTTTGGATGCAGTTTGTTTACAGGAGGGAGCAGGTCAAAGCAGGACCAAAACAGTAAGGGAATATATATTGTTTGTATGTACTGTAGTAAATTGATCAAGTTTAAAAACATTTCCTAAGTATTAAAAATGTTTTTTTCAATATCCTATTGCATAGAGTTATGCATTTTATACAATGGTAATCATCAAAAAGAGAAACTGAATATATAGTAGCAAATGTATTTTGCAGCTGCTAGGTACGGGTGGAGATCAGAAATGTTAAAATGAAAACAATGTTTTGAAACTGTCTGTGATTTATCAGAGCTTTTCCAACAGCTTAGAGCTTTTCAGAGAGCAGAATTTGATTTAGTTTTTTGCATGTTAACAGACTAGGTAATAACTTAAAAATAAATATACAGATAGACTGACCAGAATTTACTTTTTTTTTTATCGGAAGGAGTCTTGTTTGTTAATTTTGTAAATTTAATATTGTAGACAAACATATCAGCATGGTGTAAGAACAGTGTTATGAGACATGGAATCTGATGTGTTCAGGTGTAATCAGGAATTGTATTTTTATGCTTTCTTTTTCCAAAGGTTTATATTGTGTATGCCTGACGCTTTCAGAAGAGATGGTTGTTGGTGTTTTTATTGTGAATTCAAACTTATGAAAATAAGATGAGCAATAAAAACAAGTATTTATTTAAATGTTGCTTGTCATTGTCTTTATCACATAATTCTTTAAGTGACTTTTATTAAAGGCAGTGAACTAGTTAATCGGTGAACAATTTTAAATAACTCGATCTATACCAAAATGTTTTAAAGCATAAAACTTACTTTAGGTTCCCGTACGCTTTTTATTATAAATAATAAACATTAAAAAGCTTTAGTGTCCCAAATTTTACATTACAATATAAATAATTGGTGTATTATTATTAATAATGCTCAATTACAAAATAAAATAGAACTTGTTTTTATTAATTTCATTTTTCTGTGCTTATTTTTAGCTATTTGAGTTATGTAACTTTTTTTTTCAGGACTTTTTAATTTTTTTTACTTCTCATTTTTTTCTGTCACTGTCTATTAACTTGACGGTACTTGTACGCCTTTTTCAATTGTACCTTATTTCCTTTGCTGTCTTCTACAACAAAATGCTTATGATCACTGGCATGTTCTTCTGGGATTTTTGTGTGTTTATGCATTGTTTTACATTTCGCCACAATTTGCAATTCTGTTTTAAATTCCACGCGCGTGTAAATACTCCCTATCGAACTATTTTTTTTATTGGTTAAAAACAGAAATCAGAGCTCTAAATTTATCCCATACACCCAAAAACTGTATGCTGGTAGCAATGTGTCTGTAACAAGTTGCATTTATTCATTCATGCACAAGAGGGTACTGAAGTTCATAAAGTGCAATGCAGATCACTGTGTATATGTACCTATGTATACTATTTGATACAATTTACAACTTTTAATAATTTCAAAGACTACTTTTCTGTATATGAAAAATAAGTATTTGACAATACACACGGTAACAAAGTTTTTTTAATCTTATATTTAAGTATTTTGTGCACTCATGTCACACTGTATAATACATTTTGTTTAATAAAAATATAATCTGAACACTTAAAATATTGAAAATACAGCAGTACCAGCAAAAGGCAAAACCATAAAATTTTACTGGTAGGTTTGATCAGTTAGACTCAAAGGCAGTGATCCTTATTTTAAAAATTATATTTAAAATTAACACAAACAGGAAACACATTCCTATGTATGTACACTTTAAGCAAACAAGATTTTGTTATGTAAAAACATGCACATATTTGTGCACGTTTACACCTAGCAAGAGGGCTTGATACATAATGCCAGTGTACTAGTGAATTTAAATAATTTCTTGTTTAGTAGAAACTTGTTATATTTCAAAGAGGCATACTTCATGAGAACCCTGATTACAAAGTTTCAAAATGCCTTGAACAGTAAACTACACAGGTTTCATCAATCATAGTTTGAACTTTTTTCATACCTGGAAGACTTGATCACAAAACTTGGTAGATGCAATAATATTAAACATTACAAAAAATACATCATTTAGTTTCATTTGATCACTGCAGGCAAAAAACATCAGCTTAGTAAATCTGTTAGTTGTGCAATATACAATGTCCAATATTAACTGTACTTAAACGCTGAAACACCAACCATGAAGGAAAGGATAACAGCAACTTGCTAAAATGTAAAAAGAAAAAAGAACTACTTTATGACCTGCATTACTTACCTATGGTGCTATTCAATTAAACTTACTATTCAATTAGACTACAACAGAAAAAACATGAAACTCTTCTTTACTGAAAACACATGTATATCACCCACCTGGACAATTTGAATAAATCTTACTAACGAGCATGGAAATAAAGCAGGTCATAAGGAGGCTCAATTTTCTTTATTGAATTTCCTCTGCCTCTAGCACACCTTTATGAGGTATTGTAGCTGTGGCTTGACTATTGAAGGACAACCTCAAAACCGGTAGCCGTAGTTGTCTACAAACGTGAACGCTTTGGCCTCACTGATAGTGCGGAGTAAATCTTTCATCCGTCTGGCTCTCCTAGCCTCTATCACCAGCCTCCTGGAGCGTTCCTTTGCTGCCTGCTTTTCTGCATGTTTTTCTGCCTTTTTCCTTCTCAGCCACCTGCAAATGCAGTAAAAGATTGTGTTTTAGTTAATAGGAAGGTCAATGATAAACTGCATTCTTTTTTTCTTCTTCACCTGCCGAGACCTTTCACTCCCAACTGAGCCTATTAATTCCAAAACGTACCTGTTGGAAGGACGTTATACACCAAATACATACATAGTAAACAAATATGATAGTTTAAACATTATCAAAAAAAGAAGTGTTACAGGGCAGAGGCTTGGTGCAAACCGTCAACCTTGCACACCGCAAGGGACTTAATTAGGGATGTGCCTGTGTACGAGTACAAAAGAGTCTCATTACTAGTAATACATAAGAAATTCTGCTTTCACTTGTTATTCAGAAAAAATATATATATATGTGTGTGTGTGTGTAAATAAAATGCATTGAATCAGCTCCCGGCTCCAATAGGGACAGTGAGCCAGTCCAGAGCAGAAGGAGAAAGTACCAGTGTGACACAGTCTGACAAAGTGGAGCTGATACTGGGCTTTTCCAGGCTGGTCCTTCAGTTTCTGCATGTGCTCAACTGTGTAAATAATTGTATTTTAATTTGAAAACAAATGGTTAGTGTATAATTTATGTAAAGACATTTTTGTGAACCCCCCCCCCCCCCCCCCCCCCAAGAACAGCCTGTGTCTGTGTGCTGTTTTTTTTTTTTTTTTGTGCTGCGGTGTCTTTAAATTCAGTCTTCCTCTCCTTGTTTTGTTAAACCAAAGTAATCTAATCTGTATCGAGGAGGAATTTTAAATTGTAAAAAATTGTAAAGCCGAGAGACTGCAAGCAACAATTGATTTAGTCCTGTCTTTACTTTTCCTATTTTAACAGATTAAACACTTTATCTTCTGTTGATGGGCTCTCTGCCCGAGACCCGTAACAGGAACTTACAATTTAAAGGCTTTTTCACATTCCTCTCTTTCATGAATGTTATAGCTACTTTCTTCTTCCTGTCTTCTCATTTCTTCAATCTGTCTATTTCTGAACTGTTGTTCATGTTTCCGCTTCAACCACTGTTTGAAAGCCTCTTCGTCATCTGGGGATTCCTGCTGTGAGAAGATACCAGAGCACTGAAATTAAAAAAAAAAAAACAACTTACAATTTGACAAAAAAGTTAGTATATTTGCAAGCTTATTTTAAAAGTACTACCTATGTAAATGTTACTTTTTTAAAATGATGGTACTAAAAGCTTCATGGTAAAAGTAATAACTAAAGCTATGGTTTACAATTTTAGAAAAGCAAACTATGAAGGTATGAAACAGAGACTAACAGAAGTAGATTGGAGTAAAATAGAGAAAACATCCACAGAAAAAGGATGGCTGTTCTTCAAAAATGTAGTACTACAGACACAAAACAATTACATCCCTAAAGTAGACAAATCTAAATGTAAAACTAAATTGCCAAAATGGTTTAATAGATCAATTTTTAAAAAAAATTCAGCGAGAAAACGCACGTTACAGAACGTTAAAAAGGGACCAAAAACTAAGTACACAGAAAGAGTACACGGAACTGCAAACGCAAGTCAAAAAGGAAGTTAGAAAGGCCAAAAGAGAAATAGAAATGAACATTGCCACAGGGGCTAAAACCAATTCCAAAATGTTTTTCCAATATTACAACAGCAAGAGAACATTCAAAGAGGAGGTTAAATGTCTAAGAGATACAAATGGCAAAATCATAGATGAAGAAAAAAATAGCAAATATATTAAATGATTACTTTTCACAAGTTTTTACAAAGGAGGATACGGACAACATGCCCCACATGTCATCCAGTTCCTATCCAGTTTTAAATAACTTTAGAATAACAGAGGCAGAAGTGTTAAACGGACTAGGAGCTCTTAAAATAAACAAATCCCTTGGGCTGGATGAGATCCTCCCCATAGTACTAAAAGAAATGAAAGAAGTAATTTACAAACTGCTAACCAAGATCATGCAAATGTCTCTTTACACAGGGGCTGTACCGACAGTCTGGAAAATTGCAAACGTAATACTGATCCTCAAAAAGGGAAACAAAACTGAACCAGGTAACTACAGACCAGTAAGCCTGACATCTATTATATGCAAACTTAAGGAAACTATAATAAGATCCAAAATGGAAAATTACCTATATGGTAACAGTATCCTGGGAGACAGTCAACATGGTTTTAGGAAAGGGAGATTGTGTCTAACTAACCTGCTTGATTTGAGGATGAAACATCAATAATGGATAATTGCAAAGCATTTGACATGGTTTATTTAGATTTCCAGAAAGTTCTCAAACTGAACACAGTAGGTATTCAAGGAAACACAAGTAAATGGATTAGGGAGTGGTTAACATGTAGAAAACAGAAAGTACTGATTAGAGGAGAAACCTCCGAATGGAGCGAGGTAACCAGTGGAGTATCACAGGGATAAGTATTAGGTCGTCTGCTATTCCTAATCTACATTAATGATTTAGATTCTGGTAACAGTAAGGAAACTTGTTAAATTCGCAGACACTGTTGCAGCAGCAAAGGTTATTCAAAATGATCTAGACAAGATTCAGAACTGGGCAGACACATGGCAAATGACATTTAATAGAGAAAAGTGTAAGGTACTGCACGCAGGAAATAAAAATGTGCATTATAAATATCATATGGGAGATACTGAAATTGGAGAAGGAATCTATGAAAAAGACCTAGGAGTTTTTGTTGACTCCTTGAATGTGGGGAAGCTATAAAAAAGGCCAACAAGATGCTTGGATACATTGTGAAAAGTGTTGAATTTAAATCAAGGGAAGTAATGTTAAAACTGTACAATGCATTAGTAAGACCTCATCTAGAATATTGTTCAGTTCTGGTCACCTCGCTACAAAAATGATATTGCTGCTCTAGAAAGAGTGCAAAGAAGAGCAACCAGAATTATTCTGGGTTTAAAAGGCATGTCATATGCAGAAAGGCTAAAAGAATTGAATCTAGTCAGTCTTGAACAAAGAAGACTACGCGGTGACCTAATTCAAGCATTCAAAATTCTAAAAGGTATTGACAATGTCAACCCAAGGGACTTTTTCGACTTGAAAAAAGAAACAAGGACCAGGGGTCACAAATGGAGATTAGACAAAGGGGCATTCAGAACAGAAAATAGGAGGCACTCTTTTACAAAGAGAATTGTGAGGGTCTGGAATCAACTCCCCAGTAATGTTGTTGAAGCTGACACTCTGAGATCCTTCAAGAAGCTGCTTGATGAGAGTCTGGGATAAATAAGCTACTAACAACTAAACGAGCAAACCAATCAAATACAGATGTCTCAATTGGACAAAAGAAAATATTAATTTAACGGAACCTTCTTCTATAGTGAATGGAAATGTATTTTGTTTACAGCCAGAATGATTAGAGACAAGATCACCAGCCTGATGCTTGTTACTCTACAGGAAGGGATTGGTTTTATATTTCTGTGCAACTGTCTTGCTTTACTGTGTTGTTCATTCTTTCCATTTCTTTTGCCCTGTGGATTCGCCTTTCCTCCTGCAGTAGCTCCTTCTTCTTCATCATCCAGGCGTGGAAGGCATTCTCATTATCTTGTTTTTTTTGCTCTTCTTCCTTTCTCTTCCTGGCTTCCTCCTAGACAGCAATTCACATTTGCTTTGTTCTGTTTTTTTTGTTTTTTGTTTTTTTTGGTCTGAACATAATGTTTTAAAACAGACTGAAGTGATACTTTATTTTCTTACATTATTATAATGTCCCTTACCTGCAAAGGACGAATCTGAATCTCTGATAATCAGGGAGATATGGAGAGGCTAATGGGCATTGAATCTCTTATAATCAGGGAGGTATGAAGAGGCTAATGGGCACTGAATCTCCGATAATTAGGGAGATATGACAAGGTTAATGAGCGCTTTCGCATTTCTTGCATTAACATGTGTTTGAAACAGTAACATTTTTAACCATAAAAGGCGAAAGTGATACTTTCTGTTAATCCTATCCGGAGCATTCTGTTACTTGTTATACACACTTTGCAACAATTTTTAGCAAATCAAAATGTGCACTGCTCATAGTCGTCGGAACAACCCTGTTCTTGTGCTCAACTAAAGTGGATTCAAAGACTGTACTGAATAAAATGAGTGTACAGGGGAAAACATACACTAAAATAAGATAAAGGGGACAAGAAACCAATAAAACTGGAAAGTGAGGCAGGGTTTAGTGCAAGACAGATCTTTTTTTAAGGCTACCCTGTCAGTCACAGGTTTAAATAACCTTTTCTTATTCCTCTCGTTTTCTTTCTATTTATTGTGTAATTTTCTAATTTACCAGCTGAAAAGTTTAATTTGGCAATACAACTCACCTCTCTTCTAAGCCTTTCCCTTTTCTGTTCATGTTTAAGCCGCACCTCTTTTTGTTCGGGAGTCAGGGCATAGGTAGTGTGTCCGGTGGAAATGTTTGCAGACTGGACCCTCCAAGCCTTCGTTATCCTTTTGCCAGTGTTTCTCTGTACGTGACCTGCTGAACTGGAGCGGCCCTTAGGATCAGAGGGGGGCCTGGGCACGTGAACAAACTCTCCAGCAGAAGAAGAGAATGGTGAAGCAGAGCCGAGTCTGGAGGAGAGGTCGTGCACAGGACAGGATTCGCTGTGGCGACCTGAAGCCCTGGGAGAACTCTGTTTCTGCTCAGCCTCACTGGCAGTGCAAGGTATTGGAGGCAGCAGACTCTGGCTTTCAAGGTCATTTATGCTAACCAGTTCAAACTTCCCATCTTTCTCTAACAGCACTTTACCTTCCTTTGAATGATCTCTGCCCATGTTTTCAGGAAAGGTTTGACCCTTCTGCAGAGAGATTTGCAGATCAGACATTTGCCCTGTGACCTCCCCATCATTCTCATTTTCACCTTCAGAATAAGCCAGCGGTGGTGCCACAAAATCAACCAGTCTGTCTTTAAATTTCAGTCTGCGCTCCTGGTTTTCATTGACTGGGTCTTCATCCTCAAGCTGCCGGTTGGCTTGCTCTATCTTCTCCATCATATACTTCTTGGCTTCTTCGTCCATCTCATCATGGACTTCCTCTGGTTTTATCAGCTGATAGGAACTCTCACTGTCTGTATCTGAGATGGGCTCAGGGGGCTCGATTTCAGGCGGTGCAGGAGTTCAGATCTGCGCTTTTATCAAAAACACTCTTTGAATGGTCTTGCTGTTCCTTTCCTATGGTCTTCTTTTTAACTGCCTCCTCATCCAGTTCAGATAAACAAACAGATAGCACAAGCATAGTAAGCATAAACCTGCCGTTGCATGGCCACACTTGTAGTCCACTTTTACGTTTGTGTTATAACCTATATTGCACTACAAATAAGAATCACTAGGAAATATTGCCATATACTGATTGCACATTGAATCACTGAGGGTATAATTGCCACTTAACTACTTATTGGTCAGCTTGCAATCATCTGTGATAACTTTACAATCTTAAATCACAAAATTCTAAACCGCCTTAATTAGATAAGCTGATTAGATAAACACCCTAATTGTTCATAATAATTTAGCAATAACACTGAGCAATTGGATGTGATCTGTAACTTTCGGAGTTCAAATTCATCTGAAACAGGTACAATATTTCAGAGTGAATTTAGCCTGATCAACATTCCACCACCCAATGAAGATTCCTGAAAATGTGCTTACATCATAAAGAAATCATACATTTGCATTTGACTCTGGCATCTTCAGTATTTTTATTATAGACAAAGTTATTTAATATCTAGTTTAGCCCAAATTAAATGAGCTGTACAGTAGGCAGCAAACTTATAATGCCACATACAGTATGTATTGTATAGACAGTGGATTGCAGCTGATAAACGATCTGCAAAAGATCTTCATTTTTATGTGATTTGATAATGGTAATACGTACTTCATGAAAAATAATCACATGATACTGTCTTGTCTATAGCTCTTCTGTACTATTGAAGTCGACGATTGTTTCTTTGTAAAAAAAATAAATTAATTAATTAAAAAAGTAGGCCTATTTCTTTGAACTGGGATTTGAATTTCTCCACGAGCAACAAATTATTTTTTGGCAACTTCCCCCGAACTAACTAACACTCACAAAATAACTCACTGGTGTACATCTCCAAATCTCAAGTTCTGCCGTTCTTTCCCCTCTCAAACAAGTTTCAAGACTAAATCAATCAAATAATCGTGTTTTGCATATCTGCACCAGGTGACATAAAAATACAGAATTTTCCAGAGAAGTGAGCCAAAAACTTGACACTTGATATTCATTACAAGGCCATGGCACAAGTAAATTACAATTATCAGTCTCAAAGTGCCTAGTATATATTGTTTAAACGTTGCCTAGTTCAACCCTAACCCAGTCCAAAAGGCGGGACGTGTTGTCTGCCTTCAGAAATATTGGATTAAAAACAACGTGTAAATAAATGACATACAGTGATAAATACTGTATGCAAAGGGATACAGTATTATTATCCTCTTACCGTAGTTATGTGTAACCCTCTTGCTTTGCTTTCAATTCACCAGTGATGTTCTTATTTTTGCTTCAGATGACCGCACAGCAGTACAACTCAACAGTAATGCATTCTTCCAACCCTATCCTATCTGTCTCTTTTCGCTGTTTTCATCAAACATCCGTTCCTGATTCAATTAAGTATGCAATTAACGTGTCTATAAACCGTGTACACTGAAATGATGCACACATTGGCTGCTCAACTGGGTTTAGCAGCTGTTGTCTTGGAGACAGAAACATGTAGCAAAGGGGAGGGACATCTGAAGCAATGGGGTCTGCGCGTGCGTAGTTTTTTGGCGTTTGTAGAGAATGAAGGGTTTATTCATCATGTTTATGTGTTTGATGATAAATTATCCATTGCTTCAGATTTTCGAGACAGTAGAGACGTTTAGAGTTACTTTCTATTAGCCTTAACATAAGTAGGCCTGTACAATACTAATCAAGAAAGGTTGAGTTTCAGGACTGTCGTGTTTGTTCGAACTGTAAGACTGCACGGTATTGCGCTTGGTGTAATATTACTATTATGACCTATTAGTTGTGAAAATATTAATGGTATTATATCATGGTTATGGGTTGGGAATGGGATGGTTATCATTAGAATAGCTTGAGGGTGCCATTTGCAATGCGTTCATATCTACTGCTGCAGGTAGAAGCACGAGTCGTCTGTTTGGCACACAGGAGGAGTAACCCCGCAGCTACTTCTGGACAATGTAAACAAATTAGATTGTCAACAAGTCATGTCTTTATGATATCAGGAAGAATAAGCTTATTTCAGTTTTAGTCTTTTACATTAGTAATTTGTTTTTCAACATCGTTATCCTATAACCACTTGCTTGACTGCAATAATGACTTTTGCCTTTCTTTTTCTATCCGCTGGGGTTTGCATTTGCATTTCGAATGAAGCATGGTCCTCTTTAGAAAGTCTGTCACAAAGGTGAGTGTATTTAACCCTAAAGATGTGACACAAAAATGTTCCTTGCAGTGTTGAAGTTCACACTGCTCTTGACTATACCCCCCTTCTACCACAAGGTGTCAATGTGCACCTCAAGTGTCACAGTTGGTTCCTATCCTGAAGTGAAAGGAATCTTGTCACTCACAGCCCATTCAAGCAGGGGACTGGCCCATCTTGACATTGTTCTACATTACTGGATTAAAAAAAAAAAAAAAAAAAAAAAAGTTCCTCAAATGATTATGTTGTGGAATTGGCTCAATTTAAGCAGCAATACATTTTTTTAAAGAACTGCATAAATTAATAGCCTTTTGGTGTCACTGTAGGATTGTATTTTGTAGGTGTTTCAATGTTTTTATAGTCCATATTGCTTAATTATATTATTAAAATAACAATAATAATAATAATAATAATAAATAATAATAATATAATAATAATAATAATAATCATCATCATCATCATCATCATAAACCCATAAACTGGTATTTAATAGAATAAACCGCCCGATGTAAAGGTGACTGAATTATGTAGTATAGCATTTTGACAAGAATGTCTGTGCAAGTAAATTTTACATCAGCTTTGTAGCTTATCAGCTTGAAATAGAAAAACAAGCTTGAACTGCGGCTGGTCGTATCATAAGTATATTGTATTCACAGTGGGGGTCATATGTTTTTCAGAAATATGAAAGTGGGTGCTCCTCAACAAACAAATTCGACTGGTAGGTAACAAGCAACCTTTTTTTTTTAGTGTGCACAGAAGGCTAAACTGTGGAAGTTCTTTTCATATGTACATACACACACAGTATATACTTTTACATATGTCATAGCTTGCACAATTCACCCTCCGCCGGCGGCTAAGATATAGTACAACTGTACAACACCACGTGTTTCTACAGAACAGACCCGCCCCCTAAAATGTCACTGACACGCACTCCCTTCTGGGATTGTAGTTACCTTACCTCGATATCTGTATGCGCGTATCGGGTTGAAACAGATCTGCAAAACTACGATTCCCACAACTTGGTATTCTAGAAAAGTGCATATGAGTTACCACACATAACCACAGTACATCATACATACAGGAAGACGTAGTGTTTTCAGCCAGCTGTTATAAGGATTTAGCGTTTGTTTCAGTTGATTGTATTTTTATTTTACTCCTGTCATGTCTTCTTTCCTTTTTGCTGGCGTGGGTAGGACGGTTCCAACAAAAGTCAAGCTTATTTTGCCTCATTTCAGCAGCAGATGTGCAGTTTCGAATTCAGATTTCGTGCATTGTCCATTGAATACACGAGTTCTGCAAAGCACGAATGCTGGCTTCAAACTTTCCAACGTGAGATACAAGTCCAGTATAGCAGGGGACAGAACTGCAAGTGGGTCGAACGGTAAGAAAGTCCGGCTAGTTGCTGGTGCTGCACTGGTAGCGGGCCTGGTTGCTGGTTTAAGTCACTTTCAGAGAGCCGAGATGAAATCTACAGTGGCCGTTCAATCCGAGACCGGCAAAAAGGATGCAGATGATATTTTGGAGAAGTGCAAATGTTTTATGTCTGAACCTGTGACAGATGTCCAAGTCCTGCAGAAAAATAAGGAAGAAATGAGGACGAAGATGGAGATGATGATTTTGCAAACACAAGCAGAATTTTGCAAAGCTCTAGCTGAGGTAGATGGGGGAACTTTTCAAGTGGACCGCTGGGACAGGAAAGAGGGTAAAGTTAACTTTTTTTTTTTTTTTTTTTTGTATTGTGTGAAAATAAGCATGTTATGTTAAAGACCGTGTTGCATTCTTTTTGTGGGTGACGAGGCTACGTGCAAACCTTCACGTTTGTAAAGTGCTGTCGCTGACATCGTTATTGTACAATGTTATTGGTAACTTAGGAATTAGAAACTGGATTTGTTTTCACTTCTTCTTTTCTGTTCATTTTAATATAGTTTTATTTGTATTTAGATTCTGTTTAAAAGCAACTTTCAGCTCATATGCATTTTGGCCTTAACACTTGTTAAAATATATTGTTATATTTTACAAAAGCTTAACTTATTTAAACAGCATTTTGTGTGTATGATTCCATGGCCTCTTGATTTATTGACAAAATTCCACTGCAGCCATCAACTTCCCTTAGCTGTCACCAGCGTTTCTGACCACATGCAGGGTGTTAGTAGTTATTTTCTGGGACGAGCCATTAACATGGGTGGCAGTTATCCCTGATTTTACAGTGCAGCCTGGGGTCTTCCTAAGATCACACATTTCATTACATGACACAGCGTTTATAGTGTGTGCGGACAGCTGGTACGTGCAGCCTGGACACTGGCATTTTAGATTATTTTTGTTCCCCTACCAGGCGGTGGAGGTATCAGCTGCGTCCTGCAAGACAGCAACATTTTTGAGAAGGCGGGGGTAAACGTGTCGGTTGTGTTTGGCAATCTTTCTGAGGAAGCAGCCCAGCAGATGAGAAGCCGAGGGAAGTTACTTAAAAGTAAAGATGGTAAGGCCAAAGAATGAGGATAAAAGGTGTTTATCTTTTAAAAAAAAAATTAAAAAAAATAAAAGACCAACAGAATACAGCTGACTACAAAAAAAAGCTGAAGAAAAAAGAACTGGCTTAGAAGAAGGTACACATTTGAAACAGTTACAGTATCACACACCACATTATCTGGCCAGTAAGCTTTCCTGTAAAACCAATTCCATATTGAAGGTGCCCCCAAGCCATTGGGGACGCCTTTCTGTTGTAAAACAAATTAAAATACATAGATCAAGCAAAATAATCCCATTAAATCGACCTAATTACTGTCATTTCATGGGCCTTCCATTTTCCTAAATAAAAGACCAACACATTATGCTAAATGTGTATTTCATTTTTAAATCTGGGTTTTGGCAACAGATTAACTAGCCATTCACTACTGTCATTTTACATGAAGAAAACAGCTTTGAGAAGGCGGCGGGCCATGTGCAAAAACACTGCTACTGATCAGTAATCAGTTTTTGTGGTCCCACTTAATAGAATACAGTCAGTGGCTTGTGACTGGGGTGGGATGAAACACAAAAACAGCACTATAGAGTTGTAAGCTTATTTGCATTTAGGACCAATACATTCAGGACCGTTAATTGTTTCAAATCATTTATATTTACAAAATTAATTATTCCTGTAAAATATTCTAAATTAATCAGTATTACAATTAATAAAATACTAATTATAAGATGAACAATACTGTTAAAAGGCTAATAAGTAAATAACTTTCCTATTAGTGTTAAGCTTGCTTTGCAGTACTGTATTAGTGTTTGTGTTTTAATTGTTTGTATAAAGTTACTCAAGGATCTTTATTGATAAACCAGGAAGTGAGTTGAAAAGTTGAAAAACAAATCATACATGTTGTGGGCTGGAGTAATAAAACTGTAAGATTGTAAACTGTCTGCATCCTGCCGAATTATTGATATAAGAGTTGTAAACACAAAATGAAAACCAAAAGATTTAAGACCAGTTTACTTCTTGCTCTATCCAAATATTTCAATACTGCATTTCCACCCTGTTACATAAAAAAAATACAGATACACATGTTTGTTGTGTTCGGGCATCTTTCTGAAGAATCAACCAAATGTGTTTGTATTTTACATAAGAAATTATTTTGTTAGCTCCATGCACTACTGCTCTTTTAAACAGAAAACTTTTAGACTTTGTGTAAGGATTGATGATGTCACAATTGAGTAATGTTCCATTCAGAAAATCAGCTTTAGCTTCCCGCTCTGTTTTGATTTGCAGGAAAGCTGCCATTCTGTGCAATGGGAGTGAGTTCTGTGATCCACCCAAAGAACCCTCACATCCCCACAATACATTTCAACTACAGATACTTTGAAATCGAAGAAGCCGATGGTAAGAATTTAAAGCCCTTCCCTGAACTAAAAAACTGCATTCCATTTTGTGCATAATTGCATAAGCAAGAATGCCAAAACATTCATTTTTTTTCTCTAAGGTATAAAGTAAGTAAATGTACCATGTTATAAAAATACCCCCTTCGTATCTTTAAATGGTGTTGATGTCAGAATAATATTCTCTATGGAACTTTTCAGAAGAAGCTACATTTTCCCCCAATTTTCTAGGCTTGCTCATTCCCCAGAAAAAAAAAAGAACCCATCCTATCCTAACGAATTACTTCATCTTAGCAGAAGGCATGGTCTTCTTACACAGTGTGTTCACGTAACCTCTCTGTTCTGTTTAGCAGTGGGTGTATTTCTGAGTTGTTTTTATCTTTTAATTAATAAAATAGCAATTTGAGGTCTAATTGCACAGGGATCTTGTTTTTGTGTTATTTGGGATTTAAGGTTGCAGACAGTGTTCTAGCTTCTTATAGAATGTCCATTTGTCTGCAGTTTTGAATAGATTTGATATCCACACCCTAAATGCACTCAATGGATCTGGTTACATGGACAAATTGGCCATGTAATACTTTAACTAAGGAGTTTTAAATTTGCCTGCGATCTGCCTATAGGTGAAATATAGGAGACTGCCATCTTCAGAGATGAGGATTTAATCCCTGAGTTTAATGCAAGTGACGCTTTGATTTGAGGGGGAGAGAGAGCATTAGACTTAAAGTAAATTGGTGAATCATTTACGAGCAAGTGGGGGGGAGTAAAGCTACTGTATTTAAATCAAATTTTAAAAAAGCCAGTATCTATTTTCTAAATTATTATTTATTACGATTATCAACTAAATTGCACTGCAGTATACATTTAGAAAATGTTTTGATTAAAATATAGCTTTATATTTATTATAAATATGATTTAAAGCTTTGTAAATAGGGCCTGCTGTTGAAAGTGAAATCAGTATAAATTGATTGTAGTCTTGGATATCACTCCTTTTAAAAGTATTGAATGTTTCTGTATTATGGCAACACTGCCCCAGCCTGTTTATGAGAAGTTCCTCTGCAAAGTACCCAGTGGATCATAGTTCTGTTCATTCCCCATACAGGTTCAAAGCTGTGGTGGTTTGGTGGAGGAACAGACCTGACACCCACATATCTTAATAAGGAGGACTCTGTTCATTTTCACAAAACCCTGAAGGATGCCTGTGATAAACATGACAGGAAGCTGTATCCGGAGTTTAAAAAATGGTACGGCATACAACCTTACTCACTCAGGTGACGTTAGCAAGAGACAGTAGGAGAAAAGGATAATCCACAAAGTTTAGTTTAAATAGACACCATTTAAAAAAAAAAAAAGCTTTTGCATATTTTTATTTAACATGTTTCAATTTAAATTCTGGTTGCTCAAACTGTGAACAATTAAGTCTGTTGTAGTAAAAGGCTCCATATGCATGCCTTATGAACTCTCTCTCTCTCTCTCTCTCTCTCTCTCTCTCTCTCTATATATATATATATATATATATATATATATATATATATATATATATAACATCATAAAAACAGACTGTATTTTCTAAGCAATGGCTGATACCTGAACATGATTTATAACTACAAAGTTTTTTTGTTTTTTTTTCAGGATTGCTTTTTTTTACTATTCAGTATTATAGTTTCGATGATTATATGTTGTTTTTCCCATTTTGAACATAATATGGAAACCCATTGCAACAAAGATTGCTATGATAATCAGTAACGCTGTTTTTGAATGATATACAAGCTGGAGATGGTCTTTATAGACTTCGTCACCTATTAAATTTAAATTATCAATATAAAAGCACAACTCATAATGACTTTTTGTTGAGAATGGATTTTAGAAAAGTTAGTTCATGCTGTAGCTGTCTGGTGGACAATACTCAGTTGAAAGATTCCTGATACTCTTGGGGTGTCATTAGTTTTACATTCCTCAGTTACTGCCAGTCATCTCTAATGCCAACAAACTTTGCCTAAAGAGATAAGGTTAGGTGGGGACAATGTCCTTAGTGGTTCCTGTGGTAGAGACAGATAAAACAGGGCAGTGAATGTGCATTTAGGATAACTTTATTCTCTGGCTGTGAGCTGTTATCTGGGTTGGGTTTCTTAGAAATGCTGTGTCATTGTGAGTTTTGGGTGGGTGGGTTTTACTGTTAAAACAAATTATTGCTATACCCTGACATAATATTTCAAAGAACAACCTGCAAGTCAGCTTTTTTTTGTAACTGAAGACCACTTTCAAGATATGCCTTGCCTTTTGACTGGGGTCTATTTAGCTGTAATTCTGTAAAATATTTATCTGCTGCTAATATCCCATTTCCACTGACACTAGGGGAGAGCTCACTGTGGTACATTCCCTCTGCGTTTTCTTGCTGGAACCTGGCCCGCTCGACCTCACAACATAATAATCTAGACCAGGGTTAAACAGTGCTGTTGCAATTGAGGATCCAAGCACTGAAGAGACATTTCAGTTCAGTTCAACTAATGTACAATCCAGCTGTTGTTGTCAATGCAACTACTAATCATAAAAAATATAAGAGTGATGAGAACCAGTAGAAAATCTACTACCAGCAGCCAAAAAGACGAGTGCCAGTAGTTAAGTTAGGGGTGAAGTAAGATAAATATTTAAATTATTGGTCTTAATGTTAGAGAAAGGGAAATGGGTAGTTTATGTTAAGAATTTGTTCTTGCATCGGTTATGTTTCGGGTCCGCTCAGCAAAATGTTTTTTTGAATTCATAACATCGGCTGCTAAAATCCAACTTGTTCAAGCAGAAACATTTCAATGGTTCCCGACTCCTCCCAGAGTTCAGCATTTTTATTGGTTCATGTGTCCTACCTGCTCGCTCTGGCACAGGTTCATAAAGCCCCCTGGAGAAGTGTTTTTTTCAGCCTCCTGCTGCTGGTATTGCAGTCATTCACTGATGAGAATGGTGGAGCTTCATTCCATTACTGATTTAAATATTCAGAGAATACTTTGTGTGTTCAAGGTTGGATATTTCCTCTAACTCGCTCTACCACTATTGTAGGTGCGACGATTATTTCTTTATTAAGCACCGGGGAGAGAGAAGAGGAGTCGGTGGAATCTTCTTCGACGACCTGGATTCCCCCACAAAGGAAGATGTGTTTGACTTTGTGAGGAGCTGTGCCAAAGCGGTGGTGCCTTGCTACATACCCATTGTGAAGAAACACCTCAACGACTCTTTCACCTCAGAGGAGAAGCAGTGGCAGCAGCTCCGTAGGGGCAGGTGAGGGTCTATCCTCCTGATTGTACTGAAGTGCCGCACATAACAAAGTGGTAAAACATCAGACGGCACTTATTGATTTTTATTTTCAGCTACGCAAAGCGGATAACGAATGTTCGTCCTTTCTTAATATTCCATATCTCATGTAAATGGCTATTGTTACACAGGTAAATCATACACAGTATATGAAATACCAAGGTAAATCCTGCACTGTATATAATGAATATGAGGCCTGGAGAAAAACCCTTTTATAGATATAGCTATAGTACTCAGTACCAAGATAACAGCCTCCCCTAATTTCTTACCAGAAAGCTGGGACATTCATTACAAAACAAAAAACAGTTGTTAAATAGTTCATATCTTACCACCCATAACTCCGCTACGTCAAGGTTCGGTTTTTAGTTGTTGTTTTTGCCTTTCTGATTCCAGAATCCTAAGCCCCTTTTTTTTTTCTAAGCCTACTCACCCTTCATCTTTGCAGGTATGTGGAGTTTAACCTGGTCTATGACAGGGGAACAAAGTTTGGCCTTGCAACACCCGGGTCCAGGATAGAAAGCATTCTGATGTCTCTGCCACTTACTGCAAGGTGAGGAGAAGTGAAGAAATGTACCTTCCAATGCCGCAAGCCAGACTGTTAAATTTGTGTTCAAGTCTGGTGACATGTTTTCAATATTTTGTCTTTTTTTTTATGTTCCACAGATGGGAATACATGCACGAACCTCGTAAGGGTACAAAGGAAGCAGAAATGTTGCAAGTGTTACGTAATCCCAAAGACTGGGCTCAATAACTAAAAGAAGCTGAAAGAGATATGAATACCAATAACCCTCAGTTCACTGATTTAGATGATCTGCATATAGCCCAAAACCATTATGTCATTGCACTCAATAGATGAAAGTTTAGAGGAGACTATTTAAAAGAGATGCTGAAAGTAAACTCTCAGTACCTGTATTGGAAACAAACATTCAGGTTATTGTGTATGTTGGGTGCATTTAACTTTTTATTTATTATATCTGCAAAGTATGTCATAAAAAATACTATAATGTGTCAAAATTAAATGCAGATGCCTTGTCTTCATTAAAGCACAGCAGTTAATAAGCAAACTTAGTGCAAGTTACAGAATTTTGTAGAACATTTAAAGTTATAATTAAGAAGAATCTATTTTTTTCTTATTTTAAAATGAATGAGTTTTGAAAAGAAATGGAAACAGTGATGTTTGATTGATGCTGAATTCCAGTTAAACATTTTTTTAAATTTATTTTAATGGAAAACAAAAATGAAAGCATTGTTGTGAAGTACAGTTGTAGAAATGAAAATATTATATTTGTATGCATTTCTGCTGCTCCAATGTCATATTTCTTTGTTATATTAAATCTTAAGGCTGAGTTGCCAGCCTGTTTCAGGATTACTTTTTACTCTGGACAAGTGTGCTTTCAGTTTGTTTAAGGCTTTGCCATAACTGCAATTGAGCATGGTGTTGGTTAAAGTGTCAGTCTTGGTATTTATTCATGTGCTATACAGCTGCGTTGTTGCAATTGTAAAAGCTATCCAGTTCTCATCCCTTTTTACTCACTTGATTGGTAAAGCAAACCCAGCTTTGTCTTGGGCATTCATTAAATAACCTCAAACGTGTTCTACAGCAAAATCAGTGTTTAAAAAGTTAACGATCAATTAATACCACAATATTTCAGTTTATAATATATAACCTTTTTTCACCAATTTGAGTATTTTTTTTAGAAAAGCCTGTTTTTTATTTTTATTTTATTTTATATATAACAATGTTTTAAACAGGCATAATATAGAAGTCCAATTGTTAGGCTTGCCTGTTTTGGTAAATCTCCCACTGTCAGCTCTACTTCTGTTCTCTCATAAACTATTTTAGATGCAGAGCAAGATATATGGAAACTCCATGCAAAAACAAAATGGTACTCTTTACTGTGATTTGTGACCTAAGGCTTATATTGTGTTCATATATAAGCCATATTAAGTTTACTAGCTTCATGTCTGATATGCAGATGTGTTTTGTCACTGATTCACTTACACATTGTATTAACTAATGTGTTAGAACACCTTACGATTAATCATTTATATCCTTTTATATAAAGTACCTATCTGCTTGAAAACCTCTGTTTGAGAATTTCAATTTTCAGTCAATAACACTGTGTAACAAAAAAAAAAAAAAAAAAAATTGTTCCTGGGTAGTAAGTGTTATTTCCTAATTGCTTATGCCTCAAAAGTACAGTCATATTTCAAAATATCACTATTTCCAATGGGAAAATGACCAAATGTGTGTCTCTTTGTTCACATAGTCAGAAAAAAACATGAATCCAAATTAACATGTATTTATACTAAAGTAATACAAAGATGACTACAAAAGATTTAGAAGCGAGTAGTTTTTTGAGATTTACAATTATACTGTAAATACAGTATAATTGTAAATCACTTACTACCCAGGAACAAAAATTGTGTTACATAGTGTAATCAGTGATATAGAAACAATAGGCACTTGTGTGAAAATGTTAGATCACTTTGCTTTAAAAAGGCATATTAAGCGACTTCTATAAAGTATCATGCATTTACTATTTGTGGCTATGTGATCCTTTTCTTACTCTTAAGTGAATTGCATGTGTCCTCAATTAAATTAAACAATCACTAATTTGCCTATTCAATTAAATTAAACAATCACTAATTTGCCTATTTTGAAAAGGTTTCCAAGATTTTCAGTTCCAGCGGTTTGACTTCATATGCACAAAAAATCAAAACATAAGCAATGGGGTGTTCTAATAAATTTGCACACAATTGTATATCAGTGCTACACTGCACACTTTTTCACATGTACATTTCACTAAGTTTAGAAATAGTTTTACATAATAGTTAAAAATAAAGAATTATTAAATATTGTAATGCAGTGGCCTAAAAATCAGCAACCCCACTGCCTTTATTTATAGCATACTTTATAGTAGTTTGATATTACTATGTTTTGGTTTATGTGAGATTTTGTATTTCAATTTAAGATCCTTATAAGAGAATATCAACAGTCTTGCACTTAAAAGAAAGATTATTACATAGAAAATAAAGCAAGAATGCACATACTATTGAAGATGGAATCACCTTGAGGGGCTATACTGTCTTTTTGAAAAAACTAAATTGAAAGTAAGGGGGCACCAATCCCCTTCCCTAGAACAACAGCAAGTTCTGCAGTCTGTAAAAGGAGGCTTACTTTATTACCTAAACTTACTTTTATCCTTTCTCACCAGCCCCTTGTGGGACAGAGCCTCGCTCTCCATGGCATGCATGATAGCATAGCCAGCAGCTATGTTAACCCAGTCCCTTAGAGGGAGGTGTGCCGGTGTGTCAGTGAGGCAGAGTGGTGCAAACTATTGATGTGCTTAGTACCCCCAAAAAGAATTTTGACACGTTCTGAAATAAAAACAACACAACACTCCAAATCTGGTGAAATTCTGATAATTTATATAATCTTTGAGATTAATTAATTTCAGACATCAATGGTTTTGGAATATTTTATTACAAATTGATCCAAGCAACATTGTGTGTGTGTGTGTGTGTGTGTATATATATATATATATATATATATATATATATAAAAAAAAGTTTTTTTTTTTTTTTTTTTTTTTTTAAATACATTTATTACACATTCAATTTAGTCTATGAAATAAGGCACTTCACAAACATGTCTTTTTTAATGAATGCAACTCACACTGCATTTTAGGGTCATTAATTATAACACCCCACTCTGATTACAGAAACAAAAAAAAAGTTTTGGTATCCAGTATATATGACCAAGCTCATATTCCTCCATCACCGACCCCATGCCCCCTAAGCTTGACTCGCAAGGAAAATGTCAACCATATGTTAAATCACCTTTGAAAGGTAATCTAGTATGAATTAGTAGGGCAATTCACAAATATTAAACGTTATTATACATAGAGAAGTAAACATGAAATGACATTTGTAAAGCTAGCAATTACAACTTCAGCAACTTTTGTACATGCCTTCATTTGTTCTCCCCCATTGGTTAGAAACAGTTATACAGTCACACTAAAAGCAGCAGCGACTGTTTCAAGATGGACATTATTATTCCCAGCTGCTCACAGTATCTAACCCATTCACTTATGGCAGAATATATGACAAATATTCACAAATACATACACAAACACATTCACCAGAAAAATGACAAAACAAAATGGGGGAAAAAAATTATTGGGTTAACACAGCTTTAACCACAAAATTCACCAATAAAAATACAGTATTTCACAAATTTTATACTAAGGTTATTGTTCGGCAACCAGGCTTAGAAAAAATCAAATATAGTATGCATTTAACAAAACATTATTTCTTTTTTATTTTGTTTTGGTTGTTTTCAAGAACCAGACATTATGAACAAATTAATTTGCCCTTTCATAGCGTTTTTTTTTTTTTTTAAAGATTGACTAAACTATAATCCAAACTATAAATTGAAAGTGCTGTATGCTGACGTGCAATCTGACCACCTGCTTCTCAGCTCAATTTATTAATTCTGCAGAAATCCAGAGTCAAATAATAAATGGCAAGCTTTACCATTGTAAAATTCCCAAACACACAAGCAGTAATCTTCCATCAACATTAAGACAGCCCCAAGTTAATAATAATCAATGCACTGGCAACCCTGATCCTGGGAGGTCTAAGTAGGTTTTAGAGTACAGCAAGCTATTCCCTAATTTAAACTCTGGTAGTTATAAATCTTAGGTCTTAGTTTAGAACCATTACATTTTAGCATGCTTTTATACATTCTGAAAATATTTAACTCAGAGATCTGGGAAAAGGTCTTAATCTCTGGTGTGTATGTTTCCTTGGGACATATTCATAAAGTATTAGCATAGCAAATTTGCCAGCTGGATAATGCTTTCTTCTCAATGCAGCCCAGCATCTGCAGAAACAGTCCTGCACGTCAAACCCTTAGTAACATGATGCATGTATAACATTTTCTAAAATTAACTAGTCATTAGTTGTTTCAATGCAACAAAGGTTGTGTTAAATATCCTTCAGTTTTGTGTGCTCTGATTAAAAACGTGTAACACTTTATTGAAATCTAGGAGACAGACCCTTCAGGCACAATATTAAAGACTTCAAGCATTAGCAGCCAATACTGTACTATTTAGTATGGAAACCGAGATTTGGTAGAGCTACCAGAACAGTCCATTGCAACAAAAATCAAATCTAATCCAGAGGGAAAATCTCGAAGAACATTTAAAATTCAAAGTGGCAAACGTTTGGCTTTACCAAATGTATGTTGTAACATAGTTTTACCTTAAAGCTTTCCTTAACTGAAAACAAAACACAAATTAAGTTCTGGTGTATCTGAAACCAAGTACTTGATCTAGAAAAAATGATCAAGATACACAAAAAGTTATACAAGACCTTTTTGTGGTTCAGACTAGGAAGATTAAATACTGCTTGTATTATTTTAATGGCATCAGTATTTGTCTATTAACAATAGAACACTGTGACCTGTGGTGGGCTAACACCCACTCAGATATTGGAACTGCATTTTGCACCAGATGTTCCTCTTTGATTTAAAAATGTTAGTGCTAAAGTGGCTCTTTTGAACTTTAAAATGTTCAAGGGAGTTACTAGCTACTTCACATGCGTGAATTATAACAAAACAGCCTATACCTTCACAGTTTCATTTGTTTTAAAGCATACTCCAGTAGTTGGAATGTCTTTTTTTGACAGTGCTATGCATAAAGGCTTTACAATTCATTTCTAGCATAACCTTTACATTTTTTTTATTATTATTTTCTATTTGAAACATTGTTATTTACAATCTTCAACAGATTACAACGAGTAGTCACAGAACTGAAATGCTGGCATTTACAGTCCATGCAGCTAGCCTTCTTCCCAGGTCACCAACTCAGTTTGTTTCTACATTAAACTCAACGTAGCACGTGGAAACAAACAGCTCAGGATTCATTTATTTAAAGCCTCTGTTGGGCCTTCCTCCGAGAACAGTGATAGACAGCACTTTTCTGTGCTATACTGTGATCCTGGACTGGGTGGGGAAATGATCATACATTATATATATATATATATATCACTGTTATAATATTAGTGCTGAAATATACTGCCTTTTGGTAAAAACACAAACCTTATCAACAGCCAGTTATTTCACTACGTCTTCATACTGGGGAGGCAGATCTGTATGTGGTCCTGCCGTTTCAATCCGAACATCAGTATGCCCTGTGGCTTCTTCATACGAAGGGGGCGGCTCTCCGTTTGACAGTCTCCCTGGCGCCAGCTCCACCCCCATGTATGCAGGGGATCCCACAGTTAGGCCACTGCTTATGCTCATGTCAGACTGAGGAGAAGTGCCAGGATGGTAGGAGACGTGGCCTTGATGATCCATGGCTACCAGAGACATGCTTCTGTCAGCCTGGCTCCGGTGATGCCTCCGCTCGCTGAACGTGGTCCCTCTTTGAAACATCTTTCGGGAGTGGCAGTGCCAAATAGCTGCCAAGACAACGACTATCACAAGGAGGCCTGCCAGGGGGGGGACGATAAGGTACACAGAATGGAAGCGATTCCCTTCTACATTGAAACTGTTGTCGCTGTTCAATTCCTTACTGTATTCGTACCAAAACTCCCTCTGGAAAAGCAAACACCAGACAGGCTTCCATTACTGTATTGTCAGGGTGCTACATTCTCTGTATAGTTAACTACTAAACTCTTTCCATCCTTAAATGTTTAAACTAAACTTCACATCAGTCACTAAATTATTTCACTCAGTTTAAAGCAAGACATATGTGCCTTCTTGTGAGGAGATGCTTTTGTAAGGTGTCATGAATTACAATGATAAATGAAACAGTACAAATAGGGAGTGAACACAGACTTTGTGTATAGTTTATCATGATTTCTGCTCCAGAAACAGCCTTCACGTTCATTACAAACTGGGTGTGACTTTTACTTGGTTATAGATTTATGCCTTTGGCTATAGACACAACTTTCACCACAGTCAATAATTTTTCAAAAATGCCTGCTGTGCCAGATATGATCAGAACAAATATCTATGTACACAAATCCATGGAGAAAGTGTTTTTCTTTGCCTTGATCGGTTTAGTATCTGCAAGCCATACGTCAGGATTATCTATACTCTCTATGCCAGTTTCATAAGGGCTACATTTAAACAGACAATTAGAGTAGACACTTGAAATGTACCAATAATCCAGACCATAATACAATCAGAGAGTAATTCCTCAGAGTGATTAATTGGATGATATAGAAAGTTTTATTTTTTATATTTAACCTCCCCAAATCTCCTTCATGCAATTAAAAATCAGTGGAAGCTTGATCAGTTTTCTTACAGCTCAAGTTTGACACCAAATACTAAAAAAGAAATTGGACAGGTGCTTATTTAATGCACTTTTTGTTCTTTCCTTTACAGCTTACTTTGAAGCAATAAAGACTGCCTCCAACTACTGGAAATCCAAAACACTGTTCATTCACTCACTGTTTTTTCATCGTTTTCAAATGCCTCCCTTGCTTCCTCGTAAGAGCAGGTTTCCTCCCTACATTCCCGCTCAATGTTCCCCTGTTTTACTTCTTCAAGCAGACCGTTTGCTCTTGGGAACCTTTTCAGAACTGAGTTGGCTTGGTTTGGTGACAGGAAAACTGTGAACATAATAAAGTATATGGGACTCGGTTACAGCTTGGTTAACAATATATCATTACCAAAGCCAAAGAGAGGCTGTACACTAATGTATTAGAAAACCTAACTGTGGTCTTCAGAGCTTTCTGCATCACATGCAAAGTTAAACAGAACAAGGGTGATAATAGTAAAATCAGATGAAAGATTAATGCTAATGTATCATGCTACCACTCACATGATTCAGGGGAATTATTGCAGCAGCTTTCCACACAGTACCTAACAGTGTGAAGGGATTACTTCAGACTTAACCAAGTGCAGGATTTCTTTCTCAATTCCAGCGAATCCACAGAAATGTTGTTCCCCTTACAATTGTATAAAGTGTATATTCCAACATTGGAAATGCATATAAACGTTCTACTGGGCTGCCGTGGAGTTAATACATGTTAGTTAAAATAATCCCAAGCACGTTGCTTTCCCAGGTGTCATGACCATTTGAGAGAGAATATTCCTGTATGTGCCGTGCCCCCTGAAACCATCCCACATACCCCATTTTGGGATTCACTGTCCGAGTACATAGACATGTGCAGTTAAAACAAAACATATTTATTCTGCCAAAACATCACTTCTGCCTTGACTTGAACAATTCATCTAAACAACAACCACAGTGCTTCTTTATACAAGCACCCATTGAATTGTACAGTGGATGGTTACAGGTTGAGAATCATAGTGGCAATAATAAAAATCAGAAACTGGGAGGTAAAACTATCTGGCTTTTCTTGTATTGTGCAGTCGGAGATCAAAGTGTTTTTAATGGGAAAGTGCACCATTTAGCCCTTTACCTGCACCAGATTATAGTCAAAATGAATCTGAATACGCTTATTCGGTTCTTTTTGTCTTTAGGTAGAAACTACATACATACAAGTTGTGTTTATACTTATATTACTGAAAGTGTCACAGACTCATAGCCACCAACTGAAATGTATGCAACATCAGGAACAATACAGTTCACAAGAAAATGCTTTCTATTTTTTAAAAGGCCCGAGGCCCAATTTCTGCCTATTGTATGTTTATGTGAGCTGCAAAACAAATAAAGTGCTTTTCGAAATCTCTAAAAAATTACCCAATATTTTTTTTTTACCCAATATTTCTGCTCAGCCTCACTGCTGCTAAATCATGGCAGTTAACATTTCATTTTAAAGATTGCTGGTTGTCTCGAATTTCTCATAATTGTTGGCCTTTACTGAAGGGGACACACACACATTGTCGTAACCAATACAAAACTACTACACTAAACAGCGGATAGCATAAATTACTGCAAAACATGCGGAACAGTACTGAATAAAAACAACTCCCTCTCCATTATTCCACTAAACTACACCCCTGCACAAGAGAAGAGAGCTTGTTTTCTCTTGATTCTTATTATTTTGTCTGTAATGTATTTTGTATTTACAAATAAAACCTAATAAAAAGAAAGCAAACCATAAATTGTACAACTAGTATCCTAATTATATGTTAGCAACGATTTGAGGAGAATGGCTCCCTAATAACAAATTACTATAGGTCTATCCATACTACAGTAAATGAATTGAAGAGTCAAACCATGTTGTTTATTTGCAACAATTACACCAGCAGTTTAGCTGTCCCAGCCCAGGCTCTTAGAGGATGCTTGAAGTATTTGCATAGCATACTGTATCTAGTTATCTTTTTAAATATGCAGAAGAAAAAGGATGAAAAGTACCCTTAAAACTGAGAGCGATTTGTATTTGACACTTGCAGTAAAATCAGAAGGCTTTTATATAAAATTATTCAGTTTAATATTAAAGTACATACCATGTCCCATGATTTTCTGTCACTCAGGTCAACAGAATGATGGATGCAGAGTCTGAAAAGCAAATGGAAACCTGGTCAATTCAATTAATGCATCTAATACATAGGCTGAGACCAAATTCATTTGAGTGCTTCCAGAAACCATCTGCAGTCAATATATACAAATTCATCGGATATTTCTTTGGTTAACAAACATGAACTACGTGTACGATAACTCATTGCTTTTTAAATATATATTACTTTTAAATATTTAAAGAGACAGTATCATGTCCACATACAGCTATGGCCAAATCGTTTTGCATCACCTAGAATTTTAGGATTAAGACAAAATATATTATTATTATTATTAGATCTTATTTAACATCATGTAATTAAAGAAAATACCAAATTATATCTCAAGTCATACTATTAGTACAGTTGTTCATATTTAGATTTCAAAATGTAAAAAGGAACAAACGCACGCTGGAAATGTTAAAATATTGACCAAAAGAATGCATGTACAACCCTATGAAGTTAAAACTATGATACTGGATTTTTAACACATACATTAAAAGGAAAGATCTTTGAACTAAAATACTGGAAATATGATGGTATTTCCATTAAACAGTGTAAATTATTCATTCATGCTTTTGGGGGAGGGGGGGGGTAATTATAAATTACTGTGACAAGTACAGATAAAATATATAAAAAAAGTATTTTTGAGGGGAAGCATTTATACAGTTAGTACACTAGTCTAATAATAATAATAATAATAATAATAATAATAATAATAATAATAATAATAGGTGGGAAAATTGTATGTCGACATGCACGTATTTCGATATCGTTATCGAAGTCTTCCAAAACACAGAAAAATATAACAACACAATTGCAATATCAAAAATATGAAAAGCAATAACATACTTTTTAACTTAGTGGTGCTTTGCAGTGTTTAATTTGTGCCGGGTTTGCCGGGATCGGCCCGGAACCTCTTGGGAACGCAGAGTAATAGCGCCGGTATCTCTAGTTAAAAATCTCTTAAGATACTTTATTTTTAAATTCTCAACGTAGTTGTATCAAGTCTGCAAGTTCTAAAGACTTTTTACATATCCGCAGTCGGATAAGCGATGGAGTACTGTATTTCTTACACTTAACTGCACACAGACATTCAACCTAATCGGTAAGTAATTGATTCTTCAAATGCTGACTCACGACACCTTGAAAAGTATTAAGTATGGTGTCATGCCGAATTTTGAGATGTGTTTTGATGTTTTAAAAGCATTTCTCACTTATAATACCGAAAGTTCACATTTTAAAAGTGTATTAATAGCTTAGGCATGCGCATATCTCAAAATAATGCAAAACGGATGGCCAACGGTGCTTATGCAGCATGCAAATAGCGTTTGGTACCTAAATGTCACCTAATTGGTACCTGTCGCCACAATATCGCGATATGGAAATTATTATCAATATCGAATGGTATCAATATCATATCAAAATATCGATATTGGTGCCCACCCCTAATTAATAATAACAGAATATGAGCCTGTGTGGGACAGGAGGTTTTTTGTTGTTGTTGTTTTAAATATACCGGCAGCTTGTTTTGATGCCATGTAAATGATATAAACAATTGTTACAAATTTCTCAAATGTTCTCGTTTTACAAAATCCGCTATTTTTTAAATATAGCATACATTTTCTTCACTTCTTCAAACTTCTGAATTCTGACCTTGTTACTACAAAATCAATGGTTCCATCCACAGTCAAGTGAACGGATGACTAGGAAGTGGGTCCTCTGAATAACAACAACACAGCAGAAGAGGCAAGAACATGTTGGCAGAATTGCCAGTTGAATAGGACCGATTGTATAAATACGACAATAAGCCTTTGTTAATCGTGAAAACAAATAGAACCCAGTAATACCATACCGAACACTTACTTCATTTTACTCTTACTGTTATTCGTATTCACGTTTTTTTTTTTTTTTTTTGTAATTTTGTAAATCATTCTCACCCACTTACCGTACTTACTATGTGCTCTAAATGGACTTTTCTCGTATAATCAAATATTTGTTTACTGTTAGTTAACTGCTTAGTAGAACTCGCTCTTAAATGTAATTATTTACTGTATTCTTTATTTTGCTCTTATTTGAATTTGATCTTATTTACTACTGATTTCACTGTATTATATAACTGCTCTTTAATGTGATATTCTATAATGTGATACTTCATATTGTAATATTTGGAACAACTGTAAATCACTCTGGATAAGGGCGTATGCTAATAATAATAATAATAATAATAATAATAATAATAATAATAATAATGTTAATAATAATAATAATAATAATAATTGCAGTTTAAGATATTGTATTGATCCAATAAGAATACACCAATCTAACTGAAAATCAAAGCGAATATATTTTTCATTTTCAATTGACGTGGTTTTATAAACACACTCACTCACTCACAGACAGACAGACAGACAGACAGAGAGAGCAGGGGTGGCTGACAAAGACTTATGATATTATAAACAACAGATTTGCCGATATACCGCACAGCTTAACACAACGTGTTATATTCCGCTAAATGTTATGCTTATTTTAGATTTCCATTATATATATATATATATATATATATATATATATATATATATATATATATATACTAAGAAAGAAAGTTTACTTTACCGCTTTTGCCTGTTGTCTCTTTTCCAGTTCTGTCCCCTCCCAAGCTCACAACAAAAAGCCACGCATGCTCACACCACCACGACTCTGACTGGGTGTAATGCTGTTGGATTCCTGGGAAATGTTGACACAGGTTGAGTTCTGTTATCCAGAGCTTGCTGCGCCGGCTGCTCTTGGCAGCTGTCTTTCTGACGTCACACGCAGTTTATAGAGAAACGCCGTCTTCAAACCTTGCAGGGTAGCACAGTGAATCCTTGAAAACACAACACAACATTCACAAATTGCAATGCATTATGACTTCATATATGACTTTAAAGCGTTATTATTTATTGATTTTATTTTATTTAACTTTATTATTTATTTGATCACCAATTGCTATGACAACACACTCATTTATTTATGTAGTACTTATTTTGAGGTAATAACACAATTATCTAGGGATTGTTTTTTTGTAAATATTATTTTACGTCTCGTGTGTGTGTGTGTAGATTAGATAAAGCTGTATTTAGAACAGAAACCACTAGGCACTTTTTTTTTACACAGATCACTGGGGGAGTCTCGAACCAACACCCTGGGGTCCTTTGAAAAACAGCTTAGATTCTAGGAGCAATAAACTACTAACAACCAATCGGGCAAGACTGGCCGAATGGCCTCTCGTTTGTAACCCTTCTTATGTTCTTATGCTCTATAATAAGATGTCGTTCGCCTCAAGAGACAGCAGTCATTTTTGTGGTTACTGGCATTAAGATTAGCAGCAGGTCACTCGTGATCTCTGCATCGTCTCTGAGGTTCACAGCCGCAGCCAGTCTCATGCAGTATTGTGCTGGGCTATGTAGAATCTGTACAGATTACCGTGGGTGGAGTTGAGGGAGGTCACGCAGCAGCCCCCTGAAGATGCCGCATTTATGCAGAACTGTGGAAATCACAAGATCATAATCAGCGCTACAAGATCATAATCTTGCAAATTTGACTGGCGGCCATTCTGGGTGGTGCAGTAAATATGTATTAAACCCCAAACAAACTTTTCCGGTATATTATCGTGAAATATTATAAAACCCTTTATTTGTATTAGAAAGTTTTATGTATGGGATAGCTGTATACACTTCTGGGCGAGGTATACATCACGAGTCAACAAAGGGAACGGCTACACATTACAATAATTGTTGTGCTTTCTCGGCATACCGTTATGGTCCACATTAATCAAGAAAAAAATAGTCCTATATATAGTCCTATATATAGTCAAATAGTCACAATTCTAACTCGTCTGTTCGCCATGTTGTCATTGTTGACAGGGCTGGTCACCATGGAAATGGCGATGTAAACACAAACCCGTCAAAACTCCTTGGTAGGAAGAATTTGGGATGTTGGCAAGAGAAAGAACATGTTAGCAAGGTCATTTCTAATAAGATTGTTTTAGGCTTGTTAAGAAGACAAGGTTGGTATCGTGAGGTCGTTTCTAGTAAAATGGTTACACAGTTAAACGGTTCAACTATAGATTTGTATGCTCTACTAATGTAACGTCTAGTAAGAACTCGATTACTTTTCAAAACGGTTCAACTATAGATTTGTATGCTCTAGTAATGTAACGTCTAGTAAGAACTCGATTACTTTTCAGGGGCTTTTATAGTGTATTTCTAAAACAGTAACTGTTTGAACTGGGTGGCCACTTTTTATTCATTGGTGTCAAATGCAGGTAGATTTTGTAATTATGACTATATTGCCATAATGCCATTACACAAATTAATTTATAACACATGTATTTTGCATAAGTGCTGTTAGTTTATCTTTACATAAGAACCATTTCATTACACAGAAACACTGTATCTACTGTATGGCACAGGGTTTTTGACACGCTATGCATCAATCAATCAATCAATCAATCATTATTTTATATAGCGCCTTTCATAGTGGATGTAGTAAATACAAGAAATGCTTTTAGAATATGAGGGTCAGAGGGCTACCTCTGATTTCTTAGTCAATATATGGAAAAATAGAACATGATTAGTTCCTTGAACTATCGGAAATGCTGACAACCCGTTCTGGAATGCGCTCGGAGTACATATCTCCGCCACCCACACATACACAGTCTACATTCACCAAATCTTACCTGTAGTAGCACATCATGGGGAAACAACTGAAATAATGTTTAAAAACAAGCAAACCAATAAAGTTATTTACTGTGTGAACCTGTGTTGATGAGGCTACACTGACTATACAAGACCGTGGCTTACTTAATTCGTGAATCACTGAGCCCAGACACCTTCTCAACCTGAATCTGTTGCATGGTAACAGTTAAGCAAGTACACTATGCAGTGGTTTTTAATTTGTTTTGGTTCTCATACCTGTATTTTAGTTTTAAATAGTGGAATCAAAATATGGAATTTTTATGCTGTTCAACAGAATAGAACAATCAGCTGAATATACTATTTCTTCTGTGCTATAAACAGTTCTACAAACACAGGATATCCTGTTGCAAAATGAAGTTGTTGTGTACTTCATGTACAATTTTCTCTAGATATTTATGGGAAATCAGGTCTGGGTGGTAGAATCAGTTTTGTCAGTCTCTCAAAACACATATATGCTTAGTTTATATATGCTTAATTGAAAGTACAATTGTGGAAAATATGACTTACAGACACTCAATAGTCACTTTAGCTTCCAGTAGTAAACTTCATCTAAATTTGTGTTCAGGAACTTGTGAATTAAGTAAACACAGGGTGAGGTCTAGGGATATCTGAACCCCTGAATTAAAAATTTCGCTGACAACCTCCTGAGGATATCTTTTTCTTGAGGGGATATTCTTTATTTGTAACCTGAATGATGCAACAGGCATTCATATTCATGTTTCACAAAATTCACTTGCACAGCATTGTTTGATTTGTTTGGAATGCTATTTCCCCCACCACTGTGTACAGTATTAAGCTAAGGTACAGTGATTACTGCTTGCCAGTTACAGTCACAAGTCTGGAACTACAAGCAGGACATATGCAAATTATGGGGGTTTATAGGGTTCACTAAATTCAGGTGTGTAAACTTGAGAAAATCAATTGGTATCCCACACTCCACCCCCAAACAACCCCCCCCCCCCCCCCCAAAAAATATGTCTAGTATTTTATCCTAAAAGCAATAAACCATAAATATATTGAGTCTCAGTTATGTTATGTGTCTGTCTATCAATTCAGTTAAAAGTCTTTGCAGATAGAGTTAAATAAACCATCATTCCTATATTCATTTATGTATATTTACTTAATAGGAACAGCATTTTTGTTATAATCTATAGATTCTATTGAAAAAACATTATCAGGCAGTTCAATCTGCTGTGTACTGTACTTCATCACATAGCAGATCGCTAGTCCATCTGCATTCACCAAACTCTATTACGAATCAGAAAGATACGGTACCGATATTCAAATCATCTTGGGCACTACCCTTCTTTTTTCAACCAGATGGGGATCATTGACTTTAATATACTGTAGAGGGAGACTGCTGATAGTCCCAATACAATAAAACTGTGGATCTGTTTGGAGCTGTATAGCACAGAGTCCATTCAATGGCAAACTCAGGTTAAGTGAGTGTATTGTTTTTAATTTGGTAGTACTGCTGTTTGGTATCGCTGCATTCGTCAAAGTTAAAATATGGCTGGAATAAATGCAGTGGTTATAAAATTTAATGTTTTGTGCGTATGTGTCGAAAAGTTCTACTCTAAACCAATCGAAAACAAAAGCTTTGCTTTTATGTATTTATTTATTTATTTAACTTCCGATCCCTGTGCACTGTTGCCTGGCAACGCACCACGCTGCAAACTAGCTCTTGGAAACAGAGGTGTTCCTTATCAGTGGGGAAACTGTATTTCCCAAAGACAACACTATATAAAAATATATATTTTGTTTACCTTCTAAAACGTACACATTTTTATAATGGAAGACGATGTGTGGGGTGTAAGGATTTCTCCACCTTTTTTGGAGTTTTTGGACGTCAAAGCAGGCGAAAGTTACAAAGCAACAGTATGTGTAAAAAATACCAGCAAGACAAGCAAAAGGATACAAATTAAGGGGGCCGTGTCAAAGGTAGGTTACTACTGTAAAAGTTAAAAGTAAAACTATACATTAGATGTATACTGTGATTTACTAGGTAATTATTACGAGTTTAGTCGACCATTGGTTACAGAGGTATGACCGTTGAAATATTCATGCCGATACTTTTTATATTTTGCCCATGTCCTATGTTTTTTTTTTTTTTTTTTTTTTTTTTAACATACACTGTAACTCTTATAATATCCATGATAATACTCCTGATTCTTGTTAAATTTGTATTTTAAGATGCAATCTGGTGTACGCTGTGGACATTACAACTCTGGTTTCTTTACAATAGTAATAACTACTATAGCATAAAAGTGGAAAACCTATTAATTCTGTAAAATGTAAAATGAAATTTGTTGGAAGGAATTTTTGTGTAACACAAATGTAAAAGTCATAGAGACCAGTGTGTCTGTATTAAAACATTTAATATGCATTAATTCCTATATTATCTGCCTCAACAGAACTTCAAGTTGACTGTAGTGAATCCAGATAAACCCATTGCTCCTGGACTACAAGTGTTTGCAACTGTGGAATATATGCCAAAAAATGATGAGAATTTCAGAGACAGATTAATCCTCTTAGTTGATGAAGTCGTAATGGAGATCCCTCTTTTAGCGTATGTAATTAGTTTGAATGGGATGGGGGGGGGGGGGGGGGGGGGGGGGGGGGGGGGGACGACAACGAACAACAAAAACAACAAAAAACACAGTAACGAACTCCTTTTCAACATTTACAGATCTCAGCTTGAAGTCAGTTTTAGGTGCACATAGTTGTATAAAAAAAATAATAATTTGGTTAATAATTGCTCAATGTAAAACATATCTAGAGCGCTACAGTATATCTTTCAAGATCCTGTGCTAGTTTTTGTGTGAAGTGTGAGTGGATGAAGCACTTCAGCAGTTTATGATTTTACTTTATCTGACAGGATACACACATTCCAGTTTGTTTGTCTCTTCTTTTAGCAAGTTAAGCCCTCCAAATACACAATTCAGTGTGACAGGGGGTTTTAAAGCTTAAGTGCCAAATCAATGACCCCATGCTGTATTTTGTAGAAAGGTCTCTGAACAATTTATGTGTAGTCTGTTTCTATTATTTCTATTTGTAGAGAGTTGAGAACTGAGATAAGTATTTCATGGTAAATAATGTGTGTATTCATTTGCTTAATCGAAAATATAAATATGATAAAGTTTAGGTTTTTGACATTTTTTTTTTTAATATGGTGAATAAATTCCAGACCACCAATATTGGTTTCAAGTTTTAACTATATTTAAAGAAATGCCACAGATAATAAAATATTTTTTGTAGGTTTTCTTCATCCTGTTATCTTGACATTGAATCAGAAGTTGATTTTGGAAAGGTGGTGGCAAACAGTACGGTCCTCAGTAAGGAAATAGGAATTGTTAACCATGGATCTGCTCCAGGTAAATTAATTAAATGCATTATATTTCTGTATCTTCATATATAATATAACATTTCCTCCTCACTGTGCTATCACATTATACTTGTATTTTTAGTTTTCAATTATAATAATTGTTCTATATAAGAGCATCTTGGGTCATAGTTGGTTTGAAAAATTGAAAGTAATGTGTATTTTTCTTTTTATAATTGTATAGGTGCTTTCAAAATAAAGTACCAAGGAAATTTGCCTATCACCATTGTTCCTACCAGTGGAATAGTGGAGCCAAAAACAATGCAGCTAATTAAAGTTGAGCTGTGTACTAACAGATCAAGGACCATCAACGAAGTAGCAATGTGAGTACTAAGTGACAATGCTGGATTATTTATTGTTATTTGGATATGTCTCTCATAACAACACCATTTAGTTAATACAGTTTGTAGTGGTAATTCATTTGAAACCATATGTTTATATTGTAAAATACATTCTGCATATAAAATAAACCCAAGAGATTCTTTGTAGCCTTTAAAGATGTGTCAACATCTAAAAGTGTCTTTAAATTAATTTAAAACCAAAACCACTATTAAAATTGCCTTTTGTTTGTGAAGAAAAAAAAAAAAAAACACAATTTTGGCTAAGCATAGTTTATATATCATGACTGCATTGTGATAAGTACTGTAGTTTCTAGTTGTTATGATTCCCATTTATTTTTACCAGAGTGAAACTGCAAGACTCTGTAGATGCAACTTTAAACATAAAAGCAGAAGTTGTAGAGCAAGTTATTGAACTTTTAGACACATCAAATCAGAAGCTGGAGTGTGTGCATTTTGGGCCTGCCTACTTTGGAACATCCAAAGTGGAACAGGGTATTCTATACAACAACAGTCCTGTAACCATCAACTGGGTGGCTGTGCTTCAGGATGATGCGGTTGGAGCAGAAGTGGTAAGTAGTGTTTGGCTGTCGAATGCTGTATACTGTGACAATGCAGCAGATTGTAGATGTGTATCTATACAACCACATTAGGTTTTATACAGTATTACTAGCTTGGAAGAGCAGAAGAGAAGACAGATATGTTGAATGCATTGTGACTTCAGTTGCCATGCATCTGGTTATACATTGTCATTCTGCAGTGTATTTTGTTATATTTCGTTAATTGAATGTGAGCTAATAGTATATAATATTGTTTTACTTTTTTTTTTAAACCAGGGTACAGACTTGGAAATGACTACTGATGCAGCATTACTGGAAATGGAACTGAGAAACCGAGTGCAAGATGATATTTCAGGATTGGTATCATGTCTTCCTAGTGAGGGAACACTTGGTCCATATGAAAAGGCAGCTGTCTCCCTTTGCTTCAGTCCATTATTCAACAGGTACAAATTATGTGTTGTTTTTCTTCTTCAAAATAAAAACGAGAAAACAATTAATTATAAGTAATCTTTTTTATACCAATGTTTAAATTGCAGTATTTTGTAACTGTTGTAACCAATTGTAAAATGTTTTTAAAGTTGCAATGTTTTTTTTTTTTTTTTTTTTTTTTTTTTTAATGAATAGTGTGACTTTTAAAGATTCCACTGCTCATCAGTATGGCTCTTGTATCCAGAAAAGTTGGACAGTGCTGGGAAAACAAGGGAACAATTTTTCTACATCCACTGTTACAAAATCAGTATACTGTATATTTTTATGGTAGAGTTCTATTGGTTCTGTTTTTGTTGTTGTTATTTTATCAATGTATTTTGATTTGTTCCAGCGATGTTGGCGAGCCTGCAAAAAAGGATTATACTCTTTTCATGAAATTTGAAATTGTTGGCAGTAAAGACAGCTTCATTCAGGATCAAAATAATAAAAACCTTCTCACTAAAGGTAATCAATTTTAGAAAAAAACAAAAAACAAACTGATATTTATTTATTAGTTTTACGTAAATGTCAATAATATTTTCAACTGTGTCCAGTGGAGGACAGCATACTGCATATACCGTACTCGTTCTCTACTGCAGTCCTCTGTCCAGGTAAATAATAGTGGTGGGCAACGATATGAAAATTGTATATCAATATGGATAATATTGAAGTCTTCCAAAACACGGAAAAATATAATAACACAATTGCAATGTCAAACATACAGTATATAGATATATAGACGTTAACAGATATTTCCATATGAAAAGCAATAACTTACTTTAACTTAGTGGTGCTTTGCTTCACAATATCCATGGAGAAAAACAAGGTCTTGTTATACTGTTTTACTATTCCATCATCAGCCACCTCAAAACATTATTTCTATATTTCACTGCTCTCAGACTTCGGAGTTGTTATTTTGTAGCCAATCCAGAAGTAATTGAATCTTCAGCTAATCTGTGTATAAATGCTGACTGCTAAAAGCATTAAATACGGTATCATTTTGAATTTTGCATTATTTTGAGACATGTTTTGATGTTTTAAAAGTACAAAATGCAATGAACTGCTGACGCGTCTGCACATCTCAAAATAATGCAGCATGCAAGTAGCGTTTGGTACCTAAACGCCAATCAGTCAAATAACATGGTAAAATAATACTTTATTGTGATGGTGTTAGCCTACAAGACTGACAGTGATTGGTATGCATATGGCTTGTTGTATCTTAATAAAAAATAAGCTTGATTATACAGCATTTGTATTTTTAGCAGTATTAGCAAATTATAAAATGTCAGTGTACGTGAATTATTATTTTTTAATCCCACAATATAGCGATATGGAGATTACTGAATATCGATATTGGTGCCCATCAATAGTAAATATTATCTTTATATATGCACTGCATTTCCAGTCTTTGGTGGCTTGGGATAATATGCTGTCACTGTGTTTTGTTTAATACATTTGTTCAATTTATATAACACTAAAATACAGTTGTTTAGTTGGTTTTGAGAAAAGCATGCATGATTGCTAAGTCTGAGATATTGTGGATTTCTCTATACCTTTTGTCACGCCCTGGGAAGAACATCTGATCCCAATATCATTCAAGTTGGCATATTTTGGTAACATCTACTAAAAATAATGGCTTCATTTGTTTTGCTGAATAAGAAAATTGCTTTAGGCCAGTAACAATGTACTTCATGCCTGCAAAATGTTTGATCTGTATTGTAACACAATAGGCCATATTCTCAAAAGCTCTTTTACAAATCATAATTAGAATGACTTTTTCAGACAGTAAAAACACAATGAAGTTAACAAATTTGTGCTTGCAAAAAGCTTTTGAGAATTAACCCCCAAATAATCCTAATTTCTTTTTTGATTTTCCACATTTAGATAAGAAACAAAACTGTGTTGAGTTAGCACTAACAGGCACAGGTCTTCCAGTTAATTTAACTATCAATCCAGGACCACGCTTCAGTTTTAAGGAATGCAGCATGGGGGAACGTGTCGACATCCTTTGTATGCTGCAAAACAACTCTCTGTTGCTTCCTGTGGTCTTCGGTTTCCGCAAAACTGCTAATTTTAACATGTCACCTTCTAAAGGGAAAATAAACCCTGGGCAGCAGCAGGTAATAAAATACCTTTTTTTCTTTTCTTTCTTAAAAAAAAAAAAAGAAATGTGACTTTATGTGGGAGCCCCAGCGCTTTAATATTTTATTTTTGACCATCTTAGTGTTCTTACTACATATGCAGTCTCATTTATTACCATTAGAATTTTCCTAAACCTTTTCTTTTGGATAATAGGATAGATATAACAGACCTTCTTCCCCAACCAGCCCTTCTTGTGTTTTCTGGTAGCATAGGTTTGGCTAATGATGTTCTGTGTTTTAATAGCATATATATATAATGATATATATATTATATATATATATTATATACCATATATATATTATATATATATATTATATATACTGTCCTAGGATCCAATATCAATTGTTTTCATTTTTTAGGATGTCATGCTGTCTTTTGCTCCACATCAAGTTGGTTCTTTTAAAGTAAACCAGCTTATAGATGTGTTTGGCCAGGAAGCAGTGCAGGACAGTTGTTCAGTTCAGCTGAAGACAAGGCCTTTCCATCAGATTAGTCTCTACTTTACTGGTGTGTGCAAAGCTATAACCAAAAATATCGAACCAAAGTTTAATCCTGGTAAGTCACTTCCATTATTTTCTAGGCAACAAAACAAAACAAAAAACTTAAATAATGTAAATTCCACTAAACACTGTGATGCTTATATTCATTTTTTGTGCTCCATGTTAAGGTATAACACCATCAATTTCCAATGAAACAGGACAGTTTGTTGAGGTGAAAACTGACAATTTGAGGAAATACAGTAGCTCAGCCCGCATGGCAGTGCTGAGTGCTGCTAAAACAGGAATCCACACCCATAAGAGAAGCAGGAGCCTTGACAAAAACACACTGGTGGCATTTCCCAATGACCGCTATGCCAGCATAAGACCTGCCTTGAGGAATGAACAGTACAGGTAAATCTGTGTAGAGGATACAGTAGATTTTAATTTAAGTGATTTCATTTTAACCTTTTTATTTTGGCTTGTTGAGCTGTGTTTTTGTTGTTTCTTTTCATTTATAAAATAAACCTGCCATCCGTAAGTCCTGAGTTTCCTTATCTGCCTTCTGACTACCTTAGACACCCAGCCACTCTACACAGACATACTGTATCATATAGTAAAACTTACATGTCCAAGATGTTTACATTAGAAAATTGCTGTTTTTATGCACTTTTTGATTTTCACAGTAATACATTGATAAATATGTTCCAGCAAAACGCTACAACTTGTCTATATCGGAATAATATTTAATTTGTTTTTGATTTTATTTAGAACTATTTTTACAAAAGCTGAGAGATACAATTATGTGGACCCTGATTTCGCCTATACAGAAGAAGAAGAAAAACAGATAAAAGCACATAAAGATTATTACTTTCAGTTCATTCAAACTTTAAGGAAACAGCGTATTCAGAAGGAGAAAGAGAGGTAAAACATAACAGTTATCTACATCATACATTTTGCACTATTTATTTGGACTTTTTTATATAAAAAAATAAACATGTTTGAGTATATTCAGTACATTTATTATAAGAAAAAAGATCTAATCAATTTTTGGTTTATAATGTCTTATTGTTATTTACATTGTGAAAGATTTGATCATTAACAGAAATGTTATTTTTAAACTCCATACGCTTGAGCAGCCAGAGAAATAAGATACAAATAAAAGTCAATGTAATAATGAGATAAAACTGCCGTAAGGAGGTCACACGAATAGCATATATAGACACATTAAAAGTTAGTGTAAACAAAACATCATAATAATTTCAGCAGTTCTCAGATAATTCGTACATGCAATGGATTGAGGTCATTTACTTTTTTATGGATGCTGTTATATGTTGAATTTATTGTAAATATTATCTTGTTTTTTCTGCAGACATTTGTCGGATGTCAAAGATAAAGTAGACATTGGTATCAAACCAGCAGCAGGGTTGCATCCACAAAGGCTTTCAATCAGTGACATTGAGGTAGAGCAAAATGAGAAACAGCCTTTACAAAGGAAAAGTCAACTCCTTACCACACGTGCATTGGCTGAAATAGAAACCAGATCGACAACCAGACCAGTAAGTTAGAGAGAAAATAAAACCAAACTAAACTTACACAATTAACATGTTTAAATGTAAATACAAGTAAAAAAGAAAACTGTTAGAGTAAGTAAAAGTTAGGATTAATTTTTTGGGGGGGGTTTCAGGGAACATTACCCTATTACAAGGCTAGCATAAAGACTTACCTACCCAACTTTGTGTGCTGAATTTTGGTAACGGTACAGCACAGGTCATTGTGAATACAGTGGGGCAAAAAAGGCCACTGAAGCTTGTACTACATGGTTAACATTGAGTGTTAACATCACAAAGTGATTTATTGCTTAAAGAATGAGCTGAGAACTCAAACCCACAGCTTACTTTCTGCTAGTAGTTAATTGACTGTGTGATGTGCACATGTCTTCAACAGAGCCCTCTGTGGTCAGTTTGTTTATTTCATCATTATAGGTACGTCAGTTTATTGAATGGCTTGTTCTGTGCTTGTAATAAAATGCAGCACTCTACTAATCCAGCTAGATAAGTCATAGTATGTGTGGATACACCCCAAGCAAAACTATAGCCCTCTACTGTGCTACATTCACATGTTTTCAATTACTATGGTATTATGTACTGCACTACAAATATGACATAACAATACCTTTCCTCTTGAAAATAATACAGATTGTTTTACTGACAGACTGGCTTGTTTGAACATGTATTTTTACATTTCTGTTTTCTAATAGGTAACAGATGGGCTTAATGTTGTGCCATCAACCCCTGAAGAAAAAGAAGACTGTAACATAACCTTGACGGCACAGCAACTTCACCAAGTTATCATAGGTAAGGGAAAACATGTATAGTCTATAAGAGAATGAAAGTTCATTTACATGTTATTAGGTATATGTTTAGTTTTATGATAAACATACATATTTTATTACTGGTAATATATACTATTTTCAATAAGTTAGTCATTAATGTGTGTGCTGTGCATACAGTGCATGTTTTGTGTTCTTAATACAATTGCAAACAAGGGAACTATAATGCTTGTTGCTGGTTTTCTGTTCCCACAATCCGCCACTCATTTCAGTTAGCACCAGCATTGTTGCAGGAGGGAGCTTGAACTTAATACGCTGCAATGTTAATAATATTTCTGGCGAAAGTTACAGACAACAAATGATAAGACAAATGTAATGTATTTCTTGTAAAAGTGTTTCTTGTAACACTTTAATTATAGAATATTATTATACCAGCCAACTGTCTACAGATAACTTTGACACTTTTTTATGTTTTGTATGTTCTGAACCGATTTTATTTATTTATTTTTATTTTTGGACTCTAGGACCTTCTACTGTGAACTTTGGTGAAGTTTGTGTGCATTCTGTCTCTATGAGACATCTGAACATTGTTAACAACTTACCAGTGCATATTTGGATGCAGATTGACATTGATTGCCAGGAGCTGCAGCAGACTAGCCCTTTGTCACATGTTGTACCACCTATGTCCAGAGCTTTCGTAGCCCTCTTGTTTGAGACAAACACATTGGGAAAATTCCAAAAGTAAGTGCTTGCTGGGAGTTTGGAAGGTGAACACTATATAGACAGGCATCGTGTCTCTGCTAGGTCATAATCTTGAGAGCCCTGCACATTGGTCTTTCATTAATAACCAGATTCCTTTTTATAAAAATACATTTTATAGTAAGCTAGGCATTTGCAATTGAAATTAAACAATACTAATAGCCACTTGGATTTCATCAAAAGTCTTCAAAAGGTACAGTACAACAAATACCAGTATGTGTAATGAGAAGTTAAGGCAATTTCAAATGCCCATGTGGATAATATATTTAATGACGATACTGATATCTTTCATTTTGTTAACGTGTTTCTAACAAATTGTTAACAATTTTAATCAACTCGCAGGTCGATCACTTACTCTATAAACAAGAAGCACTGTGGGCATGTTCTAGTACTTGGGACAGTGGTCCCAGTTGCTTTGGAGCTATGCACCCAAGAACTAGTTCTGACACCCACCTTTAGTTCCTTGACTGAGTCTGGATTTAGATCAACGGTTGCACTGCGCAATCCTAGAAACCACTCTGCTGAGTTCACCTGGAAACCCATCATCACAGAAAGAGGCATAGCTTTCTCCATCCGACCTGCGACAGGTAAACAATGAGATAAACAGTGTGGCATTCATAAAATAATAATAATACAAAACATGCCATATATGATTCTTGTGTGCTCATTCTGAACATATATTGAAATCTATGTATAAACCCACTCATAAATACAGTCTGTTGGGGTAATTTCAATGAAAGTAGACAGGTTTTATGTTTCTTTAATATTTTGGTCTAACACAGATATATTCAATTGAGATTTCATTTTACTTTCAGGGTGTCTATGTACAATAACACTATGTTTTGGCAATTATATAAACTGACCTTGCATCTTTTTGGCATTCTGGTTGATTGGATTATATATAATGCAAATAGTTAATGTAGAAATACTGGAAAAGGTATATGAGTGTGGTGACTAGAAAGGTTTGAATATTGTATTTATCAAATATTGAAAGAAAATGAACGACTTAATTGACAAAAATAATACAGATATGTACAAAACTTTGACTTTACCTGCTAGACTTACACATCTATGTCTATAGCTAGTCTGTACTGTTTCCCCATAGGCTAACAATTGGACAGCACTTGGAACCACAAAGTAAAGGGGGCAAAGCATGTACTGTCACCTGCTTTAGACTAGAGCTTTCCCTTGTCTAGCCCCTAGTTTAGTGAGCAGTCAGGTGTAATGGCCTTTTAGGTATAAATAAAAACTAATGCATCCATCACTGACATTATTATTATTATTATTATTATTATTATTATTATTATTATTATTATTATTATTATTATTATTATTATTAGTAGTAGTACTAGTAGTACTAGTAGTAGTAGTAGTATTGTTGTTATTATTATTATTAGTAGTAGTGTTATTATCAAACTCAACAAAGAAAATAGAAAAATATCAAATTTGTAGAACAGAAAAGATTGTTGGGCTCTTGAGCACGGCGTGTCATTTAAGACTTCTCGCTGCTCTTGGTCCTACCACAGTCTTGCATGTCAAAAGTGATAAGTAATGCTTCTGTTTGCACAGGAACTGTGGAAGCCCACAAAGAACTGGAGTGTGAAGTGGTATGGCACCCATCCTTCTATGCTCCAGAGGAAGGGGAATTTGATCTGTGTGTCCATCAGGGAAACACAGCCAGGCTAAAATGCACTGCTAAGGTACTTCTTCAGGTTGCAAATGTCTTGATTTGGTGCAGGTTAAGTAAAACACAAGAAAATCACTCAATTTTGTGTGAAAAAGACCATGAAATGACTATAGACTGTATACAAAACGTATTGTAACCTTAGTACACGACGATTGCATAAAAATAACGTACAGTATGCTATGAAAGTTTTCTCAGGTGATTACAATGTTTAATATTTCATGTGTTCAGTGTGTTCATAATTTAAAAACATTACTGTTCTTCAGCCATAAGGTTGCGTGCATTATTTTACGGATTACTTCTGTTTTTTATTGCTATTAGCTTGGCCCTACACATGCTCAGTTTGCTGAACAGCACATAGTATTTGGTGCCGTTGCTTTGAATTTTACAACCGTAAAGACAGCCATTCTTCGAAACACAGGACAAAACCATGCATACTTTCAGGTTGGTCAACAAACATGCTTTTCACACATTTCAGACTTTCTCATATATATGAACAATCCTTGTATTAATTGTTTGTCTTTCTTGGTAAATTTGACTTTTGATTTCTTTAAGGTCTGTGATGTTTACCCACTCCCTGGAATGACTGTCATACCTGCTGAGGGTGTAGTTCCAGTGGGAGGGTACACTGAACTTCAAATACTCTTCAGTCCAAATGTAGCTATGAAATTTGATACCAGAGTAGAGGTGTGTGAAAATATTTAGTTATCGTTCGATTTTCTCCCAGTATAATTATTAATCTAAACTGTATGCATAAAAGTAAAGGCATAAAATACAAGATGCTGGTATCTTTAAAAACTGATGAGCAGTGCACAGAGCACTCCTCTTGAGGAAAATAAAGGGGAGGACAATATTACCACAGCTTTGCTACAGTACATATTCACAAAACAGCAATTGTTGGATCACATAATAATAGCAGCCAAGCACCTGCTGTTGGTTCAGTTTCGAGGGCTGTCAGTTATAGTGTTAAGATGCAATATTACCTGAAACTAGTTTAAATAAGTCAGTAAGTCTCTTGGCCTCAAAGGTGATCATTCATCAGTAATCCTGATACTGTATTTAAAAAAAAGTTGCTGTCAAGTGAATTTTCCCTAATATTAGTTTTTTTCATTGATGTGATTGCCCTTGATAGTCAATTTGTAAGGATAGTTTTGTGTTTTGCACAGTACAATCGTTATTAGATTTTGTAATGTTAGTAAAATATTTTGTTCACTAAATTGGCTTATTAAATCAAATGGATAATTTGAACTGATGATGAGAGTTTGTATTGTGCCATTTTTAGGTTGCAATTCGGAATACGAAAACTTTGGAGCTGCGGATTGGTGGCTCTGTGGAAGTGCCTCAAGTTGAAATGAGTGTGGTTAGTATTTTGAAGATATGTAACTTCTTTTGAAAACATTTTAAAATTACCTTAACACTTCCCAGTGAACACTTAAACATCGAATAAGCCAAAAAAGAATGCTGAAAAGGTTTCATTATTCTTTTAATAGGTCAGTTTTTATTTGTATAATAGAAACAAAACAAAACAAAAAATAGACGTGTGAAGCGCATCAAAAGCAATTCGCTGAAATAACTCATTTTCTTTGGTATTGAAGGACCTTGTTATATTGCTGAAGTCATTTTTTCTATGGAAACCTTTGATTTAGAGGCAGTATTGTCGAAAATTACTTTCACCCGCATATTTTTTGAAAAACATGTCCTCAAGCTGAATGATTATTATTATTTGTATCTTGGTGACTAGATTTGCAAGCAACCTGGCAGATTTAATAGACAATCCAAAAAACGAGTATATCGAGATTTTATCTTTGGGAGAAGCTTCATTGATTTGACTTTCAAGGCTGTATACCAGGCATCCCTAGTTCATATAGTGCTGCAGCCTATATAGTTGCTGATCTGTACTCAATTCTAAGGCACTGTTATCCTGCACATTTATAAAACATTGGATGTTGATGATGTTGCTGTCTGTTATTTGATGTAAACCATTCTTAATATTTCAGAAATGCTTTAAATTCTATGGCGTATATACTGGCTCTACCCAAGCGATTTCATTCACTCTTCAGAACAAAGGTGCAGTACAGGCTAGAGTGGAGTTTGATTTGTCGGAATACAAAGACTTTTCTCTACGGTTTCAAAAACATTCGGGTAAAGATTTAATAAAGTTTTTTTTTTTTATTAGAATTCTTGCTTTTGGAATAACATGTGACTATGTTGGCATGTTACTGTTTACTACCTTAATTTACTACAGGAATACAAATACTGTAAAGTATCTTATTAAGCATTACTGTCTGAGGCATTACAGTACCATTATTACATTACTAAGTACTCTCTGCTGCAGAGGATGTTGATGCTGTTATAGACTGAGCAAATGTTTTTTTCCTGGATGAAGAATTTTGTAAAAGGTGTTTTTGGCTTGTGCTGATATGCTGCACGATGCTTTGAAATTTAAGGCACTGTTTAAAGTGAGTTTCAAGATTCTGAAGTCCTGTTAGCTTTAGAGGGCATCTACTGTAGTTAATAACTGCTATCCTTGAAACTTGATAAGCTGAGACAATCCATGAGTTTGCTGAAATGTGTGTTAACTGAAGTGTTTTGTAGCAATCAATCTGGACCACGAAGACCCCCATATATATTCTGTGGATATGGATAGGAGAGAAGTTCTGGAATGCTTTTTATTATTTACTCCAACAGAGGTAAGTTTTTCAAACATTATGTAATTAAACTTTGTAACACTCTTTGAATATTCAGATTCTTAATTTACCAATTGTGTCGGGGAGCCTGCCCCTTGTGCCTATTTTATTATGTATATATTATTTGTTATTAGTAGTATTGTTATTATGATTATTATTATTGTATATGTGTGTGCGGATGGAGTGCCCTTTTCTTTGTTTTGTGTGTTTTTTTGTTTAAACTGTTTATTTTGTTAATTATTCAATACGAGTGCAGCGGCACCATTTTGCCTGTACAGCCTGTGTTTTTGTTTCATTTCCTAAAAGTTTTTTCTGGGCATGTTGCTCCAAAGAATTTTGGAGACAGTGTCAATGTTTCTGTACCACAGCAACCTTTGTTGCAGGTTTGTTCATTCTTTTTTAATGAGCTGGCCTGTGAAATCAATCTTTTTAAAGGTCAGATTGTACTCTCTCCCAGAAACAAAGCTATACTAAGATTTTAAAACATCTATGAATAAACAGTGTACTTTGTAGAGCAGAATTCTCCTCTGCATAAAAACAGTTTTTAAAAAAAAAAGTATTTTATTTAAATTTTATTCATAACCATTTGTTCCTCTAGGTGGCAGCATATGACTTTAGTCTCCCTGTCAGGATTAACAACACAAGAGCTCCATCTCCACCTCCTAGTTCTATACCAAAAACGCCTTCTGTATCTGAGAAGCACATCGTGACTCCTCGACCACAGATAGTGACTGTGGATACTCCGTCACGCAGAGTGCAGGCAACTGGTACGTGTCCATAGTCTTTCTGCTAGACCCCTCTACCTTCTGTCAAACCAGTGATGTTTAAACAACATTGTTGATCTCATTAACGGACACTGATCATACAGAGCATGCTGCAGATACTACATTTAAGTATGTGTTTCTCTTTTACATACTTATACATCACACCCCACCACGTCAAACAAGCTTTTAAGAGTTACACAGTAGCACCAGCTGTCAGAACCTACAATTTCAAGTTGCTTGGTAGAGCAGGCTGAAGTTTTTGCTCACAGTATTTTCTCTGTATAGTATAAGGTAGGGGTGCTGCTTCTGTGTGCAAGAAGCAAAAGTAAAATTATTTGGTTTATTCAACAATCTGGAAAATGAACTAGGCTGGCAGCAGAGGTGTCAGCTATATAGCATTGTATAGGAATAATCTGGTAATATAAGTGAGGATGATTGCATCATTAGGGGTTGTTACCTTGGAAATCAAAGTCATAGTTGAAGGTGTGTGTGTGTGTGTGTGTGTGTGTGTGTGTGTGTGTGTGTGTGTGTGTGTGTGTGTGTGTGTGTGTGTGTGTGTGTGTGTGTGTGTGTGTATATATATATATATATATATATATATATATATATATATATATATATATATGTATATGATCATTCCTTGCAAATGATTTAAACACGACTTGACAGAACTCAACCTGACACAGCTCTCTGAATCATAGAAGATATGAAAGAGAGTTTATTCAACTAAACACTAAAATTAGGTCACCGTCAAAAAAAGTTTCCAAAGACCTGCATCATTATCAAGAAAGCTGCATGAAGTGAAAACATGAAGAGATCTGTTTTTTATGTAAGCACCTAAGGGTTATATCCTTAAAGACCATAGAGAATATCCCCTTTTCTTTTTTTTAATGCATTCCCACCCTCTTCCCCTGCTGATTAATTCTTCAGAGACAGACAACAGAAGCCTAGGAATGTGCATAGCTGAAACAGGCTGGGTCATTAAAATAAATTAACCGGAAACTGACCATCACTTGATAATGATAATTATACAGTACAAATAAAAGGGCTTCATACACATTAGGTCCTAGTTCTGAAACTTCAACTCACTCTTTGTTGTTAACATCCCCAATGATTTCCCCCCCTTTTTAAATAGTTTTCTAGTTAATAAATAGTTTAGTAATTGTCTACAGCGTCACAAGATCCACTTACCCCAAGAGGAAACCGACACCTGTGAGACTGTTGAAATCTATTTTTATATACATTACTATTAGTTTAATGGATTTTAAAAAAGGCAATATGAAGATTATATGTACAGTACAAGACTTTGTCAAAGGGATGTTTTGTTTTTATTCATAAAACCACAATTTTACCATTGTATCATACCTCTCTGGGCTTACCTATGCTTTATTATGCTTTCACTATACTTTGTTACACTTTGAGTTGGTTTTACAAATCTACACTGAACAAAAATATAAACGCAACACGCAACAATTTCAAAGATTTTACTGAGTTCATATAAGGAAATCAGTCAATTGAAATATATTCATTAGGCCCTGATCTATGGATTTCACATGACTGGAAATACAGACATGCATCTGTTGGTCACAGATACCTTAAAAAAAAAAAAAAAAAAGGTAGGGGCGTGGATCAGAAAACCAGTCAGTATCTGGTGTGACCATCATTTGCCTCATGCGGCGTGACACATCTTCTTCACGTAAAGTTGATCAGGCTGTTGATTGTGACTGTGGAATGTTGTCCCACTCCTCTTCAATGGCTGTGCGAAGTTGCTGGATATTGGCGGGAACTGGAACACGCTGTCGTACACGTCGATCCAGAGCATCCCAAACATGCTCAATGGGTGACGTGTCTGGTGAGTGTGCAGGCCATGGAAGAACTGGGAATTTTCAGCTTCCAGGAATTGTGTACAGATCCTTGTGACATGGAGCCGTGCATTATCATGCTGAAACATGAGGTGATGGCGGCGGATGAATGGCACGACGATGGGCCTCAGGATCTCATCACATTATGTTGGAGGCGGTTTATGGTATAAAAATTAACATTCAATTCTCTAGCAACAGCTCTGGTGGACATTCCTGCAGTCAGCTTACCAATTGCACGATCCCTCAAAACTTGAGACATCTGTGGTATTGTGTTGTGTGACAAAACTGCACATTTTAGAATGGCCTTTTATTGTCCAAAGCACAAGGTGCACCTGTGTAGTGATCATGCTGTTTAATCTTGATATGCCACACCTGTCAGGTGGATGGATTATCTTGACAAAGGAAAAATGCTTACCAACAGGGATATAGACAAATTTGTACACAAAATTTGGAGAAAAAAGCTTTTTATGCGTATGGAAAATTTCTGTGATCTTTTATTTCAGCTCATGAAACATGGAACCAACACTTTACCTGTTGTGTTTATATTTTTGTTCAGTGTATATACTGGATAATAACCCTGTTGCATTTGGCTTAATATTTTCATGAGCTAAATTTTTATTGCAGCCCAGTTTGAATTGAATAAACACTTAATGTACAGTACCTAATTCATTTACTTTTCTTTTAGCTCTGAGACCCCCACTTGAAATATCTAAGTCAAAGCTGGAATTCATACATTCAGAACTGCGTAACCTAGGTGTTTTGACTGAAAACCTAAATACCCACCAGGTATGTAAATTAGAAACTCTGACAACTTCCACTGCCACACAATGAAAGCAATACCACAAAACAAAAATGTTGTGCACATATATATCTATCTGTACAATTTATCTAGCTATCCAAATTTCACTTATTAGTGTAACAACGGTGGCAGAATCATATATTGTCAGTGGTGTATGCTATCAAATAAGTCTACACAAACTGCCTCTGAAGCTCAGTTGAACTCATTTTTTAGCATAGAACATTGTCATGTTGAGAATATTTTAATATTCCTCTGAAACAATTGTGTTCCTAACTGCTATTCAGAATGTTCATCTTTGGTTACTTTGGTTACTTTTGGTTACTTTTGGTTACTAGGTGCTTCAGGCTCCAAAGTCAAGGCTGTTTCAGAACAATTATTTACCAATGTCACGAGCTTACACCACATAATTTGTAAGAGGGAAGTGCTGATCCTGAGTTACACTACCTAACATGTCAGTCTCCTGGGCAAAAAAAAAAAAGCAGGTTTAAAATAGTAATCCGAGTCTGTCCATCAGATCATAAAACACAAGTAAATAACAGAATGATATATGCATATTTTTAACTTTCAACAAAAATACATGACAGATGCAGCAACTGCAGAGAAAACATTAAGATAACACTTGTTAACAATAACCACACATTTTATTATAATACTTTCTGTAGTTACAAATGATCTCTTTAAAAATACAGCAGTAATCATCAAATCCAAATAGTTTTCACTGAAGACACTGCTGCACTGTAGGAATTGTTGCAAAATTCAGACAATAAAGAGTACATTTTGCAGCTATGGCCATTTAGTTATGTTTTAAAATATCATATGGCTTCAAATTTTATTTCATCTAAAAAATTTAAGGTTTTTTATTTATAGCTGTTGCCTCAGAGACTATCTACAAAGATATGGCACAAAGAGACAGTATGACATTTATGAATTATATACTGTATATAATTATTTTTATATAATTATTATTATTTTTTGTAAATGTTTGCAGACACTGGAACTGAAAAATACTTCTCAGCAAGAAATTATATGGACGTTAGACCTGAGCAAATTGAATAAGGTAACGGAGGAAAGTGTCTTTAAAGTCTATCAGCAATCTGGGACCCTAGAGCCTGGCCAAACCTTCCCTGTCAGTATCTGCTTTTGTCCAGGTAAGTTTTTTTTTTTTTTTAAATGTTCAGTTCATGTTTTATGTTAGGGCTTTCTTAGAGTTTAAATAATTATGCACTCCATTTCATACTATATTTGTTTAAATATGTGTATTGAGTAATACAGCTGTAATAAAGAACCTGGAGTGCAGTAAGACTTTCGAGGCAGGCTGCTTTCCTGCTTGAAACAAATGTTAGGTAACCACTGAATTATTTTAAATTTTGGAGTCCCTAAAAGATTCCTCTCCGAGCCCCTCAAAACTGAAGTATTTTTGGTTCTTTTTATAGTGCGGTGTCTCTTTCAGGTGGCCAATTGACTGATTGATCGGCCAATCCAGAACTACATTCCTAGCCGATCAATCAGTCAATCAACCTGCCTTCAAAAAGACACCACACCAATCCAATTTAACCTAAATCATCTCATCTGGGCAACAGGTAGCCATCTTGACTGAGGCTTCTCCTCAGTGTTTGAGCGAAGATGGCTGCCACCTAAAGCAATATTTTCCCAGTACAGGGCCTCTGCCCTATCACAGCAGTACAGCCTAAATCTAAAAGATGCAATTATGATAGACAGTTCTTGTTCTTTAATTTTGTTTTTGCTCTGTAATTCTAGCCCGCCCAGGAAGATACAGTGCAGAAGTCCCTCTGTTTCTGAATGAGGACCACATCCATCCCTACAGACATATCTCTCTTTCCGGCATTGCTAAAACTCCTAAAGTTACATTTGATCCCCCATATGTGGTGTTAACCCCAGTGCCATTGGACACAGAGGCTGGAGCTACAATAACTATTATTCCCCAGGACTACATAAGGTTGTACTTTATATTTAGTGTTCCATTTTTTTATTTTTTATCTTTTAAAAAAAATAATCTGGGAATTTTTTGGAGTTTATTTTACATATATTAAAATAGGGATAAAATCGGTAAAGATCAGGGGAAAAAAAATCTATACACACTTTATATGTGGAATATGATGCATAGCAGGTTTCTTATTAAGTTTAATGTCCCTGTCATGTATGATGAAGCAGAATCAGTGAAAGTTGAAGCCACATTTTCCCAAGTTATATGGTACTTTGCGACTGTTTGGGCAATCGCTGTGCTGACAGAAATAGTATCTACAGAAGGTATGAACATGACATCAGCATGAAACAAGTCAGGTTTGTTCGCCTTGGAATCATAAAAAGAAAAGAGAATTGACAGGGTGGTGCAAACCATTAGGAGACATGTCAAAAATCATACTGGACATTTCCATCAATGCATTCCATAAGTTTACTAACTAAAGCATTTTCTGCAAATATTTACGATAAAAGTTTGTCGGCGGTAGGCAGTATTTTAGCTGATGGAAAGTATTATTATTATTCGTTTATTAGCAGACGCCCTTATCCAGGGCGACTTACAGTACAAAATATCACAATACAAAGTATCACACTACAAAATGTCACATTACACAATATCACATGACAGAGAAGAACAGTTATAAATAATAATAAAATCAGTAGATAATAAGATCAAATAAGAGTAAAATAAAGAATACAGTAAATAATTAAATTTGAGAGAATTCGACAGAGCAGTAAACATATAGTAAACATACTTGCTTATAAGAATAAATTCCATTAAGAGCTCATAGTAAGTATGATAAATGGATAGGAACGATAGGGGGTAAGCTAATCTGCCGGTGGAGGAGCGGAGGGGGTGAGAGAGGGTGTCAGGAGAAAGAATAGTCTGAAGGTAGGAGGGAGCAGAAAGGTTGAGGCAGCGAGTACAAGAGTTTTGAATTGGATGCTGTAGCATGAAGTCACCAATACATACCTTTATGCAGTAAACAGAGGTTGTCCAGCAAAGCACAGTGCTCTGACAAACTCATTAACAGTCATTCTATGCTCTGTTTTTATTAAAGCTCATGTAAAAGCTGCATGAATGGATTGCTTGTTTCTTAGTTCACTTTATTGTTTTAGTTTAAGGTGTCACTTATTTTTCAGTATGTTCTTTTATTGTCCGCGCCAACATGTACCTCAATGCAGAAGTATTTGCAGCGCTATGCGTCCTCTGCCTCATCTGACTCACTTGTGCTATTTTTGTTTTTTGTATACTTTGAAACCATTTGTTTTCATTTGAATATTCATAAACTGATTTATGTTTTCTCCCCATTCCTCTCCACAAAAAAAATATTGTATGTGTATTTCAATTTAGTTTTTGATCAAGCTAGTAGTTACTACGCCCAGCAATTGCCACAATAATCAGACTTTGATTGGCCAACATAATCAGGTGATAATGTATTTGTGAAGTGACAGGAAACCATGTTTGAACGTTATTTGATCCTCTGACATCTAAATGTGTGCTGTATCCTAGGATACAGTGATATTATAATGTTGGGGGTCCTGTAATGTTTTGGTAAAATTCGGAATAAACTGCAAACACAGAACACTACTTATATTGCAAAACATATCAGAAAAGTGTAAAATGTGTAATGATTAGTTTTTTTTCAATGCATTATTCTGTTTCATGTTAATAACATAGGGGTCAGAAGGATACTTTTATCCATCTGCATTTTCCTATATTTAATTACTGTAGCTTTTTAGGAGTAGTATTCTGTGTGTGTTTTGTATGTCTGTTGCTGTTTCTTTTTAGATCATTATGTTAAACCTCATTTTTTCCACCACATGTCCAGCTTCTGTAGACTCCTAAAAGCTGGATTTCTGAAATCACCATTAGAGATGTGCAACTGTATTTGCTGTAACTGGGATTTCAGATTTTAGGAGTCTTTTCAGAAAGAGACTTTGGTTGAAAGGAACATTGTTGTTGGAATATAGTAAGCATGGTAAATACTGATCCAAGTAGAAACAAATATAGATAATGTTAGATAACACACACACAATATAATATATTCCTTTACTAATTGTATGCATACTTGAGCAGTTTCATTAAAATGCAAATCGATTTAGCAGTGAAAAGAATTTCATGCTGAAACATTATATTGATATTAATATTAATGCTTTATTAGTGGAAAGCAGCTGCTGACAGGTGGAATCTCCACAATAAAATGGCAAGACCAAGCAAGGTTTCAATTCCTTGCATACATTTTCACCATATGTTGCAGGGAATTATGAAAAGCCCATCTGGGGAATTAAGACCATTACATGTAAATTGTGCAGTTTCTCAACTCTGTCTACTGCGTGCGGGTAGCAAAATAAATGTAATTATTGCAGAAACTTCAGATGTGTCAAAGTGGTAAAATAATTGCCTTTTTAATAAACACTTCTGTGAATTGCCATGGTTTCCAATTTGGAATTGGAGATCATTGTGTTTTCTATGGCTGGCATTAAAATTAATTAATGTTATTATAACTAAAAATAATGATGAAAGCTTTGAACTGTTTCTACTAATTGTAATATGCAAGCCCCATGGGACTTTTGCTCCATTTATGTGAATGTATTTTTGTAAAGCATATGCAGCACAGACTAGTTCAGCTTTGGTAATGTTAAATCCTGTATATCTGCTTTTGAGTTAATAACCTTTTATGATTATTATTCCATTTAAGATTAGGATACAAGAGAATGGTTAGATATTCACATTGAAAATCAATGAGGTGTAAAGTAAACAAGTTCAGACCTTTGTATCTTACCTTTTTAAACAGTTATACAAACAATAAACAGACCTGTCCAGCATTGGTATTATATTGTGTTGTCTAAATATAGTTCCAAGGAGTTTATTGTTTGATTCAGTTATTAGCAATGATTATACTTGTTAAAATGTGTGCAGTGTTGCTTTGCTAGATGGTTATTTATGATACTTATTTTGCATCTGATTTGTTTCTTTACATGTCAGGAATTCCTTAATTCATGCGGAAATTCCAGAACTAGAGCTAGACGATGGAAGCAAGTCTCAGCCTTTTTCGCTGCAGTTCCCAAGTGGCCAGACAATTTCAATCTTGCCTGAAGGACAGAATAAACCTCTAACTTGTGAAATCAGCTTTAAGTTCTCTAGACCTGTCGCCTTCTCTTTTGATATCATCTTCACTGATGAGTTAAACAACAGGTACTGCACTCTCTAAATATGTTACTGTCATGCATGGAATCCCCCCCCCAAACTGAAAAAAGTAGGTTTCTATTGTCCAGGCTGTAGAACATTCATATTGCGTGTTTTGAATTTGTAACTTTGAATTACAATAATCACCAAAAGGCCCATTTAATGAAGTTTTTCTACCCCAATGTCTTCTTAGCTAAAGTCTGTGGTGCCAGAGGAGTAAATACAACTTTTCAAATAGAGGTTTAGTTTTTTACTGCACCCACCATGTGATGCAGTGGTTTGCTCTGATACCAATGGTTTGGGAGGCAGCAATCTTGATATGTGTCTGGGGTATGTTAAACGTAAACACAAGCCTGAGGCAGGGTAGCTAAATCTGTCTAGTTTATAAAAAATGGCCATGGGGACCACAGGATCCTACTTCTGCCACTGTGTGATCCTGAGCAAGTCATTCAATCTCCTTGTACTCCATCGTGCAGATGAGATGTTAAATCAATGTCCTATTGTAAGTGACTCTGCATATAATGCACAGTTCACAAGCTACCTCTGTAAAGTGCTTTGTGATGGTGGTCCACTATGAAAGGTGCTGTATAAAAATAAATATATTATTATTATTATTATTATTATTATTATTATTATTATTATTATTATTATTATTATATGCGAAACAAACAGAAATCAGAGAAAAATGTGTTTTAGGGAATTGATGTCTCAATAAAACTGCAAAAACACTAATTACATTTATTATGAACTTCTTAAAGGACTTTCATTTAAATATGTTTTGTGGAATAATGTGGTACCAAACCATTGATACAACTGAATATATAAGGTACCGTAATATATTTATTAAGCTCTGTATTTAATTGGTTTATACCCAGAGAGAAAATGTGCATCTCATCCTTTTCATTTCCCTGGGAAATGCTTGAGAATCTAATTTTCTTCTCATTTAACTCTTTTTAATGCCTCAAATGTTGCTCCTAAAACCATGATATGAGAAAGAAAATGAGAAACAAATGAGAATATTTCAGAAATGTAAGCAGTAAAAGAGAAGCAACTTAGAATTACACATGTGAAACAAATTACACAAAAGATAAATACAATTATTAAATGTACCCTCTTATGATTTATTAATTATATATCCCAGTGTCTATCTGAACATGTTCCTATCCACATATTAATAAAGTGTTCTGCAGCTTTTTAACTTAAGAGCTTGATCTCACAAAAAATGGTTTACAATACTTATTATGTGAATATGAACAGCTTCAGATAAACACTAAGCATTGCTCTATCGCAACACTTCTGTGAGTCATTTAAAATCTACCCCATGACCTTTTAGTTCCATCATTATGTTGCTGAGACTTTATTCTGTACAAGCATTCATCAAAATAATTTGTCTTCTGATTAACAGATACTGTTGTGATAGCTCAGGGAAGTTAAATTTTGTGAATGCAAATGAAAGTTTTAAAAGAACAGCTATTGTGTTTTGTTTATATGTTGAAACCACAGCTGCCTTTGTGAACTGCTTGCCTTCTGTATTTGCATCAGTTTATCATTTTAAAGAAAAACACAGCCCATCACTGAAAAGACAGAAACGCAATTGCTGGAAATTAGGCTGGTTATTGTCTAAAATGAATTGAAAGAAGTAGAATGAGAATTAGGATGCCTGATATTTCCTGTAGCCAAGGAATCAGCCTTCTGCTGGTCAGTCTTGCAATTTTAAACAATAATGTTACAGCACAAAGGTACCTTGAAAAAACAATTACTCAAATAAATGAAGTTATCCCTTCAGAAAGAAATTATAAGAGCACTGTTTGGTATGGGTGGGAAAGCTTAATGATCCCTTTCATGATGCTTTTAAAAAAAATATTCATTCATAGGCAAAATGTGTTGGGGGGGGGGGGGGGGGGGGCGCTGTTCTGATATACAAGGGCCTGTCTAAATGGATTTTTTTTATTTAATAATTTATCAGCTTGCATGTGGGGACGGCTCATTTGTATCAACGATGTTCAAACTGTGACTCAAGCAGACAATTTGTCAAATACATTTTTTTCATGACTTCTCGTTGTCATAAAAAGAAGCACAACTTTCGAATATTTAGCTATGATCTGTTGTGATCTGTTCAGAAAGTCAGTTGCTTTGTCTTTCTCACTAATGCTGAGCGAATACATTTAGATTTGTTTTTTTATCAATAGGATTTAGCAACAATAGTGTATGTTCCTTTCCATCTTTGGTATAGCTTCATATAACTATATATTTAGAAATGTAAGATAATTGAGAAATTCTTTCCTTAATCCTGTTTAGGTTCCTGCTTCCAGTTGCCGCAACAGCAGACAATTGCATTTTAACAGCTTACCCTTACCTGGCTCTTCATCGCTCAGACCAGCAGATTGTCCTGAAAAGTGGTAAGTTAAAAATGTACCCAATTCAGTTAATCTGTATTGATGTCATTGGAAACTATGTTGTGTTTCTGAAATGAGAATCCACCCTGTAATCACCCTGTACTCAAACTGTTCCTTTCAATAGCCCTCTTGTCTATGCCTACTTGTCATTTTTTTGGTTTGGTCCTCTTCCCCTGCCTCCACCTTGTAGCACGCCTTGTCTTGGGGGAAGGTGGCCGAGTGCCTTGTCATGGGGGAAGGTGGCCCAAACATTTATAACTAATATATTTCAGTGTATTCAAAGATAATTTATGTTAATCTGTCCATATCTTACCCTAGCTACACTTTCTAAATCAACACGCTTTGAAACCCCTTCAGTCACATTAGTTAGATGTTAATAATGGTGCCTTTGTTTTTTGGCAGATCATGGGATTTCTACATCCTGTATTCAAAACATTTTTTTCAACAAGCCGAACAAGATTACCACCTACTGTTTAACACGTACATCTCAGTTTCAATTGCAAAGGGCACAAATAAATACTTAATGTTTTCTAATTTTGCATCAGCAGTCTACTCTGATTTACCTTTTTCGGTCTTTAATCATCTCCAGGTTAGACAGCTGCTGTTGATTGTGAATTGTGCTTCAAATGTTTTATTTTATTTTATTACTTTATAGGACAGCTAAATGGTGCCAGTGGCAAACCCCAGAGCACTGGAGAAGCTATTCTACATCCATGTTACACCCCTGGAACCCACTCTTCTAGTACTTCCTCCAGCTCAACATTTATAGTCACAAGCTCCACCTGTGAGGAATCATTTTCAGGTACTACATGGATTGTTTTCTTAATTTAATATCAGCAGAGCTTCTGTTATCACTATCAATATTAAACACTGGTTTTAATGGGTGAAATTTTAGTAGCTAAGTAATATATATATATATATATATATATATATATATATATATATATATATATATACACACACTGCTGTGAGGATGAAGGGCGAACATTTCCTGAATAAATTAAACTGCCCATGTTTATATATCCTAAGAGGGCCTTCAAATTTAGGGAGAGGAGAACTGTGGCAAGTCCAAGTTGTGTGATTATTTTTCAGATACACTAGAAGAAAATCAATCTGGAAAAGGAAGAAATAAGACAGATGAGAATGACCCACAAGGCAGGAAAAACACACTCGGATTTCCAACCTTTCCAGCAGAGGACTCAGAGGAAGGACACTTCTACCATGGGATTTTAAAGGCTGTACAAAAATGGTTTAGCCTCTACGGCTGGCCTAAAGGTTCTCACCCCATTTCTGTTCCGCAGTCATTGAGAAGGTAAGTCTGTGTTATGGTCACAACATTGCAAGTAAAGAACATTTAGATCTATTCCGTTTGCAAGCACAGATTAAATAATCAAAGATCTTATTAAACATTTTAACACCCCCTTTTTTTGTTTGTTAGTGCTGTATGTAAAGTTCAGACATCAACCTCACCAAATAGAAAGACTTCTTATCAAGTCAGCCATGGAAAGGACACAAAAACCGTTTATGACATGCTGTTCCACCTGAGTGGCCAGATGTTACCGGGAATCACTGCAAGCCAGTCTTTGCCCTGTGACCTCAATGAGCGTGTTCTACAGCTTCATTGGCAACATTCTACCCTGCTTACCTTTCTAAAGTAAGTACGCACTTCAAGGTTAGAGTACTTATAAAAGCCAGATACATGCCTTAATTAAATATGTAGCTTTCTATTAATTTCATATGAACAAAGTCAAGTCTAAGTACTATCTTATTTAAATAATTAAAATATGAACTTACCTGTTTTGTTCCTATTTTTATTTAATGTTTTAGTTAAATAATCTAACGCGGCTAACATGCACTGTTGGATGTTTTTTTTTTACCCAGATGTAGATTAAGTGTTTCTGCTCAGATTTATATTTAAATTAGTTGTTGTGAAGGGCAGAGGCTAAGTCTGTTCACCTGTGTAACCAGGATTCTTTGTTAATCAAGGCCTTAAACTGTGGATAGACCCCCTGCTGTTTAGAGCTATTGGAATAGGGGGCTGCCGAGAGAACGGGGATAAAAACAATAACTGGGCATTCCAAATTGGGGAGAAAACTGGGGTAAAAACCATTGGCAATGACTAAATGTTCATATTTTTTTTTAAAAAAGATCAATGGAATGCACCCAAACTTTTAAATGTTTCTGTCCACTGAAGAAAGCCATCTTTCTGTAGAAATAGATGCACAGATGCTGTGGATTTAAATATAATCTTACTTTGCTAGTTGTGATGAGGCTTGGATGGTTGAGAATACTCCATTATACAAGGTCAAATCCACAAAAATAGTATATATGTGATGAAAGTGGAAACAAAGTGTATACTCAGAACTGTCCTCTTAAACAGCAAATTGCTTTATCCATATAAATACCTGAAATACTTATTCTGAATGTTGAGTATAGTTCAGTGTGATTCACAAATAGTAAAATGGGCTCTCTCATGTGCAAACTTCAAAGCTGCTGGAGAAATAAAGAAATCAGCATTGCTCTTTTAATTATTATTTTTATTAATTAGATATTTCCAAGCCTGTCCTGCCATGTAAACTACAGATCTGTGTAAAATAAAGGCTTACCTCTTATAAAAGTTTACCACAGTACATTTGTCAGTAATTTTGGTTTGCCATGCTTTTTAATACACTTTACTATACCTCTGGAGTTTACAATGCTTACCTACTCTATGCTTTATTACACTTTGCTATGCTTTTACTATAGGAAACTTTTAAAAGGGACACTCCTTTTAAAATCCCATGTGGTTTCACATAGTTTCTCTATGTACTATATTCATACCGTGATATTAACAGTCAGAAATTAAAATATATATATATATATACAGTGGCTTGCGAAAGTATTGACCCCCCTTGGCATTTTTCCTATTTTGTTGCCTTACAACCTGGAATTAAAATTGATTTTTGGGGGGTTTATATCATTTGATCTGGTGTACAGCAATCTTTAAGTCATACCACAGATTCTCAATTAGATTGAGGTCTGGGCTTTGACTAGGCCATTCCAAGACATTTAAACGTTTCCCCCTTAAACCACTTGAGTGTTGCTTTAGCAGTGTGCTTAGGGTCATTGTCCTGCTGGAAGGTGAACCTCTGTCCCAGTCTCAAATCTCTGGAAGACTGAAACAGGTTTCCCTCAAGAATTTCCCTGTATTTAGCGCCATCCATCATTCCTTCAATTCTGACCAGTTTCCCAGTCCCTGTCAATGAAAAACATCCCCACAGCATGATGCTGCCACCACCATGCTTCACTGTGGGGATGGTGTTCTCGGGGTGATGAGAGGTGTTGGGTTTGCGCCAGACATAGCGTTTTCCTTGATGGCCAAAAAGCTCAATTTTAGTCTTATCTGACCAGAGTACCTTCTTCGATATGTTTGGGGAGTCTCCCACTTGCCTTTTGGCAAACACCAAACACCAAAGCTTATTTTTTTCTTTAAGCAATGGCTTTTTTCTGGCCACTCTTCCGTAAAGCCCAGCTCTGTGGAGTGTACGGCTTAAAGTAGTCCTATGGACAGATACTCCAATCTCCGCTGTGGAGCTTTGCAGCTCCTTCAGGGTTATCTTTGGTCTTTTTGTTGCCTCTCTGATTATTGCCCTCCGTGCCTGGTCCGTGAGTTTTGGTGGGCGGCCCTCTCTTGCCAGGTTTGTTTTGCTGCCATATTCTTTCCATTTTTTAATAATGGCTTTAATGGAGCTCCGTGGGATGTTCAAAGTTTCGGATATTTTTTTATAACCCAACCCTGATCTGTACTTCTCCACAACTTTGTCCCTGACCTGTTTGAAGAGCTCCTTGGTCTTCATGGTGCCGCTTGCTTGGTGGTGCCCCTTGCTTAGTGGTGTTGCAGACTCTGGGGCCTTTCAGAACAGGTGTATAAATACTGAGATCATGTGACAGATCATGTGACACTTAGATTGCACACAGGTGGACTTTATTTAACTAACTATGTGACTTCTGAAGGTAATTGGTTGCACCAGATCTTATTTAGAGGCTTAATAGCAAAGGGGGTGAATACATATACACGCACCACTTTTCCATTATTTATTTTTTAGAATTTTTTTAAACAAATTATTTTTTTCATTTCACTTCACCAATTTGGACTATTTTGTGTATGTCCATTACATGAAATCCAAATAAAAATCAATTTTAATTCCAGGTTGTAAGGCAACAAAATAGGAAAAATGCCAAGGGGGGTCAATACTTTCGCAAGCCACTGTGTGTGTGTGTATATATATATATATATATATATATATATATATATATATATATATATATATATATAGAGAGAGAGAGAGAGAGAGAGAGAGAGAGAGAGAGAGAGAGAGAGAGAGAGAGAGAGAGAGAGAGAGTAATATTTGTGTTGTAGGAACCATTTATTTCCTCACAAATACTAATTTTCTGCCATTTTTTTCTACTGTCAGGGCACAAGGGTCCAGTCTCGCTTACATAAGGCCAGAGTTCTTGCTTGCGCCTGAGGATTTTAGACACTGGATTGGTCTACAGGTAACAGATTTTGGGGTAATTGAATATATTGTGTTTTTTTAATGTGATGTTGTCACCCATCCCTCCAAAAGCTGAAATGCTAAGATTGGAACTCAATGTATTTTTTATATAAATGAAGACAACATGTGTTGTTTGTCCCAGGGCCACTCTTACTTTCCTGATCTAATGTTTGTATTTCTATACTAAGAAGCGTTTTGTATGGGCCAGGGATGAAAATAAGACTCCTATTGCATAGCAGTTTCACCCATTCCAGCTTTTTACTACAAGCTTGATTAGCCTGTGTACTATATGAAAGATTGCCATGGAAATATGACACCACATTTTTAACATTTTACCTGGTGTTAAAATACTATTGGAAGTTATGCAACATTTAAATGTTTCCTTACTAAGGCTCAGTTAGGTCAGCTGCAGAAAGATGAAGCAAAGGGCACAGTCAAGCCTCAGGATATCAGTCTTGCTGGACTGGATGCTATTTCATTTGAGTCATTGAGCAAACGTGCATGGACAGATGTGTTGCTACAGATTTACAAAGTAAGTAATACTCATCTGGATTATTGACATTGGGTTAATTATAGCTTTTGTGTCATTAGTTGTCTTTTTGTCATAATTAAAGTGTTCTTAGTACATCTGAACAGTAGATTTGTTCAGATGTTTCATCTTACCTTTTACAATGTTTGCAATTATTTTGAGTTGAATGCCGGCTGCCCAATGTGTTTGATTTCCTCATCTGTGGTCATAGAAAATGGTGTGGTTATTTTTTTTTTTTTTTTTTTTTTTTTTTTTTTTTTTTTAAAGGTGTTGGTACTTTCTCGTGTTTCAACAAATGACCCCAGCAATCTGTTTGTATCAGAAAATGTGGAACACATTCCAAAAATTAATCCTGACCCTCTATCCAGCAATATTTACTCAACATCTGAGCGAAAGCTTCTCACCTGGCTGAACTTCAATTATGAAAAAATGAGAAGCATAGTGTGGAGAGACTGCAGCACCCAAGGTACTAAAATTGTCACAATCTATACAAGGAATTGATGGCTGCCAGGTCCATTAGAGATAACAACAGGCTTTTGTATATGTAAAAAAAAAAAAAAAGAAGTAATATTGTAGGTTATATTCAAAATAAAAACATGTATTGTAAATGGCGGTTCTAACTTTTACATGTTCCAGTAACACACACACACACACACACACACACACACACAAATATAAATTCTAAGTAGTAAAATTATATTTTATATAGTTTTGTGTGTGTGTGTTGGAAGGTTAACCAGACAAACAAGTAGCTAATGTGCGGCATAATTCAGAATGTGCATGAAAACATGTGAATTGATTTCTCTTGTTAAATGTTTTTATCTTCATGGCAACATATGAAGCTCTCCTCACGATATTCAGAGTCACTGTTTTCCTACTTAGTAAGCAGACAGAGACATTTAAATCTCTCCTAAATGACTTTGCATTGAGTGATCTGCATTGGTACGTGAATCAGAGTAGCATAGCAACGCATTTCCTGAAACAGATATTAATTGAATTCTTAAAGGAGAGTAGAAAAGTTGGGGTAAAACACTGAAAATCAGAAGCCCTAGTTATAACTGACGCCTGCAAGCATTAATGTATTAACAACTCAGTATGGCCATCATCCTTGGGATCATTTAAAAAATGTTCCTCTCATCTTGACAAATAGTTGTTTTTTTATATCGGCAGTGTACAATGGCCAAGTGAATTTATGCCTGTGCCTCTTTAAAATAAAAAATAATAAAAAAAAAACATGTGAAACAATAGGACCTTTGTATTACAGCACTGAAATAGGTACAAAACACTAATAGAAAACCGTCTGTATTTCAGTTGATATGTGCACATAGTATTCATGTAATGGGCTCATACTTTATACATGTGTTTTGTTTTCATGTGGTTACTCTCAACTTATGTTTTTAGTTTTTCTCCCTTTGATAACTACCTGTGGTGCTTATCCAGATTAACTCTATCAATGTTGTTCATGATAAACTGGGCAATCTCAATCGCAAATGGCCTGGTGTCAAAGCCTGGCTACACACAATCGCTCTTAATTTCTAACTTACTGCCTTTTGAAATACTGGGATAGCAGCAAGGTTGGAATCTCAAATGATCAATGTTAGAAAGAGACACTTAACTATGTCATCAAAAATCTAATTTCATTGTAATTTAGTTTGACTGGATCGGCTATTAGGTAATGGCCTTTGTAAGCCCCATATCTGCCTGCAACAAAAATTGTTATAATAGATGGATTGTTAGAACAGGTTCAGCATAAATCATATCCAATTACAAAAAAAAAAAAAGATGTAATAGTGATGTCAATATGAAATAGTGTAGATCAGTGTATCCAAGCAATAAACTAGTTATTTTAAGAACATAATCATTTTGGTTTAAAAATAAACCTATGCAAATCTCTTCTGGAGTTCATGCCGCAAAGCATTGCTATATATATATATATATATATATATATATATATATATATATATATATATATATATATTTCAATTGTAATACATTGTTTTCAGAAACATTTTTGAAAGTGAAACAGTTTCAAAAAACTGAAAATACTTTATGAAATGTCGCGTTTTGATAATAGAACACACACACTGTTTTTTATTTATTTATTTATTTATTTATTTGTTTGTAATTAAAATGTCTGCAAAGTGTACTTGTACAGTAAGGACTTGAGAAATAAGCGAACCCCATTACTGCCACCTGAATATCATCCGTGTTCTACCTTTTAACAACATGTTGGAGTGCTTATTTTAAAAGTAGCCTTTGACCAGGTTGCATTCACTTACTGGTTTTATGAATTTACGATTAAATCCTCAATAGAACAGGCTATTAATATAGCCTGACATTGTTATAGCAAATCAAACCCAATTGATACCTCATTGCTGTACTATTCTCTCGTGAGTTCTTTTAAAGAGGCATTGTAAATACAGTACAGTACATTCATGGTATATTTGTTACTGTGAACTTAAGTCATTGCTTTAGTTTTTCTTTTTGCTTAATTATAGAACAAGGAGCTCTGTTTCTTGTCCTCATCAGAAAAAAATATATACATGTGTTAAATCTCAAAGTGTTGCATCAAATACTTCCTCATGTTTATGGAGATGAAGACCCGCAACAAAAAGCCATACTGTAGAATGTGAATAAAAGATTCAAACACCTCCACAAAATAGCCTAAACCTTTATCGTCAATGTATGTTTGAGTATACAGTATGTTTACTAATAGCTTTACTTCAGAATGTTTTAGGTTAAGTTAGTCCTGTACTAAATCTTAACCTTCACAGGGGCCATTCTCAAATGAAGGGACAATAGTAATAACACTGCCTCATCGTTGCCTACTTTTTTTGCAAATTGGAACAAAATGAAGGAACAAAATGAAGCATGCGTCCAGTAAATACTCTTGAAATAATTTTTAGCTCAGCAAAATAATAAACATTGATGTGCCTCACGTCTTAAAATTTAAGCATGAATTCAACCATTAAATAATGACAAGGGCAGCAAGTTTTATGCACTTCAGAACCCATTTGCCACATGCTTAAATTATTTAATTTGTTTGAGTTATTATAATGGTTCCCCATTAAATTGGACCTTGCTACCCTCCAAAATAGACAGATAACACTGAGCTAGCATCATATGTTAAACTTGTCACATACCTATTCCGTAGAGAGTTTGAGTGAGTTTAACTGGCTAGTTTTCAAGATTCATTTACTGTTTTTTTATTTTTTTATTTAGCCATGTCATTTCACTGCATTCAGTTTCCTTTTGTTGCTGTATAAGTATGTATCAATCTGTCAGTAATTTGTCGTGCTGCAATTATTTTGCTGTAGTTTCAGTGTTCTGCTGAGTGATGTACTGCGTCTTATCTGGTTATTTTGTTAATCCAGAAGGTATGCATTTGTCATCATATAACAAGTATGCCCAAAAGAAGAACAAAGCCAAAATAAACCAAACAAATCGTTTAATCGCTCAGTGTATTTAAAAGCATGTTATGTAGATTCCTGTCCTGACTGAATTAAATGTAGCTTGCTTCTAACTTAAGTGTTTTTCATGTTGAACAGGTGACATACCTCCAGGACGCTGGATAATAAACTTTGACCTAGACCTTTTGGATGGCCTGGTACTAGCAGCGGTTTTGGCAGCATACTGCCCCTTTCTGGTGGGTAGTTTAGTTCATTGAGTTTATTATTCTTACTATTCATTCATTATTCAGAAAGAAACTGACATATCTAAATGACAATATCAACAATTATTTCTATATGCGGTGTATCATATATTTTACTTACTGCTGTGTTTTCTTTATTCTTGGTTGTTGTTACGAAACACAAGTTTTTTAAAAGTAAAAACTGATGTATTTACAAAATTCTGTTAGTTGACCCCCTCAGGAGGGTGAAACACAATTAGAGACTGTTAAACAGGTGTATATATTGTTATTCGCTTCTTCAATTTTTGCTTTCCTTCTGTTTTGCTTTTTTAAAGCTAGACATTCTATTTGACTGTTCCAAGGCCATCTGTTGTAGTTCCCTACAATGTTGCTCTGTGATTGTTTGATGAAAGTTCTGAGGTTTCTAGTACAAAATGACATCATTTAGTCATACGATTGTTGCTGAAATCAACAAATACATTCGGCTGTTAGTGTGGAAGACTTTTTCTACATTTTTTAAACTTTTTGTTTTTAACCTAAAGCGTATTATTGTATTAAATACCATTATTGTATGTTTCAGATTTCAACTCACTTTTTGAACATGTACACCAGTCCCACCAGTCTAGAGCAGTGCTTGCACAACAGTCTGGTGCTGGTAAATGCATTCCGAGCCATCGGCCTTGATATTGATATACAGGTACAATTTATCTCTTTTGTAGCAGGGCAAGTGTGCAGTTACATGTAGGGGAATCACATTGCACCTTTTAGCAGCAGTTTCTGCAGCTGCATTTTCTACTTTATTGCATTTCTAAACAAAGGTGTAAATCTGTACAAGGTTTGAAAAGAATGTTGCTTCCAAAACAAAATATTGATTTGGATGATGAGACTTTTCTAACTGTAATATAAAGAAATCAGGGTGGTAAAACTGATACTGATATGTATGGAGGTAACTCCCCCAGGCAATACAATGATTCATGTTGCTTAAATCATGTAGTAAAATATATCTTGTTTTTTTAAGCAGCAGTGATCTACCAGAGTATTTGTTAAATTGATTAAGCTAAAAAGTGTTTCTTATATGTTTTATCTTCAAAATTATTAATTGAGCATTTAATATTATGGCCAAAGGTATATTACAATATAGAATTAATGAAATCCATTGACAAATATGGTATAAGTGGCACAGAGCATTCTATTTCTTCTAAATAGGTTTAAAGGATAGATGTTTATTTCATTTTAAGCTAATGAATATGACTCGCACCATGCTGTTCATGCCCACACTCTAAAACACGTTTCTTCTGACCTTTTGTGAAAATGTGATGAAAATCTTAATTGTGGTGGAAGTTCTTCAGTTAGAGCACAGATATCATAATGTCTGCCACTGCAGAGATAAAGAAAAAAGTACAGATGGTTTAAGTCTTAAGAGTTTTATTATTGAGAAGGCCATTCATCTATCTATCTATCTATCTATCTATCTATCTATCTATCTATCTATCTATATACGTGATCAAAATATTTTTTTTAGAAAAACAATAATACAGTAGTAAACAATAATACAGTAGTGGTTAGCCCCTAACCCTAACCATTGCTTAGTACCTCTCACTAACAGTGGATTATCATTTGGACAGGCTACAGACATTTCTGATCCTAACGCTGTCATGCTGCTTATGCTGTGTGTTTACCTGTATGAAAGGCTGCCCCAGTATCTTCCAAGGAAAACAGTTGATTTTTTTGGGAGCTTACATGCTGTAACCGTGAGACAGGTGGGTGATGCTGGGTATTGATTTTCTCTATGCCTTGTCTAAAGCTAAACAAGTCATGTATCAACAAGTAATTGGTTCAGATGTCTTATTAAGATGTAGGTAATTATATGCAAGTAAGGTATTTTTTTTTAAAGATCAAACCCTGCCAAATATAAAATGCAGTACTGTATGTTATGAATTCTAATTTAAAAATCATGTCATTTTATAGTGAGTTTTCAGAAAAAAAAAAAAAACATTTTTAAAAATATGTAAAAAATATGGTATCATGTAAATAGATTCAAAAGACTTAAAATAATAGATAGAACAGATAACGTAAATGTAATCTGCTTTGAATTCTGTTGATCATCCTGCAACAGCTCATGTTAGCAGAATTCCCTAGATAGAAAAGATAGAATTTGAGAATGTCTTCATTTTTTTATATTAAATAATAAAATAAGAGATTTGTTTTGTTTGTAGGTTCGTCTTAAAAATTCAAGTTCAAAACCTTTAGTGTACAATGCCACAATAGTAGGGAGAGAGTCTGCAGATTTCTCATTGCCAAAGGGGAATATTGTGACTGTTCTGCCAAAGTAAGTGCCCTTTTCAAAGCATTCATTCTGTTTCTATATCAGATTGAAAGATAACAGGCCCAATTTACAAAGCATTAACACCTGCATTATTTAGGGTCTGTTTTGGTAGATAAATGGATTAAAGTTTTGTTTGCATAAAACAGTTCTAGACTATTGTTAAAGAGACTAAGAACCATTTCATGAATATCACAGTATTTTATCTAACAAAACAGACTTAAAAAAAAAAAAAAAAAAAAAAAAAAACTCTTTGTGAACATGGCCCGATCTCACTTATTCTAAATAAAAATACATACCCTTTTCCTGTTGAAATTTCTCAATGATTTTGTTTAAATGTGTTGTGTGTGTGTGTGTGTGTGTATATATATATATATATATATATATATATATATATATATATATATATATATATATATATATATATATATATATATATATATATAACTTATACATATATTGTTGATCTTTCACTATCCTTTGTAGTTTCTATAATCTGATTAAATTTGTTTTGTTGGTGGTGGGGGGAGGGCTCTATTCTTTCATTTATTAACTATTGTCTGTAAAGATTCAGCACAGCAGGGCTATTCATATTGCCCCTGCACCAGTCTTATGGCAGGTGTTACACTATTACCTGGCTGACTGAATCAACCATGATTACTATAGCTACATTCAGTGTGTGGAATAATGTTTCTGACATTTAACCTCTATTAGACCAACCAACTAGAGGTTAATACTGCATACGTAGGTTACCATATCCTAATTTCAAGACTCACAACTTTTTATTAAGGAATACTTAATACAAATTTCACAATTACATGAGTGGTTAGCAAATATACTGTTGAAACTACACAGTAATTAATAAAATTTTATACTCCGAATTAAGGGCAGCTGTGAAGTGCTGCTGTTGAAACATTTCATACTGCCTGTAAACTCTCATATTTGACAATAGAAGCAGCATAGCCGTTACATGTTTGCAGATTTTAATAAACAACCTTCTAGTTGTGTTGACATTACTTTGAACTGACTTTGGGATTGTAAGGCTGGTTCATTGCAAGAGTGTCATAGCTTTCATTGTCAGCGTTTTGTCATTTGTTTTTGTGACAGCCTTTGTCAAAGGAACCCATAACATTAACTTCTTTCTTGTCCTGGAGATTATTTTGTCAGAACTTTTTCAGAGTCCCTGTAATTATATGCTCCTCTGTTATCTGTTGACAGTGGTGTCGATGCTAACACAGTACAATAAGCCAACTTATAACAACCTTTGATTATTCCTAGGTTACATTACTGCTAATAATATTACAACTGACTCCATCTACAGCTAATTGAACTTGTTTCCATGTTGAAATCATTGAGTTGTATTGCTCTTTGTTGAAATACCCATTTTACTGCAGCTGTTATTGAATCGCTTTGCTTACCTTCACAATATTATAATGATCAGATAATTTAAATGGAATTTGCAAGTTGTGTCTGCAGTGGTTATTGCAGATTTTTCTCATACACAGATAATCTAAGTGCTCATGGAAGCATTTTAAACGTTCCTTTCCTTTACTTAGTTTAGCCGTATTATAATAGCCCTCATCTCCTTTTCAAACAGTATAAATTGGATCATTATGTAGAGTCAGAGGTGTGGGTTTTAATATGTGCCACTGTTTAGATAATTCAAATTTACTCCAAGGACACATCAGCAGTTTTATTTTCCACATTCAAACAAAATCTTAGGATATTACCAATACAGTTCAGCAAGAATTGTAAGTAATTAAGGGTGTTCATACTGCTGTTTAGATTCCATTAAATAGATTCCACTGACCTAAAAGATTGATAGCTCAATGTGACATATTCTTTAACTTGAGCCAATGGCTTTTATTCTATCTTCAATTTAGGGTATTGCTTTCTTTAAAATGTTCCTGTTGGTTTTAAAGAAGGTGATTTATCATATTGATCTTTTTTTATGAAAGGATTTATCAAAATGAAGGTGAACATTGATAGTCTTCATTTTTTTTAAAGGGGGCAGACCAATGTAACCGTGGAATTTGCCAGTCGTTTTCTACATCCACTGGAGGCTGTTTTATTGCTTACATCCAGAGCGACGTGTGGGGCAATTGGAGCAACCATGGCATTTTCCCTCAGATCACAAATCAACCATATCACCCCAAGTGTGAGTTTGAAATCAAATATTTATTACACCATACACTGTACTGTATTTTGTTGAGAATGTGTTTTCTGTCCCGATTACATCAGTGCATATTTTTGGAATCGCTGTGGATGAGTTGCACATGGGAATTCATGAAGGAGCTGGTTCATCTGCTTCCAAAGCGACCACCTCCAGTGCGTAAACCGGTGGCAAACTGGTGCTATAGGCCCCAGCAGCCTCAAAAAACGGCACAGATGGCTGCATTCCCTAACAAAGGTGATGTTTGGAGTATTGGTGTTAATGCACCACAGCATCTGGGTGCTTGCTACCTTTCAGACCGGCTATTCTCTGCAATTCAAGCACAGTCCCCCTCCCTTTCTGGGCGTGACTGCAACATTAGTCATGGACCCACAAGACGCTATTGTGGTGTCTCAGGAGGTAGCAGCTCTGCTGCAAAAACGGGCTATTCGCATGATAGACCCCTCCACTTGGAGGAAGGGTTCTACTTCAGGTACTTCCCAGTGGAAGCTGTCCTGGCCCTATTGGGACTCCAAGGCATCAGAGTGCTCAATTATATGGACGACTAGCTAATTTGTGCCCAGTCTCCAGTGCAGGCAGAGGCCCACATGAAACTTATCACTGGCCACCTATAATGGGTGGGCATTACGGTGAATCATACGAAGAGCCAGCTCACACCTCCTCAGACAGCCTCCTCTCTAGGAGTGTGCTTGTGTCCATGCTGTCCACTCTGTCGGACGGCAGAGGGCAGAGAATAGATGCCTGTTTAGAGCTCTTCCAGAAAGTTGTGGGCTTGATGGCAGCAGCTTCCCAGACCCTTCCATTGGGTCTCCTGCATATGTGCCCTGTGTAGGCCTGGTTCAACAGCAGGTTTTTCGGCCCGTGTTGAACCACAACTGCCTATTAACAGTGTTTCATTACTGTCTAAAGGCACTGTCTTGGTGGAAACAGACAGTCCATCTACGCCCCTAACCCTAACTGTAACCCTAATCCTAATCCTTATCCAAACAATAACTGTAACCCAGCCTTAATCCTAAACCTATCCCTAAATCCTTAGAACTGTAACTTCAAAGATCAGAAAGCTCAGACTAAAAGTAAACTTTTCCATAAACCGAGGAAGAGCTTAAATTTTTGAATTTTCACGATGTCCCCGGGCATTAGCAGTTAGTTGTATACATTTTACTATTTCTTAAAATATATCATTATGAATGTCTCTTTTGTATTTTTTTTAGGGTACGATCAAGTGCAAATCTCCATGTTATGAGCTGAAAAAGTTTAACTTGAAAATCACAAACCCATTCAATAAAGATGGTGAATTTAGGTAAGGAAACTTCTGAAAATCCTTTGTTTAATTTTTTAGTTATTTACCAGTCGGTATTTATAACTTAAGTATAAAAAAGCAAATGGGGGCACATAACAGCTACATCACATTTCTTGTGCTTTTATGCATTGTTGATCTACTAATGTACTGCCAGTTTGGTTGACCTGTTTCAACTTTGGGGAATTGCTGTGTCTGAGACTTTCTATTATGTTTCTCTGAAACTGGCTGCAGCTGTAACCTTCGCCAAGTGTAGGACTGAAGTCATTGTATTTTGTATCTTGCTCTTAGTTGTACTGTAATTCTTGATATGTATTTTTTTTATACAACTGTAAGTCGTCCTCGGTAAGGGTATCTGCTAATAAATAAATAAAATAAATAAATAAATAAATAAATAATAATAATAATAATAATAATAATAATAATAATAATGAACTGTACCTTGTAGGGGACATTGGGTGGATAGATACCCAATGAAGATAATTCATGTGTGTAATGGTTTAATTCAGTTAACACTTAAATGCACTAAACAGCTGTAAAAGACCAGAATTACGGCATGGCAGAGGGAAGCCACACCGCAAGCAAAAATGGAGCAGCGATCGCTCTACAAATAAAGAAAGCTAAAAGATTAATTTGCAAGTTTTCACACCACGCAGAATTCAGCAAACGGAATCATGCACAAGGTTTACACACACTTTATTATAGTATATACAGGGTGATTAGAAAGTAAGTTTGCAACATCAACTATGGAGCGTTGATGTGAATTGGTCTGATCCTGTAACCAGCATCACTTATGACAAGCATTAACAATGTTAGCAAAGTGTCCATGCTTCCTGTCAGCGCCCTGTGAAACACTTATACATTACTTACCAAGAAGCCAACCAGCTCCATATACACCTGCCTCATAATCTTAATATATCCCGGACTGTGTGGAGTTATGAGTCGTGTGCTGCGCCAGGATAGCTGGCGATCACATCAAGAATCTTCAGTTTCACATGACACCATTTGTACTTTAATAGAGTGGCATTGCTTCCTATTACAAAAGATATGTGCTATCTGAAACAAAAACACATTGGAAATGTGACTAAAAACACCAAGTTATCAAATGTGCCCAGCCATAAAAGCACAAACCAAGTTTCAAGAAACCATTAGGCACAACTGTCAAAGCAGTGGGGGTTAAGATTGCCCCAATAGTTTCTACTAACTTGTACAAATTGGTATAATTGCAAGAAAGTGCTGCACCCATTGCTGTACCCTTTATCCTTCAAACACAAAATAATTGGAATTTAAGCAAAGGCCAGGCAAATCTATAATTGACTGAGAGGGTGGAATAACCTCAGTGGGTCTGGAATGTAAATAGAAAGTGACAGCATCAATGCCCCCTAAAGTGGGATGTTGGTGTACAATCAAGTGACACAAGAATATTATCGGAGACCACCCTGATTTCATTAACAAGGGTTAAGAACATCACATGTATCAGAAACAAATGAAGGGAGTTTACGAACAAAGAGTTGTAAATAAAAGCCTATATATTGTAGTGGTTCAGTAACTGATGTTTAAACATCAATCTCTCTTTCCTATTGAAGAAGAGACCTTTGAGGTCTTGAAAGCTTGTGAATAATTATTATTTAGATAGTCCAATTAAAGGTATCACATCTCTTTCTCTTTGTTTATCACCTCTTTTATTACAATTTTGCATATTCAGTACAATGAAACTTAAGTTTAAAACACAATAAAGGTCTACATTCCTTATCACAGAGACTAGGCCAGCTGCCTCCACACTTATATGCCAAATTCTATTAACCTGTTATGTTCCTACATCTCAGTCCCTATCCATTTAAATTGGTATTGAAATTAGAAATCACACACAGTACTTTTTTGGTGCTTGGATTTAGAATACATTTAAGCAGGAAATATAAGGACTGACAATTCAAAAGGCACCATTGTGAATACTAACCTGGCTGTCATAAGGTGATAAACATTTTACATAATTTTCCATCCTAAACACCATTTCTGCACCTTACCTCTGCATATTCTAGTTCGGTAAATCCCAGATGTGTGTGGCTATAGTTTTAACATGTATTAAAACGTCCATTAAAGTTACATCATTTTTAATTTTTCTGGTTTAAAAAAGCTTCTGGCTGAGGGTTTTACAAATTCACCTTACTTAATTGGATAGTGGTGAGATTATTTTCTACTGTTCCTTATGTACTAGCAGCTTATCCCCTTCTGTGTTTAAAAGGGTGTTTTAGGTCTTTTTTTGTTCATACTTTCAGATCCTTAAATTCCATAGTTATTTCCTCTTTCGATATGATGCAAAGGAACAGTTGATTGAAACTTTTCATCAACAACAGTTGATGAAAAGTAAACACAGATCTTTGATATGCTTACTCGCAGATAATTTTACTTCTAAAATGAGTATAGTAAAATTCAGTGAAATCGTGATCTATTTATTCGTTGTGACCTTAGAACACATTATTGGGATTATTATACAGAATTGTGTGCCAGACTATTCCTTTTAAGAATTCATTATCGATTTCTGTGTATTGTACTTGCTTTCCGTTTGTTTTTGTGTATGGCATAGTTTGAATGTGAGGAAACCTATCAACCTGTGATTTACTGTGTGCAGCAATATCTTGAGGCATTCCAGAATTGATGATGTCGTGCATATATTTCTCCTGCAGTCAATGTTGCTGCCTGAAAGTAGGATCTCTTTCACACCACCTGAACATCAGCTCCCAAAGATGTAATTTCTTCAAGGGTACTAACTGTGCCTCATGATGAGAATTTTTTCATATTCAACACGATACTGCACGCCAATTTGATCATCCCAACAGATCTGCCATCTAGACATGAAAACTGCTCTATCATACATTGGTCACACCTGCATATTAGGTTGCTGTGGCAAGCTGCCACTTACTCCCTAGACCCCAAAATGTGATTTCATTTTAAATTGTACTATTGTCAGATCAGCTTAACCCATTTTTTTAAATTGTTGATATTTTTTCTAAAATGTACATTAAACTTTTGTCTGAGTTTGCAGCACTTGATGGGGTGTTTAGATGATCTGTGATCTGGAATCCTTTTCTATTTCAGTCTTTGGTGTTTTTATTTCTGCCTCAATCTAGTGTAGGTCTTTACAGTAATGTTGGTGTTTTTGCATGGTTTCTTTAATAATTTAGTGGGCATGCGGTCAAACACTATTTTGGGAATACAATGCTTTAGATTTACAATATAGTATTTGTATATTTTTATATTATATAAGTAGGTTATATACTGTATGCTATCATTTGAAATAATGGCTCTTTGTTACACATTGCTTATCTTCTTGTAACATCTGTTCCAATGAGAGAGGACAAGAACTGGAGTTAAATGATACAAATTTGTTTTTTCTTAATTTTTCATTGGTTGTTTGCTGCTTGCACATCACATTCTTGCATGGTACAGAGATATTTTTTTTTAGTGAAGCAGACAATGTCAGTGCTCCAGGAACATATTCACAACATTAATACCACAAATAATGTAATTATATATTCTATTGATATATGCCTGGCATCTAATTTATTGCAAATGCTAAATATGTCTGTGGCCCTAATTAATTATTTGCACTAGTAAGGAAAAGATCATCAATACAGACTATAAGAGACTATCTCTATGTCTCAATTGGTAATGCACATACAGAAGCAGTTTGAGTATAGGTTCTTGGAGCAGAAAACTAGCTTATTAACACATTAAACTGTCCGAAAAAATCAGGATTAAAGACATTAACTGTACAACAATATATTCAGTCAAGAACATTTTTATTCCCAGTGTGCATTTTATGACCTTGCTTGATTTTTCAATGGTATGTATTTAATGGTTTACTTCAAAGAAACATCATATGTATGGATAACCTTTTGTTTTATACCCCCAAAGAGCTTACTGGTTTGAATGCAGAGTTAATATATAATAAGTATTGTATTATGGATGACAATACCACTCTATTTTCCAGGATCAATTTGGTGGAGTCCAAAAACAATCTGACGAAGAATGCAAAACAAGACTCCACGAAGAATCAGGATATAAAATCCAGGTAAGACTTCATTGTTTTGGAATGTGTGAGTCTTGTGTGATCTTGGTTCCATAACAACATTATGGCTCCACCTGCAAAATGTTTTGATTGTTGTAGAATAACATCTGACAGAATTTGTCATTGTGTAGGCTTTCATTTGTATACAGTTTTTATAATGTCAGTTGTTTGGATTCTGTTTTATAAATCATTCAAATATACAATATGTGAGTCAAATCTAAAAACATTCTTAGTGGTTTGGAACTCCTCTTTAGACAATACTATTTTAATGGCAATATATATATATATATATATATATATATATATATATATATATATATATATATATATATATATATATATATGCGTGTGAGTTCTATGAATTTTATTCACCATGCTACAAGGGGGATACATCGAAAATGACATCTTCGGACACTATGTTAGAAAGGGAGGGTTTTATAAATAAAAAATAAGCCATTTATTTTTAAAAGCTTATGCTGCAATAGGATAAATGGACTGCAGCAAACCACTCCACTCCTACTGAATTGTAATCTAGTTGTCACCCTCTTTAAAATACAACAGTTAAGTTACGCATTTACTGCACCACTTTAAAACTACCCCATATCAAACATGTAATTGCAGGTTATATGGTTTAGGGATCATTTTATGTTTCTCAATTGAAGCTTAAAGTTACATTTTTACTAATGAACTCCAGCTGCCAGTCCGAAAGCTCTCCTCTATGTCTCACAATAATACATTCCTGTTTATTTAAATGACTGTACATTATCAAATAGCAGGTTGTGGAAGGGCAGCGTTGCGGTCAAGGCAAGCAGGGGGAATAGCAGAGGCAGGAGACAGGAGATTGCAGTTTGACCAAAAAACAAATGTTCAAACAAAAATCCAAATGCAAAATAAAATCGCACTCAAGCCAAAGCTATTGCGACACACACAACTTACTGCTCTCAGTACTTTGTCTAAACGAGCTAAAAAGGGAGCTGAAATATAGCTCTTTTATACAGGTGTCCATCCCCAAATTGGCAATCTATTTATCAGTTTTGGGGAATGGCCACATTCCACTCAGGTTTAGCAGGGATGGGAGAAAACATACTTTTCAAACTAAACAAACTTTATTCAAACAAAACTAAACACACACACACACACACACACACACACATATATATATATATATATATATATATATATAATGTCCATGTGTAGGTCCTCTGCCCTGCCGCGGGTGTAAATTGATTAATGTTTGCATGGCTTGATAATGAAACAGCTTACCCATGCTACCAAATACAGGATAATACAAACACTCAAGTCTTTTTATAATTATATGTTAATTTGATTGATTTATTTATAGAACACATATAAATGCAATGCTTTAGCGTAATTGGATTAATTTCTAGATCTCATTTTGCATTAATTTAAATCCAGTGAAAGAATAGCACACCTCCAAATTACACAACATTTTTAGTAACGTGCGCATAGTGTCCTTAATTATAAAGTAGTTATAATTATAAATTATAAATGGTTTATAAACATGTACCTTAAATCTAAGAACTATATAATATCTTAATCTTGTGATAATTGCAATAATGCTTGAGACAGTTTTTGTCTGTTAGTATAATATAATTTGATTATTTTTTAATTTACTACATATGGTTATTGAAGAAATATTGTATTATCCCCATGGTGCTCAAAGCCTTAAAAGCTAATGGAACTCTGTGTCTGGTTCATTTAGCACTGTAATCACAATGGGGCAAGACAGCAAAGCTGTCATACAGTAGTAGCTTTGTGGTTACCAGATGCATTCATTAATGCTGTCACACCAGGAAAAAGCACTGAAAGGTTTGGGCTTAATTGTTGTTTTTTTTTTTGTCTGTTTGTTTTTTTTTTTTTTAATTATTGATAAGCCTCACAAAAGAATACAACAAATAAACAATGTGTTTTTTTTTTTTTTTCACATGGCAATATGTGCTTGATATCTGTCTATTTTGACAGAACAGTAGCCATTCGAATTGAATTCCTGTGGCAGGGGTAGGTGTCAGGGTTCGCTAGTGAAATGCATTGTTTATCCCTTGTGCAACTAGAGCCTTGCTAGTTGCCACTAGAAACTAAAGGAATAGTTTTGTTGAAACACTTTATTTTTTAATAAAAAGGAGCAGGGTAGAATTGTATTGTTTTGTTTTGGTATATAGGTCCTTTTGATACCTCTTTCTTTTAACCTGATATACTGTACTGTCCCTTAATTAAAAGAGCTATATAGTCTTGCAATCTCAGATATATCAAAAGACATTGAAGCAGAAAACACTGGACCTTCATCCTGTATTTTTCAGTTTCTTAAATGGTGCTGTCAACCAGTCCGTGAACAGCATTGTCTCTGTAAGAAAGACAGATGATCAGACTACCAATATTACACCATATCACAGCTGACTTAATTTCATATTCCAGTAAAAGTACAGTAGGCTTTTGGGAGATTGCCTGCACAAGTATGGCATTGTCACATACTGTAGGCTACAGAATATTAAAAAACATGTAGAGTATATCTATAAGAATAAACATGGTGTATATCTGTATGATTTACATATATTTATATTAATTTTGTAATGTGTACTCATTTGAGAATGGACACCAGTAAAATGTAGAGTTGACTATCTATATTTAACAAAAGATTTTCTAAATAATTTATGGACACTGAAAGAGACACAGCAAATACACTTTTTGGAGATTCCTACAGCAAGCAACACATTTCTGAAGAATGGACATGTCTTATTTATTAATAACTGACCAGATTTTATTGCCTGTACTACAATCTTTTCTTACAGTGATAACGATTTCTCAATATGTAAAATATGATACCCTCTATTAACTGATGGACCGCAGGCATGTATCATATTGCTGGTACCAAATGAACAGTATAGATGGAAACTAATCAATACACAATTTATTATGGGTTTAAAAAAGTAAATTAAGCTCTTAGCAAGACAGAATGGATTCAGTTACAGATATATATATATATATATATATATATATATATATATATATATATATATATATATATATATATATATATATATATATATATATACACATATACATATTTTCTCATTCTGGTCTAGGGGGCCCAAGTAAAGGATGCATTTCTTTCTTGTTGTATATTTTAGCTATACTATATTATGATTTTCCACTCAACATATTGAATAATTTTATTTGCCATTTGAATTGAAGCTTTTCTGAATGTCTATATTTCACTTTGTTCTGTTGAATGTTATTTCGAAGAAGGCATTCATTTGTACACAGGAATGAATGCCACATAGCTTGTCCATGGGAGCAAACTGTTTTACCTGTTAAGATGAACCAACAAATAATAAACTATTCTATAGAGGTTATACAATACAAAGCCTTAGGCTGACATGAATAGTTTTTGAGTTTTTAAATTATATCAAGAGTTAATCTTAGCTAGAAAAGGTCATTATGCTATTTTTAAAAAAATCGGAATCTTGGGCAGGTGAATTATTTGACTATTTTACTACAGCTGACACATGTATGTTGTTTTGGCAGCCATTTGAAATCTGTATCAGACTTATCCAGCAGGGACCATATCCATGAGGACAGAGCTAACAGCCAAGATCTGGACAGTGGTAAGTACCTATTATTAAAGGATGTTTAAGTACAGTATATTAAATATCTATACAAAATAAATAATTCAACAATATTATACCGTATACATGTAGAATTAGGAAGGGTTTAACAAGTGTACAACATACAGTGTAAAAAAGTGTGGTCTCTTTAAAAAACACACTGCCTCTATCTAAAAAATGTGTGTGTATGTATGTATGTATATATATATATATATATATATATATATATATATATATATATATATATATATATATATATATATATATATTAAGATAATACAGAATTAGGCACTCAGTCTGTTACAAAGGTCTTGAATAATTCAGAAATGGAACCACGTAAGAGACATTAACTGTATGTGCTTTTATAGAGGGTCTGAAAGGAAAACCTACATGTACATCTTTTAATAACAAGAAACACCTTTAAAACTACGAATAGACCTGTGTACTGTTATTATTTATTTATTTGTAATAACTGTGGCACTATTTATGTATAAATAAATGTTTTGTCTATATACACTTACAAGTTTCAATTTTAGAAGACAAGAGGTTGACATATGTATGCTGTAATGATAACAACTTTATCTGAAATGAGTCAACAGGCAAGTGTAAATGGACTATAAGAGAGGGGCTTCAAGTGTTAGCTAAGGATGATTACTGCAATGAAGGCTTAGATTTCAACTAATATTAAGGAGATTCTGTCTGTTTGTGCCTCAAAGTCTATACTGGTAACTGTTCACTTGCAGTATGGATTTTGTAGTGACATATAAGAAACGTATTACTAAATTTTTTAATTTGTAAAAAGCTATTGGAATGCCTAATGGAGGGGCAAAAGGACATACTTTCTTTAAAAATTATGTCCATATTATTATTATTATTATTATTATTATTATTATTATTATTAAAACGTTTAAGAATATATATAATTACAATGTGTTATGAGTTTGTATTAGGTTAGTATTTTCTCCCAGGGCTGACCTTACCTCTTTGTGGGCCCAACGTGGTGGACAAAAGGGGGGGCCCCCCTTTCAACCACAGTATGAATAGCTAAACAATGGCTTAAGTTGCAGAAGTCTGAAAAATACAGTGTTATACGTCCCCACATGTTCATACAACTATCTAAATAACATACCTGTATTTTTTTCTTTTCATTTTTAACATCTGGTTAGCTTTTTGCACTTATAACTTTAAAATCTGTTTCAAAGCTTTTTTCAAAATAACTGCTGTAGCGCTCTGGGGTTTGAGATCTGTCCTCTAAATCACTGCAGGAAGAGCGATAGGGAAAGAAAATAAATAAATAAAACATAACGTGATCTGGCTTTTCTGTGCTGTATCACATCATGGATTGTTATTGCTGTATTACCTGTTTGACAGTGTGGGCAGTAAGTGGGCACTAGAGCAGATGTTTTAAAAATAACTTTGAAACAGACTTTAAAGTTATAAGTATAAAAAGTTGTGGGGACGATTTTTCGGAACCCTGCTACTTACTCTTTAAAAGATACTTATACCACCAAATAATTTTTTCTCTGTGGGATGATGACATGAACAGAACAGCACTTTGTATCTTCAATTTCAATTTCCAACCATTTTAATTGTATATAATGTACAAGGCAGCATTACATAAGGTATTGGGCAGCATCTGCCTTGAGCAGAACCTTGTATCCTGCTGCACTAAAGCAGATACTGCATATTGCCTTTTGTTGAATAACATCGCATTTGACGGCAAAGCATTTTTGCGTTAAAGCCAAAAAAACTGGTAAGAGACATATTCTGAAACGCTTATCAATAACGGTCACTTACATTTGCTTTCTCAAAATGAAAAACCTTTAACTTGGCACACTTATAGTAAGTAAAAACTTACACTCAAGTGTTGTGGGTAGGTAGACTCTGAACAGATTGTCTTTCAAGCGTCCGCCTTTCTGATCCCGTTTATTACCCAAGAGGCAAAGAAGAGGGGATAAAATATTTATTTAAGATGACTTAGCACTACAGTAACTAATTTTATGTAGTAATCCCTTGAGAAACACAAGCTACTTTAGTTGAGCCTATATCTGTTGTTAAAGCTCAATGTTAATGTTACAACTAAAAGTGAAAATAAATGATTGGATTATATACAAAAAGCAAGGTTAAACAAACAGTGCAAGGCTTTGTACACAAACTGTAACTGGAATATATTAGCCCTTTTCCTTTCTGCATTTTCTCCTTAAAAGGCCATTTAATTAATCCAATTCTCCATACAGATTAAGTACTTGGCACTTTTCATATCACAAATCTGCAGCTGCGTGTTTGATTAAACAAAAAAAAACAAAAAAAAAACACAACATATCTTTGGCACGTTGTTTCTTAATAATAGCAATGAGCACACTTACCAAAGAAAATAAATGTAAAAGAAGAACATTATAATTAGATTAATTAGACTGTCCCACAATTATGTTCATTTTTACATCAAAATATAATTTACTGGTGTCTGTTACTGCATAATTCCATCGTTTATTGTAATAAAAGATAAAAGCTCCCCACCCCACTGTGGAGGCCTCCGCAAGGGCAGCTCTCAGCGAGATGGAGGGGAATCCCCGGCCAAATCATACAAACCACTTAAGCACAATCCTCTGACTTCTTACAGACATTGCTCCTTTCCAGTGAATAATCTATTTAATTATTTTTCTTTTAGCTGCTAAAGTCAACATCCTGAATGAATTCTTCAGTCCAGTGGAGTCTGTAGTCCTAGAAGCAGGGGGTTCTGAGGCACTGGAATTTCACTACCTTCCATTTCACTTAGGGAAGCGTTACTGTACTATAATACTGAGCAACGAGCAGGTAAATAAAGAAGTTGCCGATAAATGCCTACAAAATACTTGAATGCATACATTATATAGATTCTCCATAGCAAGTAAAAAAAGGAATGTTTGCATTTGGAAATTAATGTATTGTTTCATGTTTATGACAGTCAACAAGTACTGCTATTAATCTGAATTTAGTGCATACAGTTTGAATATGCAATAAAACACTAATCATGAACTGAATCTATGTGTTCACAGATTGGCGAATTTGTATATTCTGTCGAAGGAAAAGCTGAGTTGCCCTTACCCTTACCCTTATTCCCTGTGCAAAGTCTTCATGTCTTGCATGTTAGCAGTGCTTCTCCAGGTAAAGCCATAGTTTAATACAAACTGTGCATTGGATGCTTTGCTTAGTACTTGTGGAGCCAAGAGTGTTGATTCCAAATTTATCTTAGGTTAGCAGTACTGATAAGTGAAAATATATATATATATATAATTCTGAAATTATAATGTAGCCATTAGTTTAGGTGAAATAGGATAATCCTGTTTCAACATAAATAAATACACCTTATGAGACATTTCTACAGCTTTGTAATGCAGCATAGTAAACACCTATGCCTGATGTATATCAGGCACTCAGTTCTCAATCCTACACTTACTAATGAGGTAAAGTGAAATAATGAGAGAAGCCACCAGGAAGAACCATTAGCATTTTTCTTTTATTTGTAATTGTGTGGAAAAGTACAATATCTACCTGGAGTATAGTTACCTCCAAGGATGCTCGGTAGCTAATTTCCAACTAATTTATAATTATTATCTTATGATTCATATGAATGTACCATCTGGTACAGGAGCAATTGGAACAATACTTGTTTATAAGGGGAATATTCTATTTACTGTACCTTGGATTTGTTAAGGTAGACAACTGGGCCAATGACAATTGTATAAATAAAATGATGGTTATATGAATACGTCTGTGAGTAATTCTCCAGTGGCAGTCATAGACTAACCATGTTTTTGTTGCTGTGCCTATACAGGCCTATATTCATAAACCATAGTGCACTGTGTAAATGCTTAGGCTGTAATGTATGAATATGGCCAGTAATATCTATCCTCATTAATCTTGTAGGACACAGCAATGACAAGCCAATTTTGTGCTTTAAATGCTCAAATCGTTGTGTTTTGGAAGAGGAACTAAAGATCCCACTTGTGAATGAAGCCATGGAAAGGGCCCTGGTCACTGTGGCACAGCAGCGCATGTCATCTCTGGAGTTTGAACGCAGGAAGATCACAGGGACGTTGGAGAGCAGCAGTGTAAGGGCTGCTGTGTCGACACTAGGCATGTCCAGAAAAGAGGTAATATAGAACAGTACATCAACAAAGAAGGTTCTTGTTTACAGTAACACCCTGTCACCCTATTACCCTGTCATTTCACATAAAAAATTATATATATTAAAATGACATTAAAACTTGTTACTTAAAACAAAGCTGTGTGAAATAGGTGGCAATAAAAAAGATGTCATGAGAAAATCAGTGAGATAACTTCAATGTTGTTCAAATACAGACTTGTCTTTCTTCTAAAACTAAGATCACTTTTTTTTGTAACAATTGACAATAGTAAATATAATTCACAACTTAAAATTAATTTCTGTAACATATATACATGCAAAAAACAACAAATCCACCCAAAAACATGTCTCCAACCAAAAGCAGCATAATAACCTGCTTAATATTGCACATCAAATGTTTCCAAGGCTTACATGTAACATGAATATTTAGTATGCTTGTGTCATGTCTTTTTAAAATCATGTAACGTTTTTACATGTGTTTTAGAATTTAGATAAGTGAGCATGCTGATTCAAATGATGACATGCAAAAATAGTCAAAAAAAAAAAAAAACCCAACCAATTTTGTTTTTCTGTTTAAAATAATATGAAGGCTTTAGCTAGTTAAAGGGGTTGATTTGATCACCCCAGAATAAGACACAGCTGGATTTTGTACATCATGGATTACATGAACTACCTAACTGTTGTTATCCATGGATTACTCCTACTCATAAGTGGTTGGTCTCAGCGTATAGGTAGACCACTGTCTTTCTCTCTTACTAAATCTTATAAAAATGACAATTACTGTAGAGTACTGTTCCTTGGATTACCTAGTTTTACAGATGAGTAACATCATTTGATTAGTGCATCATCAGGATAATACAGAGTGCAATGTAAAAATAAATGCAATATTGTGGCTGTGTGAGGTGCTTATGCATTTCCAAAGCTGACTAGGTTGGATGATTAATGTTGCTCCTCAGACACCGCCCTTTAGAGGTCTGCCACTCACGTGTGCAACTTCCCTTGGGGTCTAACATAAGCACTGAATGCCAAAGGTCAGCAAAGACATACAGTTATTTTTTTTAAGACGCTGCTAAATGTCTGACAAACATCTACTCTGTATAACAGTATCATAAATACTCTTTACACAGGTACAGCCACTGCAGACTAAACTACAGAATAAGCCACCATATTGTGAATACACTGTTGAAGTAACCATGCCAGAGCACTTTCAGATGCCTAAGACAATATCACTTCCGGTATCAGTGACAAGTAGGGTGAATCTCAAAACTGCATGGCAAGCCAATGTAACAGGTAAAAAAATACTTTTGGTTTTATCTTAAATGTTTGTGTCCATTAGAGGAACAAGAAGGGGACACCGTTTAGATTATTTAAACAAACTGCTTTATGTTGGTTGATTCATGGCTTTCATTACTATTGCCTGCAAGCACTGATCATCTGTCGCTGTCACATGGATCATGCAAAGCAGGAAAATGCTGAAGCAACCTGACGTGTTTCCAGGCTGCAGTTGCCCGTGGAGAATTACTTCACAAATTCCAATAGCATAGCTCAGAAAAAAAGCATAACTGCCCCCTATGTGTACATTCAACTTCTTTATCTAGGGTGACCTAGAATAAGTTTTTAATTGGTTGAAATACAGATGGTCATATGCTCATAACTGTGTTTCTAGACATTACTGTATAAAGTAGTTTTGGTTGCTGTTTTATTTAATTGAGCAGATTTAACATTTAATTAGTAACCTTAGTACAATTGAGTGAGTTGTCTGTTGTCCAAAACATGAAAGTTTAATGACAGTGTGGTTAACCCGAGACACAAAGAATGACCTTTTTAATTGGTTTAAATATAGATTGTCATATGCTCATAATTATGTTTCTAGACATTACTGTGTAACGTATTTTGGTTGCTGTTTTGTTTACTTTAGCAGATTTAACATTTAATTAGTAGCGATATTGCAACCGAGTGAGTTGTTTGTTGACCAAAACATGAAAGGTTAATAGCAGTAGCTTAAGAATGTTCCAAGAGCTTTAATGATAAATTTACAACATTTTCCCATTTGAGGCAAGGCGTGCTTCTAAGTGTAGAGTGTAAGTAATTTTCAAGCAGTTTATTTTATGGCAGCTAGATATTTGCTGTTTTTTTTTTTAATCCTTTGATAAAGCTTGTCTTTTCACCATGTAGCACCCATTTTCCAAGATGAAATCTTGTTTTTTGAAAAACATCTACTTAAAGCACCATATCTCAATATGAAGATAACGAGTCTTATGGGTTTACACATGGCAGGAAATGCTTATTTAAATGTTGATATGCTGAAAAGCAACTTAACAAATATACATATCAGAAATTAAATTGCATAACCTTTATTTTTGCAGCATTCCGTTTTTTACTTTTCTTTTTGCTATCAAAACGAACTCTCAGAACCACTAAACCGAACATAGTCACATTACTTAATCTTGCCTCCTTAAAACAGTGTTTTGTCTGTTGAAAATGTAAATACTGGTTATGTAAAACCACGTTATTTTTTCAAAACAGAACAGGCATTGATTTATCATTGCTTCAAAGGATTTCAGCTACAACGACATCCACAGTGTTACCAGATGACATGTAAAAAAAGTGGTTTTGAGATATTTTGCTATTAATAGGAACAACAGACCAGTATTTTGTAAAAAGATGCCCAACAATCATATTTCACTGGACTGGAGGCCCCCACTTCCGATTTTTTTACATATCAATACAGTATGTATAGAACATGTAGTGGATTTACATCGTGACCTCATGATTTAGCACATGTTAAACTTAAGTAACAAAGAAATCCATTTCAAACAGTACTTTTGTGTTACACAGGAAGATCATTGGAGACTGAGTAGAGATGTATGGATACCCACAGAGCACCTTTCTCCTCTGACTGGTGGAAATAGAAGAATGTTGGCATTATCAAAGCTTTGGAATTTAGATAAATACGCTGCATAACATTTCTATTTCAGGGATAGACAGTAATACTGTTTACTGTGTGTCTTGTCTTCCCTCTTGCTAATTCTCTAACAGTAATGCAGATGGGAAACTTTATAGAAGTGGAACACCTGAAGAGCTGTCTAAAAATCCCTCTAATTAGAAGACTCAGTAAAGGAGCACTGTATGCATGATTTATTGTCTGACCTTTACAACTGGGCTTACCCTGTCATCACCACGATCACAGACCTAAGATATGCAAATAAATATGTAATTCCAGTGCTGTGTGATAAGATGTTAAGGCTTGTAGGCATGGTCACCACAGCAACAGCACTGCACAGGGTCTGATGGTAATACCAGGCTAATAAATGAGTAGCTAAAATATGCAGTAACTGATAATGAACCAGTGAACTACAAGCGACCTGAAAAACTGAGAAAATACACTTAATATATTTGCTTTCAGATGTAGTTATTCATCATTGTAAGAATTCTGTTGTTTTATGGGGGAAAAATAGCCAAATAGATGAAGATACAGCAAACCGAAATTAATAACATGCATTTATTAGTTTGTTAGATGGCATTGCACATCTGTTTTTATTATTTTTCTATTTTATTTTTTGTATTTAACCAGTGAAAGTGTCTGTAAGGCTTATTTACACAGAACAGTTTCACAAAACATTGTTTTTAGGTTTAATACAGATAGATGTTGACAGATATATTTTTGTTACCTACCATCACTACAACTAGCTTTTGACTGATGGGCCACCCATCCAGCTGACAGGCAACTGGACCTTCCCAGCTCAGTGCTGTCTGTCAGGTAGACGGATTAAAAGGGCTACCATGTTGTTTAGTTATTGAATATAGACATGAAGTCCAATAAAAGCATTTAATGGGTATTCAGGAAACATGACATGTGTACTTTATGCACAGGTAGAAATATAACTTATGTTACAGTAAACCTTTAACCCTATAAGGACCTGCAATTAGGATTCAGATGGGAAATCCTCTGCAGTGGAATACTAGCTCCATCATTTAATTATTATCAAGGGTTAATTTGTAAACAAAAAAGTAGCAGGTCTTATAAACAAGGAAGTGGGATAGCATTTTTGATAGCTCTAATGTACTGAACTTGATTTACAGTAACTCCCATATATGGTGCAAGTTCTCTTCTTCTTAGGGATCAGGGTTCTGTGCCTTATTGTTGGGAGTTGCATGCCGACCGTTCCCTAGCCATGTTTTAAGTGTATTAACTGTTGTTGTTAAGAATGGGAGTTTTTTGTCTTTTTACTGTTTGGGGTTTTTAAAAAAAAAAAAACAAAGTCATTTTCTTACTCATAGATGTGGAATCCCGGAATATATCATTACAGTACATTTTATGTCATTCAATTAATGGAACAGGAAAGCCTTTTTTATTAATTCTCACCTGTCAGACAAGAGTACTGAATCTAGTATCCTGTGTGATCCAGCACAAATGAATACCTAATTACTATTAATAAGTAAACTAATTTTATCTTGTGTTCTGCACATCCATAGATTTCAGTTTTTTCCATACTAGGAATTATTTTGTGTATCAGTGACATCTTGCATAATGCTGGTTGTGAAAAAAAAAAAAAAAAATTAGCATGATGTTTATGAGAATTCCATTTTAACATGGCGATCAAGATGCTATTTACATGCTTTGCTCACTTATTTTGCTAATTCATACAAACAATGAACTTCATTGTACATCGGTCCTGTTCAGTAAGTGACATTGCCACTATATTTTTTTATGCAAATAATGTTGAATTGCAGGGATTGTATTATCAAAAATAACAAAGCAAAAAAATGAATTAAATACAAACTGTATGGCTGTAGTTGTGATCTTCTTGTTTATTTATTTTTTAAATACCCTGAGACGCAAGATACAAATACTTTACTAAAAGCAACAGAAACAGATAAACTGATTTGAACTAGGTTGTAATTAACTGAATGTTCTACGGACATTTATATTTGAACCCCCGTAACAGGATGTGCACTATATCTTCCGAACCACTCATACTGTTGTGATAAAGCTCGGTTTGAGCATTCCTTGTACAATTCAGATAAGCTCAGATCAGAATTTAGGCCAGGTTCTCAAACACAAGTACATTAAAGGTATAGAAAAAAAGGCAAACAGTAAATGCATTGTGTCAGTTGCAAATATAGGACCCATTGTTGAAAATGGTTCAGTCCCAGAAACAAAATTCATCCTGCAAGTTTGGGAGTCTGCCCGCTACCATACAGATGTGTCTCCATGTTGGACTGAAGTAATCACAAGGTATTCTTTTTTCACTCTTTCCTGGCTGAGTGGAGGCCTAATTTTAGACCAAATATTTACATTGAGAGCTGCAGTCTCCTTTAGTCATCTGTGGCAGACTGATTTTGTTTTATTCCACAAATAAAGCAGGATTTGGGCTGTGCCACAATTGAATGAGTCTGTGATGAGATATACTGTCTCAGTAGAATAAAAGACCCTTTTAATTGTAATCCTAGGGGAGAAATAATTATAGAGGGCTTACTTAAACACAGGCCTGGAATTCAAGAGGCAGTCTGAACCAAATCTCAGTGACTGCACTAGACTTAGAAATTACTTTCTCTGCAAGGTGTTACAGCTGCTTTTAATTACTGTCGGTTAAATACAAAATTATTACATAATAATAATTACATATCAATACAACAGCATACAGCAGTTAATGGGCTAACAATGCAATAACCAACAGTAATACCTGGAAGTATGAAAATCAACAACATTAAATATACTAATACAAATCTCACATAGTTAAAGCTTCAGTTTCTTCATCTGCCAGCTTTGCATATTTTCTTAACAAGCTATTTAATGTATCAGGGTACTTTTTTATTCTCTGAAAAGGCTGCTTAAAAATGCAAGCTGCGTCATAATTCACTGTAGAGTACACTGTAAATCTATTTAGTTGAAGAACATAGGAAGAAATTTGGAAAATACAATCCTAATCCTTTTTTTCTTTTCTTGAAAGCACATTTTTTTCTTCGAAAGCATATTTAATGGAGTCATTGCACTCAGAATGTATAGACACTGCACATATACAGTTTGCAGATGTTCAATGTATACTTTTACATGTGGCTACATTACTGAAGAACACAGTATGATTACAGAATCTTAAATGTGTGTGTTGTGTTATCAATCACATACCCATATTTAATAGTGCATTCAATTCTGTCTGTTAGATATAAAAAAGTTAATAAATATTTAAGTAGAAATCTAAATCACAGTTGTTCTCCAAAACATAGTAAGAAAAGAGAACAGTGTTTGTTTTTTAATGCACTAAGTTTGATTTTTTTATTTTTTTTAATCAGGAATGTTTATCCACCACACATGTTGTTTAAATATATGGCTAGATAGATATAGATTTAAATGTCTGAGGACCCCCCCCCCCCAGTGAATCATTTGAAACGTGAAGTTGTGTTCACCATTTTGTTATCAAATCAAATCAAAGTTTATTTACAGGTGTATCTCAAAGCACTTTACATGACAAAAATAGTCAAATTTATAAAAGCAAAACAAACATGTCCAACTGAAAAAGTTTAAGTATAAAATGTAAATACCAGCAACTAAATTAAAAAAAAAGAAATAAAAAAAAAAAAATAAATATATATATATATATATATATATATATATATATATATATATATATATATATATATATATATATATATATATATAATGAAGATAAAATACAGATACAACAATAAAAGCTAAAACAGATATATACATGTACATATTATAAAAATGCCAGCGCAAACAAATATGTTTTTAGTCTTGTTTGAAAAACAGTTAAGGTCTCGACTTCCCTCACATGTGCTGGCAGCTCGTTCTAAAGTTTGGGTGCTCTATAACAAAAAGCTCTTCCTCATCATTTAATATACTTTATTTTAGGGATTACCAGCAATCCCATATTCAGGGATCTAAGGTTATGATTGGGTATATATGGGGTAAGCAGTTCTCCTAAATAGGTTTAGTGTCTTATAAATTAATATCAGTATTTTAAAATCAACCCTAAAATTTACGGGAAACCAAGGCAAAGAAGCAAGCACTGGGGTGATATGTTCCCTTTCTCTGGTTTTAGTCAAGATTCTAGCAGCAGTATTTTGAACCAGTTGCAAACAAGACAGTAAGCATTTCTGGAGGATACAAAGGCATGTACTAGAATTTTGCAATATTTCTCAAATGATAAAACAACGATTTTGTAATCTTTTTTGTGTGTCTTTAATAAAAGATCACAAATAAATATCTAATTTCTAGTACAGTTCAGAAGGTAGTCAGCTGAAATCCAGGACAAATGATTCAGGCTTATCTAGCTAGTTTGATGAATCCACTAACATAACCTCAGTTTTTTCTGCATTCAACAGTAAGAAATATTGAGACATCCAGCCCTTAATGTCAGTAAGACAAGTTGCTATATTGGTCCCAGAAGAGGCATCACCAGGTATTAGAGACAAATACAGCTGGGTGTCATCTGCATAAAAATGTACCATATTGTTATTACCAAAGAAATAATTATCTGGCCTGGGAAGCAGTGCTTTGTCTGGTGTCAATGCAATGTTTCTCCATGTACAGTGGCCCCCCGGAAAGTATCTTCCGGCTCACGAGAGGTTTCCGTCACCCTAGTTTGGAAAGCACTTGACTACAAAACCCTAAGCACCCTTAATCTCACACCTACATGAAATCGAGAAAATGCCACATATCTGTGATCGTATTTTCAAATGCTACACAGCTTAAATACAAAAAGTGGGAGCCTTTCAACCGTATGTGTGAGGAATTAAAATTTGAATGTTCGGCTTCCAAGTATTCCTTGGTTGCCTTTGAACACTTTAGTTGGCAGTATTCCAGGCTTTACTGTATATGAGTTCTGTTTTTTGAGATTGGTGTGTATCAGTAACAACATCACTTAAGGCAGCCAATTTAAGCCAACATTTTGTAGGTTGTTATAGGTTGTTTTTGCTATGGTTGAAATGTGCATTATACAAGGGGTGCATCCTAAGATTGCAGTTGCATCAAATGGAAAGATAGTAAAAATGCATTTGATGCAACAAGATAAGTCTGCTAGAATGATGTTTTTTGAATTGCTTCAAAACAAAAACTCACTGCTTCAGAGAAAATTCTGAAAGGAATATTTCATTATTTAATTTTATCATTTTAATGAAATCTGGAATCCAAACTCTTGTGTATTACAGTAGTAACACTGATTTTATTTTTTACATTTTGCTGTTTTGCTAAAAAAAAAAAAAATGATAAAAAAAAAAAAAATCAAAATCAAATTAAATAATGATATTACATAATAAAGTAGACCTGTCAGACCCTGAATAGTAAATTGTAGGTCAAGAATAAGAAAAACTGCCTGGGGTGTAATAGTTTGCTGATGTCTGAACAATCCAATAAACATTCACCAACCTTCCTGTGGGGGGCTTCCCTTCATCTCTTGATGGAAGTCAGAAAGCTTCTAATTTTAGTGTAAGCAGCATTCATGAATTATAAATTAATGGCCTCAGCTACAGCTAATAAGTATAAAAGCTCCAAGTTGTATGCGTTTATGCAATGCATTATACTGGCGGTGCCCACCTGATGACCCCTGCAAAGTGCCCCACCCAGCTCATTCCAGACAGTTGCCACGTTGAGGTGCTAGGGAGGCTGAACTTTGATTGATCGATGGAGCCAGCATCTCTGCCATTGTGTGCGCTAATGTACCGAGGATGTCGCAAATAGGCTGCTCCCTGAAACTAGCCATCAACACTGGACCAATAGGAAATCCATTTTACCTGGTGGAGGAAAAGCACTCATTCCAGCGAAGCTTGGTCCCCACCACTACAATCTGATAATAGCTGGCCAATATTAACATGAAAATAAAGTGTGTTTTCTGAGTGTTGTGTACATACATGTTACTTCATGGTACACAGTTCTTGGTCACAAATAACTGTAAACTATTTAATTATTTCTAATCTTCTTTCATGTTTTAAGAAAATGACGCAGTTGCTGTCCCCCTGAAGTTTCATCCACCAGCACCAGGACGATATCCATGTCAAATCATTCTACATTCACCTCGAGATGTTCGCGTGTACCTCATTGAATGTGTGGTAAACTCAGAGGGTACAGAAGTGGAACTGGAGTTTGTAACTCCTGCCCACCAGTCTGTTACTCAGGAAATTCCACTAGTAAGTGTTTTTTTTTTTTTAATCTTTATTGAACACATCAGAATATTTTTTTATTTACTCAACTTAAAGGTGAATTGTAAATCTTTGTAAAATATTACATAGAATTTCATAGAGAGTTACTGTCTTGTCTTGAAGATGAAATGATCAGAGTGGGATGGGAAAATCGTACGTTGGCATTCTGAACTATCAGAACTGTGCATTGTAAAGACAGCTCACTCAAAATGTATTAAAGTACACTGCCTTTATTCCAATTGATCATGCCAGTACAGATTTGCATGGATAAAAAAAAAAACGCATTAAAAAGTGGTATATAAATATCAGGTTTTTTTTTTTTTGCAATAACCTGAAATACATTTAAAGGGTAAAGTAATGAAGGAACTAGCAACATCTTTGAAATCTGACAAAATATGTTTGTGAATAAGCATTCAAGTGTGATGTGTGCACAAGAAACCTAAATTACCTACCCTGTCCTTCAATAGAAATGTTCCTCTTCACAAGGTTATTAAACATGCAAAGTGCTTAGTAATAGACACTTAAAACTAGTTGCTGGTTTTCACTCACAACATCCTTTTGCTTGAAGTTAACATTTTCTGTTCACTTACTGACTGATTAATAAGATATCTCTTTCCATTGTTTGTTATCTTGTTTTTTTATTTTTTTTTATTTGCTCTACTATACCTCTCTGTGCTTTACAATGCTTACCTATACTTTACCATGTTTTCACTATGCTTTATTACATTTTGCTATGCTTGTACCATGGGTAAGTTTTATAAGGACTGAAGGAAATATAGCTGTATATAGTATACTCTATACTTACATTTAATTATTTGGCATTAGCTTTTCCAAGCACACGTACAAACCAAATTGCACATTATTTCGATAGTATTCACCAACAAATAACAAGTGTGAAAACATAAAATACATTTTTATGTAGTAAAAGTTATGGATGTGTCACATTTTGGACAGTAATATAGATTGAGTTGGATGCAATGTTAATTACAACTGTATGTGCTTCTATATATATATATATATATATATATATATATATATATATATATATATATAATATAAAACAGCATGATCAGGAATGTAAGAAGATGACAGGGTTTCTTAGGAATGTAGTATATGGCCAACCAAGTTAATTTATTAATTATACTTAGACATTAAATCACTTAATGGGAATTATTAAATCTGGTTGTCTTGAAACCCACTTTCTTTTAAAAGAATATCAATATTCAATGTTATAAGACAGTAATACATGGCGTTTAAATAGATACTGAAATAATTCCATTTATTTAAAAAGGAACATTCTTCCGACAGTTTTTTTTTTCTTTCTCTAGAACAACCAGACTCTGCAGGACTGGAAACTTCGAGGCATTGTCAAAGGCAGTGGGTTTTATGGCCCGCCAGTAATATACGTGCGGGCTGGTGAAAGAGTGCAATACCCTTTGATGTTTAGACCTGTCTTTGAGTGCATTACCTTGGTAAGACATTACATAATGCATTGTCTCTTTTCCAGCATGATGGTTTTACAATACAGCTATTGTAATCTATAATATCCACTAAATGTCTTGATATATAACACGTTACACATTATGTTCACATGTTAATGGATGAAGTGCAACATTGTATGTTATTTCTATGTGAGTTTTGTGAGTTTTTTTTTTTTTTCAATGCAATGGTGTGGCCACAGCTTTGGTCCCCAAACTAAAACGTGCATATAGATCCCCGTGAAAAAACTTGCCAACAGACTTCACTGTACTGAAGAACAAATAAAAATGTATGAACGTTTTGTTAGGCAGAGCTGTGAACTTGTGCTTTGTCGCTCTGGCTCAACCTGCTATGTCTGAAAAGCAAACATCTGCATAGTAACAACACTTCATATTCGGTGTTGCTTATCAGATCAAGTGCTAAAATGAATGAATACAAAGTAAATCGGCTTCTGTAGGCAGAATACACTTTTCAGCGCTGAGAAACTGCAGCAACTTTGTTTTTTTATTTCTTCAAGTCTATTTCATGTGGAATCAGTACTAAGCCATTTGATTTTGAAGAAATTAAGTGTTACAGAACACCCTGCAAAGTCTACAAGAAACTCATAACGTTACCTTCGATGTGTCCTGTGTTGCAAGGGTTATATTTTTAAACAGTCTGCAATATTTCTAAACATATTGCTGACTCAATTTTTTAATCACACATCCTGGGTCAAATCCACTGGCCAATGCTTTTCTTAAATTTATTCGCCAGGAGAAAACAAAAGTCTGTATCCTAAACTTGCATTGTTGCAGGAGGGAGCATAAACTGGATACACTGCAATGTTTATAAGAAATATGATCTTTCTCCTGCCATATGTTCCTGAGAAAAAGTTGAAAAAAAGTAATTTCCCTAGTTCATTTCTGATGCAGAAATCACAGTCCTGGCACAGAATATGTACAAATGTGCTGCACTTTTCACAGGGAACTAGACATTGGAGAGAGTTCAACAAAGAGGAACTAACCAATCCCAGGCAAAAAAAAAAAAATTTAAAAGTGTTTGATTCATTATGAATACAGTATACTGTAAACCCTCTTTTCGCACACGACTGCTATAGGAATAGTGCAGTGAACTGTGAACACCCTGTATTCCATGACTCCTAGAATGGTAATGAGTCATGAAGACAGATGGAAGGTACTGACATGTGTAGCCTAGAAGAAAGAAAGATTATGGGGAGGAGTTAACAAAGTTAATCTCAGTCACTATTTCATACGTTGACAAGGACCAGAGGACAAAGTTGGAAACTGAATGGACAGCCTCAGGTCAAAGCGTAGGAGACACTGTTATTTCTGTTGAGTCATTGGGATCTGACATGACAAAGTTCTGGTCTCAAATAGCTTCAAGGAACCCAGCAAGCATTGAAGGGCTGTATGGCCTCCTTTCATTGTTATGTTTCCTTTTTTTCTTATGTTCTAATTAGGAATTCAAATATCATGTTGTGTTCTGGCCTTTGTAGACTTTTGGAGACTTTCTAGTAATCATGTAAACTTGGATGTATTAATATCATCTGTGTTTCCTGCACTGATTTAATTTCATATATTCAAATGCAAGATATTTGTCTGGGACTATATAAAAAAGATACATCTTTAAGCTTTTTCTCTTGGGTTATTACATGTATTGTGCAATTACATGCAAGGGCCCAAGCTGCACCAACTGTGTATGAGTTGAACTGCTTCAGGGTGTCCTTATTAATTCAGTGGAAGCATTTTAAATATGAACATTGATGGTCACTGCAGGTTCTCCTGTATTAAGTGGGACTCAAATTAACATTTCTGGGGAGATCAGTTAGCAAAAGAGCAAGCCTCCTGCTGTGGTAACTCTAAGGTGTCTCTTGAACTCTATTTTATGTTATTATTATTTTCTCAGGGCAAACTTACACTGCAGAATGAAACAGATGGCACCGAGCATATTTTTGGGCTCAAAGGGGTTGGCAAGAAGCCATTGGCACTGGATCACGTTGTAATAGACTGTCAAGTGAGACAAATTACCCAGAAGGTCCTAATGGTTCCCAATTATACGCAGACCAGGTTAATATGCAAGGTAAGAGAGTCTTTAAATGCATATTAAAACATTGCAAGAGATTTGGATCTGTGCTTTGGAACTGTGGCAAGGCAATGTAGAAGCAGGCAACAAAGTGCTTTGTTAAATGTAATGATTTTATTTTTTTTCTGATTTAAAGACTGATGGTATATCAAATTGAGAAAATACAGAGTCTGAGTTGCTAATGTCAACTTCTTTTCATGCACAATGTTATCACAACAATTAACATATAAGCTGGGTGCACTATTTTAGAAAGTGGAACCTGTTGCTAGCAGCGTACTTGTGATTATATGGGTGTTGCAGCTGCTATTTGCAAAAATCGTCTGTTTTAGGGGGACACTTTTTAATTCAATTTTTCACACGCTTTGGGTGTTGACAGGTGTCATTTTAAATGACATGTAACAAAAAACATAACCTGTTAATGCAAAATGTGTAACATTTTGTAATTTTGGGTATTCTGGATGGCAATGTAATATTTGCTGTATTCTGTATTCTTAATGAAAATCTTAGGAAAATCTTAGTCCAATAGGAAATGTAGTAACTGGTTATATACTGTATACATAGGAGGCTGTAATTCCGTACATAGGTGTAGGTTCCAAAAGGACTTCCTGAATGTACCAGCCTTGAAACTATGACTTTGAATGCAGCATTGAACCACATGCTAAGGATAATTTCAATTTTGCTGTGATCAAGCAAATTTGGGCAAATTAGTCAAGGCAAAGTATCTAAGTAAAACATAGAAAACAGTGGTCCACAAATCTATTTAAAATGCAATTATAAAATTGGTTGCCAGTTTTAAATGGTTGGTGTGTTTTAAATAGTAAGTACCATTTTGCAAGTAGTATGTTTTTAAACAGTTGACACCATCTACCGGTTGTGGTATACACCATTATTTTTTTTTTCATAATAATGAACTGCAAATGTCAGTACTTCTTCAATCAACTTAATGGAACAATAACATACACCTCCTGCCATGAATTAGAGTAAATATCAACAGTATGAATAGTATAGAATAGGAATAAGCAATGATCACTGTTTGATAATCTGATACTCTCAATAAGAATCTGATACTCTCAATAACGTATCCTAAATAATGTGTTAATACCAAGTTTCAAGACATTTGATTTATACAAAAGCCATCCAGATTCATACAAAAATACAAGTGTGACATGCAGAAGGACGGATGTCCGCAGGGATTTCATAACCCAGGTACAACAGAACACAATTTTTCCACTCTGCATAAAAGTGAACTAATGTACAGCTGTATATATAATAATTCTATCAACCCACAATTCCTTGTCATCTCCAAACATGTGATAATGGCATATCTATTCCTTAACCTTTTCTCTACATTGTTTATAGAAATGAATTACCAATGTAAAGTGTAATCCTCTTACATTATGTACAGTATGTCCTACTTACCATCTATCCCCAAATTCAAATAAGTATTGCTACTACTTGATCCATCAAAGTAGCACAAGTATTACAAGGAGTTTCTTAATTCAAGGTACATGATGACTGTACCAATCATGTCACAAATGCCAGGGTTTTGTTCATGACATGTGCACTGTTTTTGTGAAGATTCTCAAATATACGTCAAGTAAAATTAATGCACTTATGTTTGTTTTGTGTTTGTAAAAAAAACAAAAAACATTTGTCTAAATAAAATAAGGTTTCATAAAGATAAACTTGAACAAATGTTACAGTGCCTATTGGTATCAAGTATTGGAGACTGACCCAAATAGTAAAATATTGTCTTGCTCATCCCTGGAATCAAGTCGTGCTAACCCTGGGACCTAATCTACATGGGTAAATATGGCAAGATATTTACCAGCTGTCAGTGACTCATTAATCATGTGTATCAGTGGGTGTCTCCTTTAAAAGCAAAGTACTGTTTAGTAAGGGTTCAATGCAGAACTCCAGGTTATACTATAAGTATATGTTACAGTAAATAAAACACTATTTATAAAATCTGGAAAATACATGTGTGAGAGAAGACTAACAAAAAGACCTGAGAAATGTTGAAATGGGACTGGCATTTTTGATATTCAGCTCTAAACTGGAGCAGAAGGACACAGACATTGTGGAAGGTTGTTGTTAATAGATTTTCTCTACTGCTACTCTATAGGTTGCAGAACTTTGAATTTCCCAGTTGAGCTACCATGAAGGCATTAAAGCTGGTACTTTAACCTGGTAATCTTTAAAATATATGTTGTTGTTTTAAATGACTAGCTGGTTCATGTATTTATTCATTCTTTAACCAGGAAGTTAACCCACTGAGACCAAAGCTTATTTTACAAGGGTGTCCTGGCAAGATGATCACAGAACAGGCAACAAAAAATACAACATATATTTTACAAAACCAAAACCAAATAAGTGTCTACAAGGTATACATCAGGGATTCACATAAAATACAACTTTAAAAATAATAAAACATCAACAGCATTCAATGAAGCATCAAAAACATTTACACATTATTAATTCATTAAAATAGCCGTAACTTTAGCCAATATTCTACATTTATCTGGTAAATTCTGCCTACCAATTAGAGACACATTTAGAGACCAATTAAATTCTGGTAAATTCTGGTAAATTCTGCTTACCAATTAGAGACCTTAATATTTTTTGTCCAACCAATTCCATTCCTGTTACTTGATAATTAAGTGTAAGCCTAGATCTTAATTTATACTTGGCTGTATTGGCTACAGCCCTCCCTTTCCATCAAAATGTGTTTTCATGTGTTATTAGGATTAGTGCCTTAAGGAACCTTATTGTGATGTGACTACATCTAGCAAATCTTTCAGCTGGAAAAGCGGAAAACAATCACATAAATGAAGTACCATTACACAACTGTGACAGGATTGTAGTAATAAAATAGTTTTTAATTGAACAAGACTAAATGGTATGCAAAGACAAATCTACTTGTAGCCATAAAAAACAATAAAGCAAAGTAAGGAAGCAAGGAAATGTAACATCAATAAATACTTTATAAAGCACAAAAGCAAATGTGCTTTAACAACATGGGTATAGTTTTAAAATTTCTGAGATGATGCATATACAAACAAGAACTGTACTAGAAATTAAATTTATTAATGAAAAAGGGAAGGACATTTCAAAATCCCTCTTAGAATGTATTTCACATTTTTGAAGACGTGAAAAATGCCTCCTCCAATACTACCTATTGGAGTGAGTAAGTAGTGAAACAATCAGAACGGTGATGTGGAACAGCCAATTCAAGGATCCATTTAGATTTCATTTACTACTGTCTGGATGGATTTAAAACTGTATGGAACCACTCAAACTGAACTACTTTTTTTTTTTTTTTTTTTTACAGTTTAACAGATATAATCGTGTTTCAGTATTTGCAATGGATAAAACTGTAGCATTAAAAAATCTTTATCCAAAGTCATAGAGAATGATTCAGCTTTAATAAGGTTTATTACTCATAACTGTTTTGTATTACCTGTTTAGAACATTTGATTCACCTTAAGTCCCCAAAATGGCAAACATACCGTATAAAGTTTCTGAGTTTAAATACAGGACTCAACTTATTATTTCATCATTCTATAATACATGGTTAGATCATGTCTATAGTAAATTGTCACATAATACCCTTCACTAATTCACTGTTTTCAATATTTCAGTATTTTTTGATGTGCAGGTCACACAGATAAATAAAAAGCAAGTACTGTACCTTTCTTCTGCTCTGTAGTATTTAGTTCAAATGTGATCCTGATTTAAACCAAGTATAATGCTGTAACAAACATTTAATACAGTACTGTATCAAATGTTCCAATGTAGGTGCTGTGTGCATGTAAAAGAAGACCTGTGTAACTCATGCACCACTGGTGACAATGTGTCTCATTCGGTTTTAAGCAATTAACATTAGTTAACAATAGCACTTAAGATAGTTAACTCAATATTTCAAATAAACAAAACATATCAGCATTCAAGTCAATTAACATTTCATTTTTTAACAAGTACCATTCAATACATTAACATTCAATTAAAGTAGTTGACTATCAATATTTCAATAGTAAATCTATAATGAGATTACACTTAAACACTTAATTACTGAGAAAAAGGTTTGAATTCTTTAGGTGACAATTTATTTCAATCTTTGTACCAAATTAGCAGAACATGCTCACATGAATGGATATTTTGTTTTGATCAATTAATGACCAGTACTAGGCTGGAACTAATTAATAATTAATCCAGTGTAGTATTTATTTATTTATTTATTTAGTAGTCACCAATTTTTTTTTTTTAATTATTTTCTTCCAATTTAGAGTATACAATTATTATTTAGGCTCAGCTCCCCGATACCACCCCTACACCGATAGGAGCGGCGAAGACAAACACACGATTTCCTCCGAAGTGTGTGCTGTCAGCTGACCGCTTCTTTTCACACTGCAGACTCACCATGCAGCCACTTCAGAGCTACAGTGTCTTCATTAAGACCTTGGGTTTTAAGGTGCCAAGTTTATATATCTAAAAGGTTTCCCTTTGAAAAATAAGTCTTTGAATGTCACCACCTCTCTGTGGTGCAGTGACATGTTCAGTACCCTGGTAGGGTTGCAGAATGTTAGGCCCACACGCACAATGAGGGTCATGTATGAAGTGTTTACCATGGCAATAAGGCCATAGCGCTGAGTTTATGCTGGCCTTAAAATTGCCCCATATGCATCATGACACTTTTGGCAAGTTAAGGCCATGTTAGCACTGCCAAAACATGCTCCACCGCTCATTAGCCATGCACTTTAAGGAACGTCAAGCATTAATTATATGCATGAGCAAACTGTAGGTGGGGTTCATTTAAATGAAGTCTGTGATATTAAACTTAGATTCATGAAGTCTTCAGGTGTTGTCCATCAACATTCTATCTGTATGCTGTAGAATAGTGTCCCCTGAAATTTAAAGCAACAATATAGAAGCAACAGATTTCATTCTACATTTTGTAGCAACATGTAGACTAGTGTCCCCTTGGCTTAATGGGAATGTGCTAATTTATCTTGAAGGGTAGTGGATTTTTTGTATGCAAAACATGGCGGTTTCTGAAAAACTTTTGGAAGAGTAGGCTCACTAGATGGTATGTATCAATATTTCTTTATGGTATCTCTAATTTGTTTTGAGCCATATTAATATATACTAACTCAAGGTTACTCTTGAGAAGTGTGTAAAAGAGAGCGACTCACAGTATTGCGTTCATGATCAAATGCCCTCGCCACCCATTCTTTTGGATATTTTCTTTCAGTGAACCTATCAGACATAATATTTAAATGTTTTTCAATCTCTTCAGTTTTGTGACAAATCCCGCTTAGCCTTAGAAATTGACCAGTAGACAAACTTTTCTATAGGGACATAGGATGATGGCTAATAGCCAAAAGCAAAGAATTGCAATCAGTCTTTACGATATAACGTAGTGTATAATTTGTTGTCCAACTTAAAAATGTAAAAACAGTGAGATCCAAACAATGAAAATCAGTTTCAGACCAAACAAGCTTGAACTTCAAGGATGTTATTGCATTATTCAGATAATACAAAACATTTTCCATTTCTTTTGTGCCAGAGTGGAGGCTTCATCTTGAGGTGGTGAGCCTCATCTGGGAGAGGTTCGGGAGAGCAGAGATAAACCTCTTTGCCTCCCAGGAATAAACCCACTGTCCCCTCTGGTTCTCCATAATAGGAGATGTGGAACTGCTGAGAATAGATGCCTTGGTACACCAGTGTCCGACCAGTGACCAGTGTATGGACAGGACAAAAAGTTGGAGGTGGTTTGAACAGTTTTTTGTCTGCTAAAGGTCAAAGTCCCATGGTCAAGCCCTGTCTATGCAGCGACTGTCCAAGTGGATAGCAGACACAGCCATTCTACCATGGGCGTTGCAACTTCGTGGGCTTTATTCCAGCGTGCATTTGTCAAAGAATGTTTTGTATTTTACAACTGCTCATATCTATAATGTGATATTTTGTAATGTGATACTTTGTAACAGCTGTAAGTTGCCCTGGATAAGGGGATCTGCTAAGAAATAAATTATATGCAATGTAGTGGTGGGGGCTACTCCTCATACTTTTATTAGGTTCTACATGCTAAATGTTGTGGATCCTCAAAACCCTAGTTTTAGAACTAGAGTGTTAAGGGCGGCTTTCCAGTCGACCCTTCCAACAAAGGCAGAGGGGAAACCCTAGTTACTTGTTACTGGAATACCGAATGGTAACGCACAAGGCAACCTCTCGGCTTAGCTTTAGCATTCTGGTCATTCTGCAGTCATGCCCTTGCGACAGCTTGGGTGTACTCAGCCATTCAGTAATGGTTACATTTCATACTTGAAAGGAAACGTTAGGTTATTATCATAACCCTGGTTCCCTGAAATAGAAATGTAACCATTAACCTTCAAGGTCGCTGCGGACATTATTCGCAGCAGGTCTGAAGGAAAAATGATGCTGAGATCTGTAACAGCAGTGCTTTTGATCTTTCGGGGGCCGGCGCACTACTATGTCACGGGCTTGGGGAGCAGCTGTGGTATACAGTATTCAGGATTCTTTAGGAGGTAAACACCCATTCAGTAATGGTTACATTTCTATTTCAGGGAACAAGCTTTATGATTCTCTCTGTTGTAGATACAATTCCAAAGCTTCTAAAGCTAAATCATGAGGTATGTTTGTGTATAAACCTTCAATGTCAAATGTTGCCATCATAGCAGAAGTAGGTACAATGAGATTTTCCTACAAATACTAAAACAGACAGTAGTTTACAGACAAATGGTTTAATGAAAAAAAACCTACATAATTTGACAGTGGTTCTGTTAGTGAATAGATACCAGATACAATTAGTCTATCAGAAGGACATTTTTAGTTTTTATGTGTTTTTGGCAATGTAAAAGTGGGACAATTTGAACATTCTTTTTTTCAGAAAATTATATTCCTTTCTTGTGATCAAACTTTGACTCCGGCTTCTTGTAACAAAATCACTAAATTATTTTAATGGATTATTCTGTAGGGATCTATAGAAGGTGGTGTTGCTCAGTTGTCTAGATATTTCCAATTTTTAATAGGTTGTACTCTTAATTACAAGTACTATTTCTCTTCTAATAATTCTCATAACTCTTTTAATGCAGTTTGTTCTTCCCTTGACAGGTTAGAATGCAATTTCAACGGGTCTTTACGAGAGCATTTTTATTTGTTAAAAGCTGTGGTACAATCTACTGTACATAGAATTTAAAAGCAATAAAAGCTGATAGACCATTTAAACTATATACAGTACACCTAATGGTTGTGCAGGGACATCATCTGCTTGGTCTGGTAAAACAAGTTACATACATAAGCAAGTTTTTACAGGAAATTAAAACAGTAACAAGAAAAGTGCTGTGTGATGGTAAGATTGACATGATAATTAAATTAAGTTAATAGCAGTAGAAACCAGGTAATGGATAGAAGATGCCTACCTGCCTGCTGTACTGGCTGATGAGTGAAACCCCATCCCTTTCACCTTGCCTTTGTTAGCCATAACATTTGAAGACAATTTAATCAAAATTGCACAGCAGGAAGCTGCTTAAATGTCACTTCTTTACAAAATGCATAAGAAAACAGCATATAAATGTAGAACATTTAATTGAAAGGCTTGTTGTCTTTTGGACTAGAGTGCTAGTGAGCTGTAATAAAATGAAATAAGTTGGAGTACATCTTTGCAGGGAATTATTTCTGTAATAAAGCATCCCTGCTTTGCCAGAAAAAATCACTGCTGTATGTATTGCTGTATAGTCTTAAGGGCAGCAAATCCACAATTGTAACTGGAAATTTAATGGAGCAATTTTAAACCTAATGTGTTTTCCCCATATGTGGAAGAGGTGTGGGTAATTCACTGACTAGGAGACAGACAGGTGTACTTGAAAACACCACACAGGTGCCCAGTTTTATTTTCAAACAGTTCTTGCTTTTTCCGGCAGAGGGCACTGTTGACCGTGGGCTGCCTATCAACGATGATAGACAGCACCACGGAAATACCACAGCTGGTACGTGAACAGCAAGTGCACTCGCAGGTGCTCAAAGAAATAATAATGAAAACAGAAGGCGAAAAGAACAAGGAAAAATAAAACAGTAATAAAACTACAAATAAAAGGTGCTGCACTCGGCAGCGTTATCCCGGTCGCCGCTACCCGCACGACCCGGATCACCGTCCTATTCTATCGGCTATCTATACTGCTCTTTTACAATACGCCGGGGTCTGCCCAAGGATTCCCCGCTCTCTCTCTCTGTCTCGCTGTGAATCTTTATTTTTCTCCCGGCTGATTCCCGGTCCTGAATCAAAGCTTCCTCACTCTTAACATGTCTAAGTGGGCAGACCTGAGGAAACAACAGAGCATTATTTTATAGGACCAACAATCACCCAAGACCCGCCTCTCAGCCATTCAGAGAGGGGGAAAGTCCACACACCCACTTTCCCACCTCCCCGTGTCACTGCCATGACTCACAGGCGGTTGTTGGGCGACTGCCGCCCTCTTCCTGCAGCCCGTGAACACACCAGCAGAGTCAGCACAGATCTCTCCCTGTTACACCATGTTATGGCACAATAAATGTAAGTGGTATAGCAATGGTAGAGACTGTGCAAGTTTTGGCTGCTATATTAGGCATGCTTTTTTTATAATGATTCAACCTTTTTACTGTTTTCAGAGTTTAAAAAATACTAAAAGTAGAAATAATTTTTTTTCTTGGTTTTAAGTACAGCATCCTTTTTTCAGGTTGTTTCTGACCTACCATTGGTTAGTGGAGCGCCAACTCTTGATATAAAAGCAGGACACACGGCTTCCTACCCAATAAACATATCATCATGGAAACGAGGGAAGCATACAGGTAAGACCAGTGAACATGCTTTTTCAGATTTGTGTTTAATTTCCAGTCTTGGATTCAAGGCCGGGACCCACAAGGAGCCACAAGGCCAAGGCTGGGAACCATTTAGGTCGAGGCCAGGAGCCATTGAGGTCGAGGTCAGTGACAAGAATTTTAAAAGACAAGGCCTCAGTCAAACATTCATTTTTAGTAATTGGGATAAGTTGGGGTAAAAGTAGGCAGTTTTCATCAAATTCATACAATTGTAAACTGTAAATTGTAAAAGAGCTGCTTTCCAAAAAGGACAGTATTTCTGGTCAAAAAAATAAAGCTTGCATCTTGTACAGAATAATAACAATATTAACTTAGTTATTTAAAACTGGTATACTGCACAACAAGTACCTATTCACTAATTTTGCAAAAAATTATTTTCATGGAAGGCAAAGACATTGATAAAAGAAGGAGAAACATTTTGTGTAAATAATTATTACAGCATGTTTTCACAAATACCCTGTGTTCATATTTTACTATTTACATAGTATATATGGCCATATAGTATGTCCAGATAAATGTTAATTCAGAACCACTTTATCATCCACAAGGGTAATCACAGTCTACAGCACAGCAACTATTCAAACTTTACTATGTTTAAATATTTTACTTTGCGTTGCACTTTAAAAACACCAACTAAGAGGAGCTTGTCTCCCATTCTTGCTCTGTGTGGTCGCATTAGCAGTCCACTCTGACTAAATACCCTCTCAACAGATGCTGGAATGCAGAATATCTTTTCCAACAAAGGCAACATTCTTTTTTTCACACTTTTTTCCTGTACTGAACCCGAGTGGTCAGTCCCTGAAAATGTGTCCCTTGAGTTTGGGAACTGATGTCATCCAAGTAATGTTGCACAATGTGCCATGTTGATGTAGGTGAAGCAGTCCCCACCGCCTGGCGTCTTTTCTTGTTGTTATTATTATTATTATTATTATTTATTATTATTATTATTATTATTATTATTATTATTATTATTATATAATAATAATAATAATAATAATAATAATAATAATAATAATAACTAGAGTTACCAGCAACTTTACGGCTTCCTCTACCAGTACCAGTACCAGTACCAGTACCAAATACTTTAGCAAACAGTGCAGAATGGCATTTTTACATAGTAACTATAGCCCTATGTGCACTGTCTCAGGAGTTATAAGCCAGTTTTACATTTGACCTTTAGGAGAGGTCAAAGGTCATGGGCAATTATATTTTTTTGATAGAGCATACATGGGTTACTATATGTGTTCCATAGTAACCATGGCCCATGACTAGCGATTTCAGAGAGGTTTTTGTAGCCAGTTTTGTACATGGTGATACCATCCAGCATGGCCACCATGTTTTTTTATTGTAGCAACTTCCCTTTAAAGACAACCACACTACAATCATATGTGCCATTGGATTTGTTTCAATCGGACTAGCGGGTTGGAAGAAGAAGATCTTTGTAGTTTGTGATTATGATGTCTCTACTGTGTGATTTTGATGTCATGCAGCATGGCCGCCATATCACACAACCTATCACCTTCTTACGAACACCAGTTAATCTTGGACTATCCCTCAACAACTATACCAACTTTCAGCACTGCAGTAAGTCATTTTCGAAAGACGAATTTTTCCATTTAGGCAAAATGTTGTTTTTTTTTCAATCAAATATGGCGGCCAAACCAAGTGACTTACTACATAAGTTCTTTAGCATTTTCCATCTTCCCATAAGCATCTATCAACCTACCGAATCTGGTGAGTTTTGAAGCAACTCTGGCGGAAAGAAAAATTATAATCATAATAATAATAAGAAGAAGAATCCCAGCAATAACAATAGGCTTCCCAGCCCTATGGGCCTGGAGGCATAATAATAATAATAATAATAATACCTATACAAAGTGCCATTTTCAAATGTATTTTGATATATATTCAATATATTACTTTTTCTGTAGTACTACCAAAACAATCCTAATCCTTCGTTTAACTTTACTGTTTGAACTAGGCTTATGAAGATATATACTGGGGCTGTAAAGTTACAGAAGACGGGCTTATGAAGATGAAATATGTCAGGGATCTCTGAGCACACTGGATTAGTTTTTTCAAAACACCTTATCAATATTGCCATTCTTCCGAAAGTTTATAAGGTTTATTAAGCTATTTATGTATATACTGGAACGCTGTTCAACCTTTTTCTCATGCTTTCAGGTAATTTGGGTTTCACATGTAGTTTTCTGAATACTTGAATCCGAATTCCACAAGAAGCATGCAAGGTTATATATACGTCAAAAAGGCGTGCTGCACATGGCCTCAAGGTGTTGTGCAACACAAGATGAAGTGGAATGCCTCCAACCCCTGAGAAGTCTGTATATTCTACGTATACGGACACCCTTACGCCAATAAAGTAGTCTCCTTTATAACTCCGAACTACACACTAAGTTAAGCTGAGTAAATTAATTTAATTAAAACATGTAAAAGAAAGTACATCTTTATTTTTGTTATTGTGCACATTGCCTTTGAGTTTTTTTCCTATCACTGAGTGCAGACACACTGAGCAGAACAGACGGGAGGAATTAAAATAAATTTAACAATGTCTCAGATTTCAGTAATTTGTTCAAGGTCTGTGTCAGAGATAATTTGCAGAAGTGTCTAAAAATACATTATTTGTAGTGACAAAGTGGGGATGAGTGAGTATAAAGTCAGCGAATTCATTTTATTTTATTTTTGGGTTTTTTTTTTTCTGATTTGCTATCTTCCAGCCCTTTTAATTGTTCTTCATCCAAATCGGCATCCAAATGCTAGGTATTGGTCACTCAGTTTTATAGCTTTACTGTACATCTGTAACTGTAAACAAGATGGCTACCGTTACTTTAAATTCTGTGAGGCTGCACAGTGATTTCTAATAATGTGATGGGGTCCAGCTGTCCCTATCTATCCAATATACGGTCAGCTGGAACCTTGTTCGACCAATCACATTGCTTGTTTCACATTCCATTGCCAGCCCTGGATTTTATATATACACACAGTACACCCTTGCTATAAATCCTTCATTATAGTGAACCTTCGGCTATAACAAACCTGAAAGCCTGTAACTTAAAATAAAAAAAAAGTTAATACATGACAAAGAAGGACTGGATGTTTTTAGCATATCAGGCAGCGGTAGCAAACCAAGATTGTTCTGATCAATGAAACCACATTACAAAAACAGTGAAATAATCAGCATGTCCCAGCCTAAACTATACATGAAAAATTACTTTGGATAGAAAGTAAATAAGACCTGTCATTCACCGCTGATAAGCCTTCTGAAAGCTAATTTGTCTGCAGGCTCTTTCTCTAGTTTTGTAATTATATGTAAGCCTCTGAAAGAATCATCCTTTAGAAGAAAGAATTAGAATGGGGTTCATTTCCTGGAAAGCGCTGAAAAGCTTTCCATGAGAACAATCAATTTTAATTGGATAGCTGACACCTGGGACTTAGATTGTCTTATATTTATTAGTACAGTGGAGGCACCTATAATATATGAGGCTGGCAGGCCATCTTATAAGCCTAATATCCCAGTTAATACAACATCTGGTACCTATTTGTTTTAGGTGTAATTTCATTTGTTGCTGAAGATGGAGAGCAACAGCAGACCCAATGTGACAGCTCAGGGGAGGAGACAGATGATAAACAGCCCCTTCGGAGATTGTCAGACAAGGCATCCCATACACTTGATTCAAGTAAGTTTTTTTTTTTTTTTTTTTTAAATACGTTTTTGTACTGCTGACAGGCATCTTTGTCTAAACTGGGAATATGTACATTCACCAAACTATGTGGCAAAAAAGTGTAAAACAAACTTGAAAGGTTAAACAAAGATTTGGTCTCAAGTTTGTTAGTATTTTGATGGCAAAAGATGGCAGACCTATTGTACTTCAATACATTAAGCCCTATTTTTTTATGTAAGAATCACAGATGTGCATTGAAGCTCTTAAACACACACATGTACGTTAAAAGTAATTTCTGTTATGTTACTGTATGCCACTGTGATAAGGTAGGTCTGGGTAACCCGCTGACAGACAGGAGAAAGAAGTAGGTTGAAGTTGAAATTCCACACAGGCACTCAGGATTTATTTTCTTTTTACAGTGATTGTTCGCATGGTTAAGTACAAGTAGGTTCTTGTTTTTTTATGTAAATGCGTTTATAGGATATAGGTCATGATGCCTGTATAATGTAATATATATGAAAATACTAGTAATAATTCTAGTTTATTTGAATCCACAGTGGGTTCAACTTAGCATCTCAGGTTCCCTTTCAAGTATGAAATGTATTCCATTACACAATGGGCTGACCTATTATACCTGATTCAACTGAACACTTCTACCAAAGCTGCGTCTTATACCCGCCACGTCAGCGAGCCTGTCTCTGCCCCCACAGGAGACAAAACAGCGTGCAGGATGGAGCACGGTGCAATTTTCTATTTCAGCTTTTTCAGCTACACAGAGAGTGATTCGGCATATGAGAGAGTGAAAATTCACTATCTTTGACCAGAAGCCGTCAGATAAGCTTGTCTTCTTTTATTTCTGCTTGTTTTTTCCCCTTGGAATAAACCGCTGGCCAGCGGCAGCGGCGGGCTTGCCTGCTCCTGCACTCCTCAGATCGGTGACACAGTATTACTAATATTATTTATTCTCTCTTTCTACCATAACTCCGGCAGGAGTTTTATTAGTCTTGTTAATTCTAAGCATTTTGTGACAAGGCCTCCCTTTTGGATGCCCCGGTCACATCAGGCCATACATTCGGTCCAGTGGTGGACAAACTTTTGCTGTGCTCCCAGAAGGCACAGAAGTTCACTAAAGAGCTGGTTCGCTTGCTGCCCAGAAAGGCTCCTCAAGCCAGGAAGCAAATGGTGCCTTGGTGTCCTAGAGCTCAGCAGCCCCAGACTCGGCGGCCGGCAGTGCCTGCAGGTCAGGGGGCACCACCACCAATATCATGACCCTAGAGATTTGCTACCTCGGGTCCAGGGCCCTTATCCGGAAAGGTTACGACTCTGGTGGTGTTCAAAGAGGTGAAGACCCTGTTATATGCTTTGGAGCTAAGAACTAAGGTCAAGCCTTATCAAAACAAAGGCTGTCCAATTGGATCGTGGAGACAGTCAAGATTACTTACGAGCAAGCCAACTTGCCCCCTCCAGAGAAGGTCACAGGTCATTCCACCAGGGGTCTTTCTACCTCTTGGGCATTGTTTCAGGGTGCATCGGTCTGTAACATTTGCGATGCAGAATTGTGGGCCACTCCTCACAGGTTTAATCTCCTTTATCCTCAGAACCCTGCTTTTGGAACAAGAGTGCTGACAGTTGCATCTCAGCCAGATTCAGAAGCACATGCATGAGGTCATTATGCATTCTGTGGCCGTTACAGTGCCTTATAATTGTGGCAGGCCACAAGTCTAGCCAATTTGGCAGTTCTGCAAGTCATGTCCTTGCGATGGCTTGGGCATACTTACCCATTGTGTAATGGAATACATTCCGCACTTGAAAGAGAACATTATCGGTTGTTATCATAACTCTGGTTCCCTGAAATAGAAATGTACCCTTTACAATTCTTTGGTCTCTGACTACATTCTATGCAATAGGCTGAAGAAAATGTACGGCACCGAGCTCTGTCCTGTGGGGGCAGAGACAGGCAAGCTGACGTTGCGGACGTGGCTTTGGTAGAAGTGTTCAGTTTAAGTTAACCCATTGTGTAATGGATACATTTCTATTTCAGGGAGCATTCTGTAACTTTATTTAGCTGTATTTTTTACTTTAGGTATTTAAGATGAAGTGTACATGCTTCCCAGGCATGTAAATAGTTACTCTACTTTATCGTTCACAGTAGTGCCCTTTCCAAGCAAACTTTTCATTTGCACATGGCTCATGAATGCACACAGGCACTTTGACATTCATTAACATCCAGTCTGATAATATCAACACATTCAGGAGCATACAAACTTGGAATTCAAAACCTGCTCAAGACAAAATCTTTCAGACATACAGAACATGGTGCTTCTGGGCATAAACAAATTCAGAGCATAGAATCTGGGCAGTAAACCACTGCTTTTAGATGACATTTTAAAACAGCGTTGGCCTCGTTATCACTTTATTGTTCAATTTCTTTGAAGGGAAAGCTCAAAGTAAAACGAATAATCAAGATATAAAAAACTTTCCCTCTCTAATCTCTATGTACAATTCCAAACTATAAATCACAGAAGTGACAATAAAAGTAAATGCACTTGGATAGCAATTTTGCCTCTTCTCAAGAGCTCGTAAAGTCTTTAAAGTAAAGGTCTAGCCAGATATATATGGATCTGAATTATAAAAGAGGCTTACATTGTCACTATACAAAGAAAATAAAAATGCTGGAGGAGACTCTTTATAACAGAGTAGTATCCTCTCTGTCTTGGAGGGGTATGTCTGCCATAGTAGTTGGTGTCTTGTAATGTAATCCATATATACAAAAACTTCTACCTTTATCATTTCTGATATATCTATTGATTTGAAGATGCATTTTTGTTTCATGTGGTAAAAAGTGTTGTTGGTTTGTTTGGTGTTTTTAAAGCTTTATCACATTTTTTTTTTTTTTTAAAGTAAAAATTCTTGTTTTGGGTTCTGTATCCTTGCTATAAAATAATATGTTTAACATCACCAGTCCACCATGGCATTTCTCACACCAGTAACTCTGTCAGGTTTTTATTGTTATGCTGCTATTTTTAAAATAAATAGCATTTTAAAAATAAATGGTAATAACATTTGTACATTCTTTATATTAAATCAATTAATTCTGGGATTATTTTACCTGGCTGATCTTTACTTTCATTTTCAAAAGACTATGCTTCGATGGGGATTTATTTTGAACCCTGTTTATGATCTCTTCACAACCATTTTTTTAGATTGAGCCTTGAGCTCAGTCTGTCAGTTTGTAGCCTCCATTTGGTTTCCAGCCGTTACTGGTGTTAATGAAAGGGCTACAGGCTGTTAGGATAAGTCAGATGCAGGCTGATCGATAATTGACATTTCTTGACTAAACTCGTTGTCAAGGAAATCGGATTCCAAATCAAAACAACAACAGCAATCTGAAATTATTTCAGACATTTTATTGTTTGAACTACCGAAGCACAGCTCCATCCTGAATTGCAGCATTCAAATTCAAAACTAGTCCCGGTAACCATGTTATCCCACTCAAAAATGTATCCCACGCTTATATAGACAGATAGATAGATGAATGGAGATGTAGATATATTTTGTTTTACATATATGCAGATATGTTTTATGGGTATAATGTTGACATTGTGAATGGAAGGCTGGCACAAAAGATACCCTTATCAATAATTCATACCACTTATTGTAAGAACAGCTTCTTTTGAAGCACTTGGTACAGTAAGTTGCTGATTACAAAGGATGTTTACTTAGTGATCTTGGCAACATGCAATGAAAACACATTTCACACAATGTATAGCTTTTCCATCCTTTTTAGGTAAAAAAAAAAAAAAAAAAAAGTTCAACTGTCAGCCTTCACCAAATACAATACAAAATATATTTAATATGCAAATATATGTACTTCTCCCCCTTCCCTCTACATTTTCATTTTACTTTCACAGTTACTTTTACCTGCAGTAATGGTGATGATGTCTTCTCTCTCTCTCTCTCTCTCTCTCTCTCTCTCTCTCTCTCTCTCTCTCTCTCTCTCTCTCTCTCTCTCAAGAAGTGAGAACGTCAATGCATCAACTCAGAAGCAAAGCATAGTTGTATTTTCCTCTTAAATGTTTGTGCAGTCTTTTATGGAAAAACATAACTGTATAAAAAAGGTTTTAAAATAAATACTTTGCTATTTTTTTCCGTAAGAGATTGAATAAACATGTAAGAGGAAAATACTGGTAAAGATTTAAGATGTTGATAGTAGAAAGATACTGTATGAAAGGTAAATATGCAATAAAATACCTTATTCCTTCAAATTTAAAAGACTCCCAGATTTCTCACCCTCAATTTGAGGAATAAATAACACATCGAATAAATATGCATTTACAGTTATGTGCTGCTTTTTATTTCCAGTCGTGATTACTCACACCTGTTTTTCTCCCAATTTGTAAACTGTGGTATTGCTTGTTGAAAAATACGGGGGTCTGATCAGCATTTCCGATCTGTCCAAGCTGGCACTGTTTGTTAGAAATGCTGAAATTGTAAAGAATTCCTGGCTGCCTGTATGTCATGGATGATTTGAGGTCGGGCAGTAATGTTTTGATTCACATTTTCTTGGCAGTAAGTCCAGGTGTGTAATTTTTGAAAAAAAAGTCTGTCCTAGGGATAAAATGCTCGAAACATGTACTTGTCCTTCTTAAAAATCTACTTGCTCCCTCAACATTCCACAAAACACACACACACACAAAAAGAATATAATTTTGCTTTTGTTAAACAATGAACATAATCAATTAGTGATCAATAATAATTTTTGCTTCATGAAATCAAATAAAGATAAATCAGTCCAAACATACTTTCCAAAACTGAGCCCATCTGATTTTTGTGCATGACACATGGTAAAAGTAGAATTATAATTAAACTAAAAATATTCTAAAGAAAAATTAATTTGAGTGTTTTAAAACTTATTATTTACGTTCAACCTAGGTAATAGTAGGGTATAGTTCATCATAAAGTGAAAACGTTATTTTCTTAATAATATTCAGATTCTCAGCTCTTTAGAAAGGTAATATGCTATACACAAGCCATAAGTGACATTACAGATCTCAAAAAAAAAAAAAAAAAAAAAAAAAAAAACAATGTTCGCCAGAGAAAAAACTACATGGAAGGGTTAAAAGATTGGTTTCTAAACTATATGAGACTGTGTTGACCAATGGTTAAAGAAAAGGACTGAGCAAGTCACTTAACCTCCTTGTGCACCATCTTTCTGGTGAGACGTTGTTGTAAGTGACTCTGCAGCTGATAAATAATAATAATAATAATAATAATAATAATAATAATAATAATAATAAACTATATTACCCAGAAACAGCGATACTGGTATACTCAGGTAAAGTATTGTTTACATTATACTATGATGACATTAATAACATAATATACAAGATGTGTGTAATGCAAGGGATGTAACGCGAGATAGCATAAACTGTGAATAATATTGAAAATAATATGATAGGGCCACTATCTACATATATTTACAGTTTTTTTTACTCACACATTTTTTACATTTCCAATAAAACAATCAAGCCATTCCACTTTTTATGCTTTGTTAAAGACAGGGACATCTGTTCATTGCCAGTTTGATGAAAAGGCACACAGCAGCTTTCATTCAACTAAAATACACTTTTATTCTACTGCATGAAGCTCAATGTATTTCTTTTCTCTTGTTTCAAATATAGAACCGATCTGCAAAGCCTACACAGTGTGGTTTTCTTTGGAAATAAACAGCCTGCCAGAAACATCATTGCAAACTTTAACAGTGCAGTGTGCTGTTCAGGTAAGAACATGCTTCATTATACAAGAAAATATTATCTTGCCCATACTGAACAAAAATGTATATTTAATATATAATAAGAAATGTATGATACTTATATTTTCCCAACATCATTCTGAATTAAATAGAATATAATTAAAAAAATATATATCATGATGTTTTATAAATTTTTAGTACACCAAAATTGGCCCCTTTTCTAGATATGAAAAATCTATGAGATATATGGTAATTATATGTTTTATGTATTTAAAATATATAAATGTGTGTATATATGTTAAATATGTCGTTGATGCTTTTAAAATATAAAGTAAATATATTAAGAAATATAAATTTCATATGAGAGAAATGCATTATGTATACATTTGAAATATGACATGCAATATACAGTATGTACTTGTGTTCGCCACATAATAAAAAAAACAAATAATTTTTTAGACAAGGAGGTCACTAAAAGCACCTTTATGGATTAATAAAGGAAGCAACGCAGCTCTAGACCAGAGGTGTTATTTAGCAGAGATTGCCAAGAGCAGTGACTCACCACTCACTGACACAAATACACGCACACAGACACCTTGATTAATAAGAAATCACAGAAATACTCCCAAATTAACCATAAACATGTAAAACAATAACTTGAATAAAGTGAATAGTCCTATCATTTTACCATGGGAAAGTGGTTGTCGTGAGAATTGAGCACTAAATGCAATTAATGAGAGAGATGTGTTCTGTCAAACTACTGGATGCATCCTAATGAATTTTTCCACAGTATTAATAAATGTATTACTTTGGGAAAATGTAGATTATGAGTCATTGCTTTATTAAGGATTGTAATAAAACTAACTGAAAAATAATAGCTTTTTGTAATCCAGAATGGGTTTCTTAGCAACATGCTGTGTCTGGTGTACAAACATAAACCTATTCTGAGAGATTCGCCTAACTGATTAAAAAAATAAATACATAAATGTACAATTGGCTGTCATATATGCCATATTGTTCAGGAGATCTGATTGAGATCATCATTAGCATTGCAGATGATTAGTGTGGAGCAAGAGGTTAATGTGACTTAGCTTTTCCCTCAGTGTTAAAATAAAATGCATTAAGGTAAACCATTTAAAGGTAACACGCCAACTATATTGCCTGTTGCATTTTCTGTGATCAGCCTGTCAATTTTTTTTTTTTTTAATACAAACAGCCCCTGCTACAATAATATCATACTCCACAATATAATGACACAATCAGTGCGTCTATATGGCTTCAGGTTAGCAAATTTTTCTGTGAATTTCTCAGATCCCTCATCCATAACCTGAAAACACAAATATAAACTTCTTAGAAGCCAGATCCAAATCAAGTTTCAATATATATAATATATATACCTCTAAAGAACTTCTGGAATGATCCATATATATATATATATATATATATATATATATATATATATATATATATATATATATTTAGAATATAAAAAAACTACATTAACAGCTGCTTCAGTTGGGAATGTTTCTAATTTTACATATTTGTCCCCTTCATAGAAGATGACTTGCACTAGACTCTAATAATATTTTTCATATTCAGAACGTAACAGGACTTACAGCACATTACTTTTTCACTGTACCATTTTCTTAAATCAGGTATTCACAATTGGGGATACCAGGGCTTCATTATTCACAAGACACTACTTCTAATTTCTGTCTTGTTTCTTGCGATCCAACACTAAGAATTCTGCAGCATTTCAAGAAACTGTAATGGTTTATTAATCACCTGGAGCTAAGTCTTTCTGACACACTGTTTCTGTCTGTTCCTAGTATTCAAGTGACTTTGACTGTTCTAAAATGTTAACAATCTCCAAGTAAAATACCTGGGTCATTTTCTGGAGCACTGCTGACCTCGGTTTGCAAAGTTTTGCTGTTGTGTTGGACTAAATGTTACATGGTTTTCTTCTTCCCCACACTTTGCCACACTTTGTCAACATTTATTCATTTGCTGTGACTGACAGCAGCTAAATTAAGATGAATATGTAAGCCTGTGTCCTCGATAGAGGTGTGGCAGCTGCCACCCCTTTCCAATATTCACATATGGTTCTACTGCAGAGTCTGTTTTCTCAGTTGTACAGCTATTGCAGTGTTTTCAGGCACCAGTCCTTGTTCATAGCTGTCCCCTTGGGTAAAACGTATAGGGATCCTGTGCATTTGGCAGAAAAGTATCCCCAGTTCTTATTCGACAATAAATGACTCAATCACAGGGTTTACATGATTGTGAAACGTTGCCAAAGGTTGGAGTTAAGGGCAGTGTTCCAGTTTACATCAAGTATAAAGTTAGACAATAAGTCAGTATTTATCGAGAAGCGGCATGAACATTAAAGTTGGGTGAAAGGTATATGTAAATCTGGTGAATGTGTGCTAAAAGCGACAAAGGTGAATTGTAAATGACTGCCTGCACAGGCAAGCCCAATTCCACTAATTTTAAGTGGAACTGGCAACCTTGACTGGCGCCCCCCATTGTCCAGTGCGGAGCTGCTCCACCTCCTTCCTCAGTTTCATTTGAAGTCAAGATCTAAAGTTTTTGTGTTTTGTTTCATAAATACCCCTCATCTGTCATGCAGACACCTATAACATGGAAAAATTGAGAGAGGAACGACTTTTGTGAACATCTACATAGTCCCACCTTCATTTTATACAGTATATGGGACTACCTGGCATAAACATGTAAACCTGCCTAAACCCAGGCCAAGGCAATATGTTATATGACTTCAATTGCATGATAATGTAAATAGCCTAACTGTGGTTAACTATTACGCCGATTTACAATTAAATTGGAATGTGGCTTAATTTTGCTTACATAAATAACATATATTAACCAAGATTTATAACCAAGTCATGAAAGATAAGTTTATTATCACAACAGCTTCCTTGCAGGTCCCATATTTAATTTCACTGTTGTTTTTGTTTTCCTGATTGTATGTCATGTGCAACAGATATTAGGATCTCATCTGACCTAACACACTGTATACAGTAGCCATATGTTTGGCACAGCATGTGAGTGTGAAGTTCAGGTGGAGTCATGTCCCATACAAGATTGTACTGTGCTATAAAGGACTAAGTGGCTTTCCTAGAGTCACACTGAAAAAATCTAGAAAGTATAATAGTGGGGGTGTTGTGAGGGAGATATGCTAATAAGGTAGTTAAAGGAATGTTTTTAAAGCCTTTGGTATAAATCCCTATAAGAGTGGCTGGGAATGAATTCACAAATTAGTATTTCACAAAAGCATTATGCAGCATAAGGCAAAATAATTGCCTTTGGCTGATGGATTGATAGATACTGTATGTGGATCCGTTTGTAATAGATTTTCTGTTCACCATCAATTACTTTTATATATATAAGTAGCTAAAGTAAATCAATGTCATGCCATTGTTAATGCTTCTTTTGATAGAATATCTTCAGTTAATTTTATGATATCTAAATTTAAATCTAAATATATTGCAAGTGTAAATATATATGAGCAGAGGTGCTAAGCAAACAGCTTTACATAGTCAGATTTTTTGTTTTATTACCACCCCCTCCACCCCATCTTATTGGAAGAATTGTACAACCTTGATATATCACATGCTATACAAGCCCTTTCTCACGGTTTGGCAAAGTCAGCATCACTATACTACAGTGCATTGCTGAATCCTGCTGCTAAAAGTATAGGTTGTTGTCCAGCCTTCTTTGCATACAGCCTTGTAGCAGCAAAACAACATTGCTTTTCTATACTGGTCTAATCTGAGATTCACATTGTTTATAATCATCCTTGAAGCAGGCTCCCCAATTCCCTTTATATTTGAATAGTCAGTCAGTTTATTAAAAGGCTTTTGGAGCCTGCTTTATTTAGCAGATGTATCATGTGGGCATTCTTGGCAGGTTATTTTGCCTAGAGATAATTCAAACACTGTTATAAATTGGCAGTCTCTGCCCAGGATGTGCATGGTAAATCAGTTCAGTATTTATCCTTTTGTGTATTCTTTTTCATGCCTGCTTGTAATTGAGTTGATGGAATTTGCTCATGCCATTTTTTTATTTTCTTTATTTTTTTTAAATCACCTGCAGATAGACTAAGTATTGTTATATTTTTGTCAACATTACGTTCTGGGGTATTTATGGCATTTTAAGCACAGATATGTTGTGTATGTATGTATGTATGTATTTTTGACAAAAATTGAGCAATTTACACAATGCTTTAAAAAATGTTGCAATGTACATTATTACCAGTATGTACTGTATGGAGGAAAACAGCTATTCTGTGATTCTGTAAGACTACATTATTTTGGCATGTTAAAAAAAAAAGTAAGGTTTTGTAGCAAAAGGAAGTTGGCTCCATCAATGAACACACTGGTTCTTTAATCCCACTGACCTTACTAAAGGTCATTGGGTTTTATTGTGGTCACTTGCCTTTTCTTTTTCATGCTTTATGAATACTAAATATTAGTTATATAAGACTTGATAGTCATGGAGACCTGCCTGAAGTTAAGGCCAAAGTTAACATTCATTCGCTTGTAAAACAATCACCTACAGACTGAAGGACAAAATCTGAAACTGCTCTCTAAAGCTGCCTGTAGCACATTTTCAGGTTGTTTTTTTTTTTTTTTTCACAGTAGCAAACATTTAACATACAGTAATGTTAAAGTTACAGTTGAGTAAAACACATTTGACCATATCACATTTATCCACTGCTCGGTAGTCCATTGCCTGTACTCTTTGCACCACTGGACTCGTAAACGTGCATTGCCAGGTGTGATGAGCGGTTTGTGCACTGCAACCCGACTATGGTATCCTGCTCTGTGGAGTTCTCGGCGGACCGTTTTTGATGAAACTTACTGCTCGCGCCCCAGGTTGAAATTTGCAGAAGAATTCTGAGGACCTTCTTGAGCACAATCATAATATCTGGATGTACGAAGTCTGTCTGTCTGTCCTCCTGACTGTTTTTTGTGTCATATACAGTTTTTCATATAGCAAGAGAACTGGTTGTCCAATTGTGATGAAACTTCCTAAGAACATTCTGTAACACAAATGATTAAGTGTATCATAATACTGGGGGATACAAAGTCTTTATTTCTTTTGTGCCACTGCCTTTCTGTATGTCACACGTCTATTTTAGCACATCCTGATAACTGTTTACCTAATAGTGATGAAACTTGCTTATTTTTTTTATCTATGTAGTTTTATTTATTTATTTATTTGTTTTTATTTTCATTGTTGACCATGTTATTATTGAAGATCTCCTCAATTATTGAAGTCAATTTGTTATATTTCCAGGACACTGTGGGAGTGGAAATCCCCATTACCAATCCGATCAATGAATCCCTGCAGTTGGATGTGTTGCTGATGGGGCCTGGGCTCATCGGTGAGGGCAGCTTAGTTCTGAGACCAAAAGAAAAACGTTCATATTTGACAAAGTTCTCCCCGGCAGTTATTGGCAGGAACACTGGATGGTAAGTTCTGATATATATACATTTTTATAGATAAACCATTTTATTTGTACTTTGCACAAAGTAACATGAGTTAGGTGATCATAGCAAAAAATTATCTTTGTTATGCATGTCATAGCAAACAATGACATCTAATATGCGTTGTCGGGGAGTTTGTCACAGGAAAGTACATTATGCTCCTTAGCCACACAAATGTTAGTGTATTTCAGTTTAATAAGTATTGTAATTAGTATTTTTAAAACTGCACAAAAAGTGAAACATTTACAAAAATTCACCATTCAATTCAAATATTTTAAACCTAATCGAGACCTGTACAATACAAACAGAAACCATCAGAATAAAAATAGGAGAGAAACTCAGTAAATTTGAGAATGACACGAAACCCATGAACAAGGAACAGGTACAGGAACCAACACATAGTACAACTCTGAAAGCAGACAGCACACATAACAATTAAAGTGAGGCAGAGGAATTGGATTATAAATAAATGTCTTTATACATAATTCACAACATAATCCCAGTTTAAACTGTGAGGCAAGTCTTGGAGGCCCAGTAGTGCCAGCCTCACCACAACAAGTGCATTTCTCAGGGAGTCAGATGAAGAACTCTAGCCAAACATGTAAGACAACCAATACAAGCATAAACCAATCTATTTCTGCACAGACATTGCTTCTGTCCTCTGCGGGCATTACCTGAGAAACAGGCAAGTTATCTGACAGGTATTCCCTGTTAAGGAAGGTTTGCTATTAAAACAGTTTTATTTGAATATGCAGACATGTATTTATTTAGTTATTTATTTATTTACTTGGTTGTTTTGATTGTACTGGATTACATTAGTTCACTTGAATATAGTCTAACTTTAAACTGTTTTAGTAGCCATTATAGGCAAAAATAAGATTGAAGCCTTCACTGCTGGGGGTTCTTTTACCTTGGGTTAAACTGGAAGAATTAAATTGGAAGCACTTCAGATGGAACACACCCTCCAAAATCCCTGACCCACAGGAGTCTTGTTTTTCAGCACTATTCTCTGTTATTTTCCAGTTAGGTATCATGTACCAAGCATGCTAGGACAGGCAGTGCATGTTTCTGGGAGTGATTTTTCAATGTCCTAAAAAGATTAAATATGTACTTAAGAAGCACAACTGGCTGAGTGGACTAACAGCAGTAACCACAGAGGGTGAATCTAGTGCATTTAAGTCATTGTCAAATCCGCTGTATTACCAAAGCATTGTATGGATCTTTTAATTCCTACAAGCCTGTTAAGAATCTTTTTCTGCACCTCACTTTTATTGTTGTTGTTTGTTTCCCCCCCTCCTATAGTTCTAATCTAAAAATTGTTCAATGGCATCTATTATTTTTAATTATCTCTAGAAAAAAAAAAAATCAATGATATCAATATAAAATACAGAAATCATTTTGTTTTTTGTAATATGGTATGCAGAGTGTCATCAGGTATGAAATAATTTGCATAGTAACTGATATAACTTATACGGATATATATATATATATATATATATATCTATATATATATATATTCTTATATATATATATATATATATATATAATAACATTTGCAACTTGAGAGGCAACGTTGTCTGCAAGAGAGCAGGACGTTCTCTCGATGATAAGTCATTGTATATGCGAAAGGAGAATGACATATTAATTGACTGGACCTCCCTAAGTAACAATACAGATTTACTACTGAAAATAGGGACCGTCCTATGGCAGCTATACAGTGTCAATTTTTTTAGAAACAAAAAAAAATAAATTTCATTTTATTATCTTACGTTTGTTTGGTTTTTTTTCTTCCATCTTGAATACCGAATGCAGCCGATCAGTTGTTTCTAAAACCGGGTAGAGCATGGTTGCATTGGACCTTAACAATGAAGAGACTGCGTAAGAAACAAACCAAAAAAAAGAAGAACTCATCTAGGTCAGTGCAGAACTATTTAGGTAAACAATACAGTATTTGCATAAGTGTGTATTCAAATGCAGGTAACAGTTTTACAGTAGCTGTTTTGTTCAAACCACATTAATCAACCTTGTCTACTTCTGTCTAGCTAGATTTCAAATATGATTAAAAAAAAATACTCGGTCATAGTTGAAATCATTTAGCAATTATTGTTCCACTGCTTTTGAGAATGAGGTTTAACACCAGGATAATCAGTTATTATAAGACGGGTGATCTTTTTATTCTTTGCTGTGGGTTATTCGCATTGATAGCACTCTTCACTAGGGCGACCATGATAGGGTGCTGAACTCTGCAGAACTGGAAGGTTTTTGTCAGCATGCTGTTAGTTACGTATCACTTGGATCACAGATCGAAAGCTATGTTGTTAATTTCCCAACTTAAGTTGATTATAGTCCTGGGCAGCTACAGACAAAAAAAAAAAAGCAGCATGTGATTAGTGAAGCTAACTCTGATGATATTTTGAGCTGTATGAAAGCAATCTTGGAAATTGTTTTTATTGATTTCTGCATTGGTATCACTAGGCATAGCTTTGAAAGTAAAGCTTTTTTTAAAACTGCTGCTTCAAAATGATGTGTAGGTTTAGGGGATAAACATCCCCTAACTTAAAATGTATCAATCCTTAAATCTGACATACATGTACCTACTATCTGATCAAAAGCATAGCACGTCTCACAGTGACAGCTGTTCTTCTAATAAAAATGATATATACCAGCAATACCACATAATCATATCTCTATGTCTCCCGCTCTTACTGATCATATTAGCAAAGAGATTAGGTGAAATTTAACTGGTCCAAATAGACATAAAGATGAAGTGTAATGTTTAACTAGAAATCTATCCGTTATTGGTTATTAATAACTGCATTTCTGGTTATGTGGTGTTTAAGACAAAAAGGCCATTAGCAAACTGGAATAGGAAGAGGCAAATTAATATTATAAATTTAAAATACTTTTATTTTAAACTTTCATTAATGGCAGCACCATCTGTGATTAGTCATATGTTACCGCAGGTGGGCTGAACAGCTGAGCCGCGTGTGAACACAGCATAGCTACACACCAGCAACAAGAAAGAAATTGAAGCCTCACATTAACTTACTTCCTATTTTAGGCTTTTTTATGTGTTGTTTGTTTAATCCCAAAAGAAACTACATTTTGTTTCAGAGCTGCTGTTAAGAGTTGTTTTCTACAACAATAATAATTATGGTCATTTTTATTTTTTATTTAATTGGATTGGAGTTAATAATTCTATATCTTTGTAACAAAGTGCCCGCCCCTGTGTATATTATCTGTTATGTGTTGCGTGTGGTGTGTTTTAAATGTTGGTGTATAGTCATTGGTACACGGGATATAAACGGGTCTGTGTAACACGAGTGTTTAAAAATGTATATGTGTATTTAGGCACGAGGATTGCACAGCACTTCACGTGCAAGTAAAATGTAGTAATATGTGAGCACGGGGAATTGCACTTTATTAATTCACGTGCTGGGATTCAAGTGAATAATTAATTGGTAATTGAATCCCAGCACAATAGTATATATAGATGCACGTTGGCACATACTGGGGGTTGGGTGTTCGGTGAGCGGAGAACGGGATTGGAGACGGAGGAAAGAAGTATAGTAGTAGTAATAATAATAATAACAGAAAGTATCTGCTCACCGTGTTTGTCAGTGTCTGTCCGTGCACCGTTTTGTTAAGTTTAGTCTGTCTTTGTTTGTCTATTTATTTTGGCGTAGAGTGCCGTGTCCAGTGTTTCGTGTTTGTTTAAACCTTTTATTTTGTAATAAACCAGCGCCAACAGGTGTCTTCATCATTTCATTTCACATCATCGTCTTTGTATATTTCATTCCTTCCTGGTTCTGACGCCGCCCACTTGGCCGTCTTTGTGACAATCTTATACAGCCATATTTTCACTTAAATCTGTTTTGTGCTAAAGGGAATCTTAATGAAAATATTTAACAAATAATTCAATATATATTTAACCTTTCTTGGAGGTGGTTTGTTAAACCCATATCAATATAATAATAAAAAAAAACAAGAAAACATTTTTTTTCAGGAATAATAACGCTACTATCATCACGTACTACCTCTGTTTCTGAGGTAAACATAGCCATTGCGAGTTATAATTGAGGAATGCATTCATAATGCAACATGGGAAAAGTCAATGCTGTTTTGTTTTGGGTGAAGACAGGGCCTTTTAGTGGTGCCAAATCAGAAAATAGAAAATTCAGATAATATTAGGGTGAAAACACCCAAATGGCATTGTATGTGTCCTAACAAACAGGAATGCTTATCATTAAACAGGTAGTCAGGTTGCCAAAGTCCAGGATTCCACATGTAGACCAATTTACCACCAAACAAAATTCCCAGCTGGGTCAGTCCTAGCAGACGAACTCCCAGAAATCTTTCACATTACGCACAACTGAACCACACAAACATCCCATCTCGCACCGATAACGACTCTGCATCACCATGCTGGAAAGTGTTTCAGCCAATCAGAGTGCTGCATTTCTGTTCTTTCCTGAGTTTCCCTTTCTAAAAATTAATAAACACAGTGTGCTGCCATCAACTTAAACTAGGGGAAAAACTAGCTCACAAATATTTTATGCTGGTTCCATTTCTAATCATTTTACTCTCACAGTCACTACAACTAATCACTACTCATCCCATAAGCATGGCGTATAAACATATATATATATTTTTTTTGTTAGACAGGCAGACAAGCTGTGCAGCAAAATTGCTATATACATTTTTTATGAGCAAAAACGTCAGGTACGCAGTTTATCTGGACCGTTGCATGTGAGTCCACACTTATGAAGATGATATTTTGCAAATCAAAGGTGTGCACAGTGCGTAACGTGCATACTGCTGCCGGCGCTAATGAGTCCTACAATAAAAACTGGCAGAAAGCAATACATAGCATATGATTTGTGAACATTCTGCCTCATTATCTTTCCATCTAAATGATTGAAATTGGACATAACAAGGTCACTATTCCATTAGTGTCTCTTTTCAGCAGACATTTCTTCTCAAGCATCTCTGTTGTTTTGACGAGGATTTAAATCATCACGGTGATATTGCTGTAGGCTGCATGGTCAGGGATCTACACCGGTGTCTAGTATTTCAGGTGTGTTTCTGGGATGAAGGCAGTGTAAATGACAGGATTTCAAGCTTGAGGGAGCGGGGAGTAGGTAATATAAGGGTGAACTCCCATAATGAGAACAAGGTTGCAAATTAGTGGATACCCAGACTATATGGGCAGAAGTATCCATCATAGCAGGGATTACCCGCTAGACAGCTGAAGAAGTTGAGGCTTCATACAGGACACATTTTTTGCTTTCAGTCATTTATTATTTTTTCTTTTTGTTAATCAATTTATGTTTTTGTACTGAATAAGGGGATATAATAAACCATATATTAAAAAGGCATACAACAGAACATGTGATGGAGTCAAAATGTAAAGCTCCCAATGCAACATAAGTACACCTCAGTGTGTTTCTGTGAACATCATTCACCTGTTTGAATTCTTTGCTTCTTTTGATCTCAGGCATTGATCATTAAAATTATTATTCCTTAGCAATTACATTAGCATGAAGGATTAGTGTACCATAAGCAGTTTTCACACTCTTGTATTTACAGTTTTGCAAATCATTTACATATCGTATTCCTTCAGGCTTAAATTTTTTTTTTTTGTTTGCAACATGATAACGGTATATATATTTTTTGTTGGGTTGATCCCAATAATTCATATACATTTCCTGTTACAATTTCTAACATTAGAAAAGACTTATTTTATTTTTTGACGCAAAGTTCTTGAAACAAAAAGCAAGGTCAAATATGTTAATGTTTTACCAGCTTGTTAATGTAAAGCTGGTATCAAAGACTACGCTGTCATACTGGGTATTAAGAAGTATTCACCCAGAAGAAAACTGGGCCAGTTTAACAACATAATGTTAACATAATCAATATGCTTTCATTTATAAATAGTCATCACACAGCAAAGTTAAATTAAGCTATATTTCTATTATTTTATGCATTACCCATATACAAGTTTACCGTGGTAATTTTGCATGGATTTTACCATGATTTTCCTGTGCTTATGCAATATTTACCTACATTTTAACATGGTTACTCCAGTAGTTTTTCTTGTAACCGTCTCTACAGTATAAGGCTTTCACTGTTGTAAGATGACTGCCAATTGCTTAATCATTGTCCAGAAACATTATATGAAACCTTTTGATTTTGCTGGGAAAAGTAACATAATCTTCTGCTTTTACAGTGTCATTTTCCAGTCTGATGTAGTTGGAGAATTTTGGTATGAACTGGAATTAATTGCAGAGAAGCCAGTGGCAACTACACTTCCTGAACTCCAGTGTGAACTTGGAAAGTAAGTGCAATACTCATGTACTCTAACTTGTGCAGCGTTGACATCCATGGCAGAGAGAAACGTTAGCAATTTATATTAACAGAGTTTTTTGCATTTAGACATGCAGTCCTCCGATTATCTAGATGTCAGCTGACATTTCTGTGAGGTGTCTTCCACAAAGCTAATAATGAATGTGCCATTGTTTTGACATCTGTGGCTTAAACATCAAAGAAATAACACCACCTATTTTTAAAACACTTTTTGTATTGTTTGTAATTGATTGGCTTTTATACCACAAGAAAGCTTGTTCCTGACTACACAGAAAATGTGATAGATTATATCTATTGAATGTACTGCTTTTAATGCCCTTAGAGTTGTGCCAGTAATTTATTACCATTATTTCAATATTGCTGAAAACGAAATTAAGATTTTCCTTTTGTATATATATATATATATATATCATTCCATTACTAGTGTACTTAGTGGGGGAAGTCGATCAATTACAGTACTTCCCTGCAGTCTTACACAGACCTATATTTGACAAGCGAACATGGCTAAAGACATCTTAAATTATGTGTCTGGTCCACAAGTAATGTCAGAAGCCCTAAAACTTAGCAGCAACCTTAATCTTAACCTGTAATTTTAGAAGGCAAATTATGTATGTGTGATATATTTTATAAAACAGACTTAAACCAACATTTTGTTTAGGTGAAAAAAATGGCTGATGGGACAAGATCTTGGCACCAGTTAACTGGGTCAAGATGTAATCATCCTGAAAATCAGGTCATATGCACCATAACTGTGAATCACTGTAACATAAATGTCCAAGAAACAGACATGTACAGGCATGTACAAACAGTGAGTAAAGATGTTTGCAGTGGCTGTGTTTTAAACATGATATACAGATGCAATAGGTATGCAAGATTTTAGTTAGGTTAAAACAGATGTACAATTATTTAAAAAGTATAAGAGGTAGATTGAGAAAGTAAATGCTTTCAAACCATCAGCATACAGACAGTCCTTTTTAATAGGGTCATTAGGATATCCTTCACACTTTGTATCTATTAAAACTAATTTCAATACAGAGGACATTGAAAAAGATTTCTAGTTGAAACCTTAGTCATTGAATGAATTTCTAATCTCAAACATAACAGGTCTGGATATAACAGAAATGCAACTGGACTTTTCCTGGAAATAAGGTATAAGGAAATATTAGTGAGTTCTGTTCAGTCTTGTGTGGCATGACTAACTACTGAATAGCACACCATTGTGTGCTGTTTACTGACTGCAGTCAATGCTACACCTTGAGCTATTATGCACTTTTGGTGTTTCAGTGCATGAAAAATGTCATGAAAATTATAAATAATATCTGATTTTACATTTATTTATTTGAGGAAGATTTGGTTTTTGATATAACAGGCTTTGAGAAAAAAACATAAGTTTAACATAGCAATGATCTAATAAAACCAAAGCTGTACACTTAATTAGTAAGATTATATAGCTATCAAAGACCGGCAAGGGAAAAGGGACTTCTATTAACTATCGTGTCATATAATGTAAGTGAGTGAAGCTGGAATTTAGTAATCCTGCCCGTTTGAAATAGTTCTGTTTTCCATTTTTTCATCAATTTTGAGAGTGTATGTTAAACTTGCATTTTGTCTGTTGTCTTTTACACAGGTGGACTCGTGAGTTTATCCCTTTAGTTAATTCTACTGATGAAACTCTGGAATTGGAAACTGTCAACAGTAATCCAAGCGATTTCTCTTTGGAGATAGAACCTAAGAAACCGGTAAACATTTATAGTGCAGTTTGCTTACAAAAAGTGCTATATTTCATTAATGTCACCAAATTACTGTTTTAGGAAATATTTTTGCCATAGTCCACATAGAATCAATTGAATCAATTTATTTCCCTTAGGTGTGTGTGTGTGTGTGTATATATATATATATATATATATATATATATATATATATATATATATATATATATATATATATAACAGCAGAGGCTGGCTGCCCCCCTCACCCACCACTGCCACCACCACACCCGTTTAGTACATCTTTCTGATATAGTGGGTTGCAATGATTATGTCTTATCTAAGTTGGCCTGAATTCACAAATGTGCCTCAGCGTTTACAATTAAATGTTATTGTGCAAACTTGAGAGATCTCTAACAAAAAAAGTATCTTAGCTTTAAACCTCTAGTGTACGGCACCATTTAAGCCCGACTAGTACAAAAAATATATATATTATATAATATATCTAGATATATATAGATATATATATATATATATAGATATATATAAACACTCTTACTGATAGTCAGTTAGGTCCATTTACTGATGTAGACTTTGTCAGTTCAAGCAGACAATGCATACTGCAAGGAAAGAATGCACAGAGTAGAATGCATTAATCATAAAAATCAGAACTATCAATAGGAGACATTAATGAGAAACTGATACTAAATAACATCAATTGACTTTTTTTGCTTTACTGTCTTTCATGTGCTGGAAAAAGCTGGTTGTGGCACCACACTCGTCGACCAAGATACCTGTCCAGTTCCGTCCTTCTGCCCTCGGGAAAGCTAACCACACAGCAACCATTACATTCAAGTGCAGACAGGTATGGTTATATGTAGTTACACTGGTAGAAAAATGCTACATTTTAACAAAAAACTTTAGACTTTGCCTTCCCAGTCTTGTTATAAATTTAATTTACCGATAACTGCTTTAAATATATGTTCAGTATGTGAAAGTATCTAATTGTTTTAATTTAAAGTGTTACAGAACACCCTTTAGTGTTTACAACAAACACACTACTGTACTTTCGTGAGACCAAACAGAACTGGACAATCTGATTTGGCGAAACCGCTCCACCTTCCCGCTATGGATTGTGTTCCGCTATTCCGGTCAAGCAGCCCGGTCTGCTCAGACCCATAATAATATTATTAATGTTATTGTAGTTTATTTATTACATATGTCTGCAATATACAAAGAGCCCCGAGAGTCCCAAGGCCTTTCAAGGAAAATAGAAAATTAATTTGAAACCGAAAATTTCGATTTCGAAAAAGGAGATTTCGCTTTTAAAACTTGAAAAAAAAGTGTAACAAATCGATTTCGTAAAAAGGCTTGTTCCTTTTCCACATCGAACAGGCAGAACGAGTCTGTTCGCCTCATGAAATTCTGCCTATCCATATTGCTGATATGTCTTTTTCAACATAATATATATTGTTTGATATTTTTCATTCACATATCTTGATCATTCTTGGTCATAAATCAACTGGGGAATCAACTGGTCATACTTCCTGCATTTGCTGCATGTAACACTACTTCCTGCATGTAACACTATAGTTTTCAGAACTTGCAATTGTTCACAAAACTGCAATCTGTGTTTTATAGGCTATTATTTTTTGTTATCAATAATTCTGCGATTCAGGACCCAATACACATGTGCGGATATTTGTACAGTTTCTGACCACTGAATAAACTAATACAGACCTCTATTTATTTAATTGTATGTTAATATAATGTTTCAGATTTATTTATTTTTTTATTTTAAATAGGTTTATTAGTCTTTGTTTTTTTCTTAATTAACTTTGTTTTTTGTAATGGGATGAAAATTACAGTAAAAATGTAATAAAACCATAATGTTACAAAAGTAGGAATGAACAAATCATATGATTCATTTTGGAATTAAAAGTTAAAAGCCTCCTATTTCCTTTTGTAAAAAGAAATGGGAGGCTACATATTGCACATTGATTTCTATATTCATCAATTCATTAAATGTCTTTATATTAGTTTCCATTATTTTTACGTGTGTTTGTTGTTGCAAACTTGAAAGACTCAAAAGATCAGTATTGGTATTTTTGGCATCAAATCATATCCCAGTTTTGAAGCAGCATCTAAATCACGTGGAAATGTAGTGGCAAAACTCAGCACACCAAAGGAGACAGCAAGTCATGTGTTTGTTGTAAACACTAAATGGTATTCAGTAACACTTATGTATTTTTGTATTAGGCATTTTCGTATTATGATTGGTGAGTAGGTCCAAATCCTTTGCATTCATCATTTTAAGCCTTGTTAATTAAACCCCTCACCTTCACATCTATTCACACCTAATGTAACGATTTTCTGTCAGTGACAGGCCTTCCATTTGTAATTGTAAAGCAACCACTCTGGAGAGAGACACTTGTTGTCAATTCTTTCATTCACGGTAAATTCAGATGCCAATCTGACCGACAGAGAACTGCAAAGCAGCTTCAATATACTGTATGTACTCTAGTCTTTAATGGTCTAGTTTTGAGAAATCACTTTGTACAGTAATAGCCACACTTGTATATACAGTGGGCCCAGTGATTTCTGAGGATTTTGTTAGATTAATACAGGTAAGTCTGCTCTAAAAGTTCTTGTGCAGTTACACCAGCATCACATCTGGAAATCAGGAGCATAGTTGTATACCAGATATCATAAAAACTACAACAGATAGACTACAACTAATTAACATTATAATCCATGCCCCCTTTAGAGCGTATAAGTAGCAACTACACTTTTAATTTTGCAGAGAGTGTAGCTCTCGCACTCAAATGTAAGTGACAAAACATTCTGTACGTTTAAATCTGAACACATGTTAAATAAATGTTTATTAAGTACAGTAATGTCCACGTTTCACCTGTTTTACATTTAGATTGAATTACTTATGTTCAAGTGTTTGGTTGTTACCTCTGATTATGTGTATATTTATCTTGCACTGATTGTATGAAGCTGACCTGACACGAAGACTGCATAAGAAATGTACTTTCAACATGATAAGAGGTAGCCACAGAATTTTTATAAATGCAGATACTAAGTGCATACAGTTACAGTGGGATGTAATATTAATATACAATACCACTTTGACAACCATTCCACAAAAAATAATCTGGATTTATCTGCCACCTTTTTGTACTTGCTGCAATCAATATCTTCACATTTCAGTCTAAGCCCCAGTAGATCAGCTTTGCAGTGTACTGCTTTAATACCTTTGAATTTATTTGCCCTTTTCAGCCATTTGATTTTGATCTTTCTCCTCCTTGCACAGTTTTCCTTTAACAAATGAAATTGCATCTGCATGCTATAGTATAATCCTCCTCCCTGTCTTCTGGTTTCAAGACACAATGGGCAGGATTTTCAAAAGGTTGTAAATGATAACTGCAGCATTAATCAAGAAGTCGGTATGTAGCATTGATCTTGGCATTTTCAAGTGGTCGTTATGCCTATTTCGTTATTAAATAATCTTCCTGATGTGATTTCTAAAATTATGTTGAGTTACGGAATAATGTTACTATCTTAACGAGCAGTGCTTCTTGTTTCTTTGTGTGCCAATTTAAAACCAAATCCATGTTAATTGTCAACATTTATTGGGAGTCAATTTACTGTGACGCCGATGGTATAGACACTACCTAGATAATTAAATATTTATATTTATGGAAGTAGTTTAGACTTTTATATACATATGGTTATAAATGAGCTTTGTTCACTTGTTTTAACAATTTGTAACCTTAAGCCAGGAACACACTACCCTATGACATTGCAGGAAGTGATGCATGGATGCATAAAGCACAGTGGCAATGGGATGAATCAATAGGTGAAACTATAAGGCTATGGCAGCAATAAATGTCTACAATTTTGGGTAGAACTTAAGGCGACGTGATCATGAAAATCACATATGACTGGACACATGCATGTATTCTCTCTCTCTATTAAACACACATGCATGCATACATATATACATACATATCCACGTTGTATTTCATTGGTTTATATATAATGTCCGTGCCGACATTTTTTAAAAACAAGACTTGACAGCCCCGCATTGTACTTTTTAACTATTAGATTAAATATTTAGAGAATACTTAAAAACTGCTGCTATAATCATGATTCATTTATTATTAATAGCATTATAATAAAACTATACCAAATCACATTTTTAACAAAAGGTAACCTATACTGTGTTGTCCAAAAAAATAACTAACTACAAACACAAATGACTCTTCAAACTTATTTATTTATAGGCTGCAATCGTACATACTAAAATACATACAAAAGTTGATGTCAACAGAAAATAAATTCCAACTAATACAGATAGATAGCTTACCCCAGCCCCATCTAAAAAATAGTTATTATTATTCGTAATAGTCTGTGCCATCCGATTTGTACCCACATGCCAGATAATCGTAAATCAGCATAGTATATGTGAAGTTATCTAAATAAATGTACATTCTGCACGACACAATGCAAACTTTTAAATAGAGTTTACAAATTATACACAAAATAGGTATTCCCATTATTTTTTATTTCATTTCCATTTGGCTGCTGCTTGCAGGTGAGAGAGCCGTCTCGCTGTACGAGCCATCTCCATAACAGCGAATTATTCTTCCATACACTTTTCTTGATCTCGTTAACATGCATTTTGATTAAGAGTTCCTCTTATCTAGTCGTTGAAACAGTAATTGATGTAGGTGACCTGCGACAATTAAGCTTTTCAACGAGAAATTCGTTCATTTACGACCTCATCCACTCAATTTCAAAGCACTAACGGATTGATTTAATCAATACATTAAGTTTGAAAATCACTTGCTGCTAATGCTCCCTTTACTATATCACGAGTTCTATAGAATAACACTGGTTTTTGAAAATCCTGCCAAATGGGCCATATTTTCAAAGCATTTGCTCCAGTCTTTAATGAACGCCTTTTTTTTTGAGAGGTAAACACATTTTACAAAACTAAAACCAAACAACTACAGTATATTTTATATCAAATTGTGTAACATTAACATGAATGACATGATCTGGGCACAAATATTACTTGTCGATTTGGGCTATCGTTGCAATAACTTTAAAACACGAGAAACTAAAGAATGGTGGTCATGCTATTTATGAAACATGTATTTTGTTTTTAGTTTTAGTTTTTTTTTCACATTGGATTTGAAGTTCTTGATCATTTATGATAACCATTTTAAAATGTTTTCACTGATGCCTTAATTTACATACTTAATTAACATAACTTAATCAGGGTATTTTTACATGACGATGCCTCTGATCACCACTTAATTATTGTTAGAAAGCAATAGAAATGTTGATGTGTTTGGGATGCTTTCTCGTGCTAATAATATATAGACAATTTTTCCCTTTCAAGTACAAAATGCAACCATTACCTCATGAGCGTTAAACACCCAAAACCTGAATAAGATATATCAAAGCTGCTTGCAAAGGCTGTGACGCAGTCATGACCCGCCCCTAAGGACATAAAAAGATCTCCGCACCATTTTTCTTTTAAAGACTGACCTAACAAGAGGAGCCTGGTATCATACAAGTACTTGTTGCTTATGACTGTATACTTTTTGCTAATTATTGTGTTCCCTTTCAAGTACGAAATGTAACCATTACCAAATGGGTATTTACCTCCTAAAGACCCAGAAACCCAGTCAAGCCTACCCCCGAGGGTATAAAGTACTGCGCACACAGGTGTGTGGAAAACTGTTTGGCAGGGTCTCCACAGCAATGTTTTGGATCTGCAGACAGTTTACCTGGCCTTGCAAAATTATTGTAGTTTGAGGAAGTGTGACAGGATGGTGAGTGGTGTGGTGTGTAAAGGGAATGTCCAGACAATATTTCTCAGTACCAAACGTCTATGTTTGTTTATACAATTTAAATAATAATTCGCCCCTCTACCAACTGTGGTACTGGGGGGCACACAGCAGGTTTGCAGTCCCAAATAATAAATATAGAATGCTATTAGAAATCCAATCTTTGTGCTCAGAAAGATGCACAGCCAAAGCAACTGTTATATGCCTTCCTACCACTCACCCTGTTCCCGTTGTGTCTGGAGAAAATTAGGCAGGACTGGGTCAATGTGATCCTAGTAGCCCTCAGGAGACTTTTCAACCCTGATGCAGCTCCTGAGCGGCCAGCCCTAGAGACTGCCCATGTGCCACGACCTGCTCAGGCACCCCGACCACACTACCTGTCTCATGGCAGTTATACTGCACTTTTTGCAGGACCTGTTTGAAGAGGGAAAATCTCTGCATTAAAGTTCTATCTGGCAGCTATTTCAGCTTGCCATGTCAAGATTGTCTCCCCAGGAGCTCACTTCCTGGTGGGGCAATTTTTGAAAGGGGCTCGCCGGCTTTGGCTGCCTATGAAGGACATTTTTCCTTGCTGGAGGCTAAATGTGGTGCTTCAGGCACTTATGAAACCTCCATTTGAGCCCATGCATTCATCTGAGCTGAAATATTTATCGTTTAAAGCGGCTTTCTTGCTTGCTATCACCTCTACAAAGCGGGTGAGTGAGATGCAGGCATTCTCCATTGAAAAAACTTTTTTAATTTTTACAGAGGCAAGGTTACGCTCAGTACCAATCCTGCCTTTTCTGCATTTCATGTCAACCAGTCTGTTGAATTGGAGGCTTTCCATCCACCGCCCTTCCAGTCTGACAGGGAGTGACAACTCCTTACTCTCTGCCCAGTGCGGGCTCTGGCACTACGTTGACAGGATGAAAAGTTGGAGGCAGTCCAAACTATTTTTTGTCTACTGTGGGGATAAATCCCATGGTCAAGCCCTGTCTAAGCAAAGGATGTCCAAATGGATAGCAGACACAGCCCATTCCGCCAGAGGCATGGCAACATTTTGGGCTTTATTCCAGGGTGCATCTGTCAAGGACATTTGCAGTGCAGCGTTTTGGGCTACACACCTTACCTTCACTAGGTTCTACACGCTGCATACAATGGATCCTCAAAACCCTGGCTTTGGAAATAGAGAGTTAAGGGTGGCTTCTTAGTCGATTTTTACAACACAGGCATAGAGGTCAGTTTTGTTACTGGGATTCGGTATGGTAACGCATAAGGCAGCCTCGTGGCTTAGCCTTGTAGTGTTCCAGTGGTTTTGCAATATTGCCCTTGAAGCGGCTTTGGTACACTTGCCCATGCGGCAATAGTTATATTTCGTACTTGAAAGGGAATGTTAGGTTATTATCATAACCCTGGTTCACTGAATTATAAATGTAACCATTAACTTTCAATCTTGCTGTGTCCATGATTGTGGACTTGAAGGAAAAATTAAGCTGAGATCTGTGTGCGCAGTATTTTTATGTCCTTGGGGGCAGGCCATGACTGCGTCTCAGGCTTTGCAAGCAGCTTTGATATATCTCATTCAGGTTTCAGGTCTTGAGGTAAATACCTGTGCGGTAGTGGTTACATTTCTATTTTAGGGAACCAGGGTTATAACCTAATGCTCTGAATGGTGTTTTTTTTTTTTTCCATCTTTATTATACAACTGTGTGAAATGGCAAAATAGACACACACCCTGCAACTTACAGTCTAGGTAATCATGTAGGCAAAGCTGCCTGATTCTCAGCTAGAACTTCAATCTATGCATTAATATTCGTGTTGCTACAGTAAGAGACAGATTAGAAAATGTTAAAAAGCAACTTTTTCCACTTCAATCAACTTTAAGTATTATGTGGTCTATTTTAAAAAAGTAGCCTTAGCAGATTATCTGTTGATTATGTTCTTAAGTAAGGACAACCTAAATTTGAAAAAGCATATACTTTCACATTTGAGCCTATATTCTCCAATTTAATCAACTATAATCTAGCATTTGCTTGATTATCTGTTGATTTTCTCCTACTTAAGTGAAGACAATGTTAAACCAGCCAAAGCACGTTATTTTTTCATATTCCATATGGTTTCAATCAAACTGAAATAGCTATTGAATAATTACTCCTTCTGATTATAAGTTGATTATTTCCTGCTTACAACATGAAGGCTCTGTCATAATCTTCATATAACTGTCATAAATCTGTGATACTAAATATTTAATTTTTCTTTAATTTAACATAAATAATAAAACTAGTTTGTATTTAGTGACGCTCAAGATTAGTATTTGGCTTTGATTTTCATATTTCCTGCCCTCTTGCTTCAAACACTTTTGAGCAAATGCCTGCATCAGAACAATGAGGAAGGCTTTTGTGGATTTTTTGTTTTTATTTTTTTAATTTTCCAAAATGGTTTATTGTTGTGTTTGCCAAGATATTTCATTAAAGATTCTCTCTATCATACAAAGGTATGAGAAGGTGCTTCAGAACTGCTGAATCATTTATGACTTTGGGGTATCCTGTTACTAAATTGAAAAAGACAGTGTTGCTCTGCCAAAACTGTTTAGAAGCCAAGGCTTGGCTTTTATAAACAGTCTCACAGCTTTCATTCATTGGAACTTTTTTCTCTTCAAATGCATGTTGCCCTGTGCTCCTGGACGTGCAAAATCGACGGTCTTTGTTTTAGGATTCCAGAGCGGGCGTCACAGGGGACCGTAACTAGCCAAGCACTCTACAGAGGCCAGGAGACGACATCCGATCTTGAAATTCTGTTTGTAAAAGGGCAATTGGCTTGGTAGTGGGATAAAGGAAGCCCACTAACTTTAGTTCTCCTGAGCTGTTGATTATCTCCTACTTAAGCACAGACAACTGATTTGTTTGTTTTGTGCTACAACACCAGCTGTGACAGGTGATGTTGTTACACATTTGTAAAAGAATAATACAATGTAGTAAAACAATGTAAAAGCAATAGCATGGGAAAGCAAAGGGAAGAATGGGAAGCAACTTGCAGTTTTCTTAACCTGTTGTCTTTCCTAAATGGAGTTTTGTATCGCTGAGTAAACAGTGTCCTAAGAGATACCAGAAAAGTATGGTAATTTACAGCACTCCAGTGGGTAAAAAGACTCTCCTCTGCACAAGAGCAAAAATAGCAGAATTTAGACAGCAACACAAATACAAGAAAGGTTCTGAGAAAATAAATTCCAGGGGAGCATTGTGAAGTGCAGTCTGTCTGATTGATGCATGGTTGTTGCTGTCTCTTGGACTGTGTTTTATATCTATCTATCTGTCTATCTATCTATCTATCTATCTATCTATCTATATATATATATATATATATATATATATATATATATATATATATATATATATATATATATATATATATATATATACACACACACAACTTGTGGAAACATTATTAGGCCTATAGCAAGCAGAGGTGGATAATTGGTTGGGTGTCTTGGCTTTGATTATTATTATCCTACTACTACATGTAATTCCTTCTCAATTACACATCACCATTTTTTTACTTTGGTATCTTGGCTCAGTTATATAAAAGACATCTACTTTTTAAGGTAATGTTTTTCTAACAATCAATTTATTTGAAAAATGTACAGTAGTTGGATATAGTTTTTTTTTTTTTTTTTTTTTTTTTTAAATTAAATCTTTCTAATCTATAGAGAGGAAGCAAAAATGTACACATTTCAAACATCCAGCCATTGAGATTTCAGTTTAAGCCACTAATGTCAGCAGTTTCAAAGTAATGCTCACAGACATTAACTGACTTGAAACTAATGACGAGTTTCCTTGAGATTATTGCCTTGGGAAGTGGTTTAGGCAGTAACATTACGGACTAAGAGATCACACAGAGGCTTTTTTTTTTTTTTTAAGCTTATTGGGCTTTGGAAAATCTATATATTGGTTTACACATAATTAGAGAGCAGCAAGTTGTACACTACATAGTCAAACAATTTCTAACTCCTACTGGCCATTTGCACAAAACAAAATTTAGGAAGGAAAAAGTGCACCCAATTGAATTCATATCTCAAATGTTTCATTTTTTTTTTGTTTAGTTTAAAAAAAAATGTCAATAACAAAAATATGTGAACAATAAGTTTGAGTACACGGTTTAATAATCTGGCCCATTGTCTTTATTAATATCGCACCTTGGAATGAAATAAATCATTTAAGTAACCACTGTAAGGTTATATAAAACTCAAAGAAACGTGAATGACAATTCACAAATACATACTGATGTAAACATGTTAACATGATACTTTATGAATGTTCAGATAGGGCTGCTGTGGTGTAGAATATTTACAATAAAAAAATAAGTCAACCTTCATCAATCCTCACTAAACGTGCAGGAAACTTAAGGTCCATCTGCACATGTAGGCTACATTAAAGATTGATAATGGTGTGCTTTGTTTGTTAGTGGTTATGCAAAATGATGTATGGGGGTCCTCCTTTAGCAGTCATGCGCTCCAAACTGGTAGAGTGAAAGTGTGTTGTCCAGCCTGAACAGAGACAGAAAACACAGCGATAGGTATTTCTTGGGTGTTATATTGTGTTTAATTTATTATTTATTTATTTATTTATTTATTTTTGCAGTTTAGCGCTTCCTGCACACATTTATTAAACACAAAACAAATAAACAAAACACAGGAACAAAATAAGTTTGAACAAAACAACTATAAACAAAAACTCCTCAAAATACCAAACCCAAGACACCCAAACTTCGGCTACCCAGTGCTCTCTTTTTTCTCTCTACTCCGCACGCACTCTTCTCTCTCTCTCCTACACACTCTCACTAACAGACACGTTGTTCTCTTTTTATACCAGTGGCCAGGGGTTGATTGACAATAAATCATTCAATTACCACCTGGCCACATTCCGTACTTTTCAGTTAAACAATTCAATTGTTTGGCTGTGCAAAGGCAGCCGTCTTAGCCGCAGGCAGTTTCTCTGCACCTGAGCCAAGATAGCTGTCCGCCACAAAACATGCACTTCTCAGTGTGCAGGGCCTCTGCCCTGTCATAGTCACATAAAAAGGGAATAAATATCCACTACAACAACACAGATGTTAAATATTGACGTGTATATGATTTCATGTTTTAGATGACAAATGTGTGAAAAACTCAAGGACTACAAATGGTAATATGCTTAAGTGATACACATTTCAACTGCACCACCTGATTCTGCTTTACTTTCAGCTGGCAGAATGGACATTCCACATGTCTGGAGTAGGCCTGATCCCTCGGCCAATGGAGCCTCTAAGTATCAGCACTTGTGTTGGCACGCATTCCTCCATTATTGTGCCCTTTAGAAATCCTACTGATGACAATGTGCTGGTGGATGTACTGCTAACAGGTAATGGGCCCATTTGAATCTAAAGCATCCATTCAAACTGTCAGTTCAATAACTCAGCTAGCAAGGAAGAAATGAACAGGAGTGATATTCATGAGCATTATAATCCGAAGAGGACAAAACATGATTTATATGCAATAAAATTTATAACGCAGGATCTGTCCATACAATAGTTCCCAAGGCCTGAGCAGCAAATTAATCTGGACCACCTGGTACATGTTATTATGTGTCCACTGCACCATCATTACACTTTCTTCATCAAAACACATACCTGTTCGTCAGTACTGCTTGCCATTATAATGTGTTAGCAGACGTGGTGAATTCAATTTAGAAGAACTGTTGCAAGAAAAAGATTTGTAACACTCTTAGGCTACATTTAATTTATATGCCTGCTATATAGCCTGTATGCTTGTGAATAGCATGGTTTTGCATTAAATCACAGACGTATAGAATTTAATTTTGGTGCAGGGATTCAAACCAGATTTTTTTACCATTTTGGTTCGGCCCCCGAACTGAACCGTAATTTTTCAGCTCCACTTCCGAAAGTTCAGAACGGCTGATTCCATTCCATTCCGCTTCGAATGGAATTTAATACCGATGTCACAGGAAATACCTGGAAGGATGCTATTATTACTGTCATACACAAGGAAGGTAAAGTCCCAATGGAGTATGGGTCATACAGACCAATGTCCCTCCTTAATACAGATCTCAAGATACTTACATCTATTTTAGCCAAAAGAGTGGAGGAAGTTATCAGAGATATTATACACCCAGACCAAACAGGATTTATTCTCGGATGTCGTTCAACAGACAATGTCCGTAGACTCCTTAATATTATGTTACATGCCCAGGGCCAGGATGCAAGTAGTATGGCATTGGCATTGGATGCTGAAAAAGCGTTTGATAGGGTGTCATGGTCCTTTCTTTTTCAGGTCCTGGGTAAATTTGGATTTGGCCCTAATTTTATTAAATGGATTCAGATTCTGTATTCTACACCACAGGCCTCAGTACAGATGAATGGCAGCATCTCTTGGTCATTTGGGCTGGAGAGAGGGACAAGACAGGGATACCCACTATCCCCACTTTTATTTGCGATCAGTATAGAACTACTGGCACAGCTAATTAGGGATAATGTCGATATCAAAGCGGTGGAGGTGGGAGGAGAGGAACATAAGGTATCGTTATATGCGGAAGACGTTCTTTTATATATATCTGAGCCTCTGAACTCAATACCTAATCTCATGAAATGTATGGATAAAACAGAGGCCCTGACCATGAATAAGATCCCTCATCAGATGAAAACTTTATTTTCTTTTAAATGGCCAGTGGGGGGCATGAGATATTTAGGAATCAACATACCTCATTCCTAAGTTAGCTTGTATAAAGCAAATTATGTTAAACTAATTGATAGGATTAAGGGAGACCTGGACCGCTGGTCAATTTTGCCTCTATCCTTGATAACGATTAGAATGAATGTACTCCCCAGGCTTTTATACCCCTTTCAGATGTTACTTACACACGTTCCTATGTCCACATTTAATACATTAAACCGTCTGATTTCAAGATTTATTTGGCAAGGCAAATGGCCCCGAAAATGTTATAAAGTGTTACAGCTTCCAAAACAGTCAGGCGGTCTGGGCTTACCTAACTTAAGGCTGTATTATTGGGCAGCCCTGACAGTCTGGCTGATGGAACTCACAGACACTAGGTGGCTTAATATGGAGAGGTCTAAATACACACAGGTCCCATTGTCAGCAGTCCCATTTGTGGAAGGGAAGAGGATAGGTGCCTCTGTAGATACATGGTTTCTATTTATGCTTCAGGTTTGGAACAGAGTGCAACGAACTTACCATCTGCTCATGTTAATTTCTACACTAACAGGTATTGCCCATGTTAATGATTTTGTGCCTTTGTCACTTGATGCAGGGTTTAGAAAATGGTCTCACTTAATTTTGCACTATGTACACCTGTTATTACAGGATAGCCAATTAAAATCTTTTTAACAATTAAGAACAGACTTTCAATTTCCTCAGACTGATGTTCTTCGGTACCTACAACTCAGACACTATTTATTTAAGCATAAAGATTGCGAGAAAGTAATGTAAACTCTTTCACCTATTGATCAATGCTTTGTTAAAATCCAGAATGCAGAATGTAGTGGAAAGCAAATAGCTGGTATGTACCAAGCCCTAACTTCTACCGAACAATACATATTGTAATAGAAGAAAATGGGAGGCCGAACTGCAACAGGAAATCACACTTAAAATGTGAGAAGGCATATGCAGTGAGGCTCACAAAGTTACCAATGTAAATATATGGCGGGAGTTTCAGTGGAAAGTTGTAAGTAGATATTAGGACCCCGTAGATAATGACAAAGATTAACCCTTCTGTGTCTGGTGACCGTGGGAGGGGTTGTAGAGAGGTGGGTAACCACCTCCGTACATTATGGATCTGCCCCAAACTGGATAGATTTTGGGAATCTATTTTCCAGACCATCAATAAGGTTTTTGGAGTTATCCTCCCTAGGATCCCCCATATAGCAATACTGGGAGTAATACCTGAGATTGTGGAGGGTAGAAGCCGCATGTACTTGACCCAAATTTTATTCGCAACTACAAAAAAAACTATAACTTCAAGCTGGCTTAAAACGGATCCTCCAGCATGTGGAGATTGGTTAAGCAAAGTACAAGATGTATTTGTTCTAGAAAAAATAAAATACTTGTTGAGATTGCAAATTGACAGATTTACAGAAAGATGAGCGCCACTTACTGCTATCCTAGAATTACAAGTAATTCATGCCTACTGTATGCATGATTATGACATCCTCTGAAATTGCCTTTAATGGGAAATATATGGTTTATAACCTTAAAATGAATGAGATACACTGACCAACCCTGTTTATGTTATTTTAATTTAATTTCTACAGAATTTTAAGTAATTATTGTATATCAAAAGCCAATGTAATGAATACTTACACAATACACGCTAAGTTGAAGACAGGGAGGAGAAGCCTCACAATGTACATTGCTTGATATATAGGAATGCTCGCATCAAAAAATAACTGAAGTTAAGTTAATCACAACAAAAGTACCATGACTGAGATGTTTTAAAAGCACTAAAACATTCACTAACTTTTGGTGTGCACATTTCTTTTAAAACCTAATTCAGATTGTGACAATACACTGTGACAAAATGTTATTTCTTTATCAGATCAGGAACAGACCATGCATCGCCTTAGTACTTCTGTTCTACGACAGTCAATCAGCAAGGAGTCTGCTTTCCGTCTGCCACTGAAACAAACACAAGGTAAAGTATTCCATAATTTCCCACAGCCCTAAGGTAAGGCTCAAATACAAAAGGCTCAATTCATAAAATCATCAGGAAAGAATTTTGTATTTTGCTGATATTTCAAGATTTTTCAACAAAAATTTCAGGGAGTATTGTAGTGTCCTTCAAGTAACAGAATAAATGTTTTTGTGCCTTCATCTCTTTGAAAACCCCAAATCTACCAAATAATACAATTGAAAACATATTAGGATTTGTTGTACTAGTTTCTTAAGAATTAAATAGTATTCTCTAGAGTATCATGAACCAAAAAATAACATGTTTATATCTCTACTACGACTACAAAAAAGTATTTGATGAATTTCAAAGAAAACAAATCACAAAATCACTCAGGTGAAACAATGCCTTGTAATCTGCCCAAACATCAAATATCTTTCAACAAAAGGCTCAATTCATAAAATCATCAGGAAATAATTTTGTATTTTGCTGATATTTCAAACTTTTTCAACCAAAATTTCAGGGAGTATTATAAGGTCCCTCGGGTCACAGTTTAACACATTGTTATACATGTATCTCTTTGAAAAGACTAAGCTGAATACATAATAATAAAAAAATACCTGACATTAATATACTGACACTGCATATATATATCTATATATATATATATCATATATATATACATATATGTGGGATATGGACAACCCCAGTTTGGAAAACAACCAAATATAACTACCCAGAGCAAAAACCTTTTAGTTTTACTTGTTATTTGACAAGCTCATTTTGCAATTACTTAATCAAAAATCTAACACTGTAAACTGTTCGAGTGAAGTTGAGATGAGATTGTGACTAAAAGTAGAATTACACTTACCTGTTCGTTTCATGTTTACAGTATTCTGCCTTTGCTTTATCTTATTCGTTAACGAATTAAAACACATAAAAATCATTTTGAAGTGCACCAAATCTCAATCAAACATGCAAGAATCCCAAACTGAGTTTTTATTCCAAATCAGCCCCGACATGAAAAGTTCATCAGATCCTCCAGTTTTTGTTGTTGTTTAGTCAATTTTGCTTTGCCGAATGGTTGCAGAACAAGCCAGAAAACAGAGTGGTTTTTGACAACCTGTATTCACAACAGAGATATGCCTGCATTGCTCATTTTTTCAAACATGGAAGTATAGGGGCCAGGTTTGTTATAGCCAAAGGGTCATTATAATGAAGGGTGTTACAGCGATGGTGAGCTGTATATATATTAAATATAGTGTTGAAAAAAAAGGTACTTTTTATGAAAACGCTTGGTCCTTAAAGGGTTAAAGTCTTTGAGGTAAATGTGTTAGAGCTAAAGTATTATTAGCATGGTCAATCCAAATGTCAGACCCAAACTTTGTTTCCTCCTAGGCCTGCTTTAAATTCCCTTTAATCTTTGTTAACGTGTTACCTTGATCTTCCCTCACTATTGTTTTCATGACAAGCCTTTCCTATCGTTTTTAGTGTCTGCTCTCTGCTTGTTAGCCCTGCTGTCTCTCACCAGTCCCTCTGAATTAGAACACACTGATGAAACCCTGAATGCTTGTGTAATCCCAATTCCTTACCATTTGTCTTCCTTACTGGACCATGGCATTGTTGTGCTGTGCTTAGTGTTGGATGATGATAATTAAGCAGGACCCCTGGAGTGGGGCCAAATCAATTAACGTTTTAGCTGAAGGAAAGTATTTATGGAAATAAACCAAGCAAATGTGAAAGAATATGTTAACATAGGGAGGAGGCAACACTGGCCCTTCCATTCCAATTCTGGGTCGATTCACTTCTTGATGTGAGACACATTCCGTTAAATGTCCATGACGAAATAAGGGTCATGTATCAAATTCAGTTGATGTATTGTTGCGTTTTGGTTGTTTAAGTAGACATTTACATTTTTTAAACGATTCATATATAGAAAAGAAAAGAAACTTTCCACACTTAAACACCAACTTCATAAAAAGTTCTAAATGTATGTTCCTTATCAATCATCTGCCTATGAGCTACATGTGAAGGCATTTTGTGCACAGTGCTGTCATGGTTTGATAGTATATAGTATTTGAAGGAGCTGGAAGAACTTTCTTCAAAGCTGTTAAGATATGTAGATTGGAAGTCAGCTTAGCTGTCAAAATGCAGATGGAAGATTCCCAGTCAGAGTGATTTTACAATATTTAAAGTTCAATGCTTATTGTGTTTAATATGTACTGTAATCAACATTGATTGTGTTTATTAATTGTATTTTCATTTTTTAGGAATTCTTCTGACTCCAAAAGAGAAGCTGGACATCCCATTGGTTTTTACACCGGACACTATGAGGCTGTATGAAAGTTTGGTGGTTGTTCGCATTGTAAAAGAAGATGGAGGAAGCTGGGCTTATGATGGGCCAGAACCCGATAGTAAACCAAGAAGGTAAATAATACTGGAAAAATAGCAGATAAAACATAATGTTATACTGTATATTTTTTACATTTAGAAATACTAAAAGAAACACAATTAATTAAATGACACATTTCGACTAGAAGCCTTTTTCAATTTCAAGATATTGTTGAAATGTTGATCGTTTCATTTTTTATAATAAGTTTATTTTAGTTGTATAGGCAGGATTTAACAAATATGCCATTTATTGTGATTTCAGTGTTTAAAAGGACGGCACAATGGTACCCATTAAAAGGCAGTGTCAAATCAGCATCAATTCGTCAGAGTGGTGTGAAAATGAAGTGCTTTGGAATTGTTTTCAAGGGCTATTTTGTAAACTTAACTACATTACTATCCAAAATATAATTGCTTGGAAATTATAATTACATAGTCTTTGTGTTCTTAGTATCAGCAGGGCTGGAAACGATGGAAGTATCAAAGAAATTCGATGGGTGTATCCTATTCATGGAATCCCAGAGTCAGTCCTTTCCAAGTCATCACCTGGTAAGTTTTATTTACAGTGTTTTTTTTATTTCATTTTTTTTTTTATTATTTTTTTAAAGGGAACACTGGAACATTTTATGGATATGCCTTTTTTGCCAGTCTCTGCTGTTAATAATTTAATAGTGGTTGACAGTTTGTGATTTTGAAGCCTGTTTTCTAATATTTATGGAAATTAATTCCAATTTTATCATTACTGTTATGCTTTTACAGTCTTGCTTTTACCATGTATTAAAAATAAAAAGTTTATGCAAGCACCATTAAGGGGCTGTCCAAAATTAGCAACATTTTGTGCACAGCATGCGCTGGGAGGGGGGTTGAGGGCAGTGTACGCTTTGATAAAAAATGTAATGTTTTATTATTGGGCCTATCAAGTTCCTTTCTGATGTTATGTGGTTATCAACATCAGTGTATATCATGGGTGACCGTTTGAATGGCAAAAAATACTGAAAGACAGCACCACACAATTCAATTCATTGTTAAATGGCAAAAAAAAAAAAAATCATACTGTATTCTTCCAGTTTGAAAATACGTGTACAGTTCATTCCGTTGCATACAATAACAATATGTATAAAATCTGTTTCAGACAGACCATTACATCTTCAGCTAGACTTATGTCTGCATCTGACAAGGTGTTTATATCTTTCTGTTTTACATGAACGAGCTCCTTGGATCCGAGTACTGCTATCACTGCACACTGCATCGCCAAAAAGCACTCAATCATGTCATAGGCACTGTTCCAACAGGTGCAAACATCAGTGATCAGCTTGTGTTTAGGAACTGCAAACATCTCTGCCTGTCTTTTCAGCATAGCAGTTGCAGTGGTGCATCTGTGAAAAAAATGAAACAATGCGTCAAATGCTGGCAATAATATTTGGCACATCTTTAAATTCAAGATTCTTTTGTAGTGCACAAAGATTTATTGTGTAGGTGGAACTGTAGATGTAGGAATAGCCCACTCTTTACTGGCATCTTGAATGACACTTACAATGTTCTCTCCTGCAATATGGAGAAATATGCAAGACGTGTATTAAGAAACAAATTAATTATTTTGTAATTGATCTTTCAAAGTGAAGAATTCTTGTCAATAAAAGTATAAAAAGACTGACCAGTTGAACCAGTTGTAATACTGGCCCAATGTCACACACAATGGTTTAAAATACATTTACACAGATAACTGATCTGTGAGTGAATGGACATCTGTGATATATTCTGACTAGTTAAAACATCATAAAATTAGTCTGTGATTTTAGAGTCTGTGTTGTTATACATTTAATTATATAACTTTTGTCAAAACTACATGGGTACAACCTAAACTATTTTTATTTATGGTTTTGATCTTCAGATTTTGATAAAATAATATTAGGCAGATACATACCTTAAAGATTATGATCGTTAGCGAGCCATAGAGAGAAGAATTATTATCAAATTTTGAACTGATGCTCAAATTCTGCAATCCCTTGTGTACATTATAGGTGGCTTGAAGTTTTCAGTTTTAACCGATAACCAAAAAAAAAAAAAAAACCTGAAAACCAATTTAGAAAATTCTGTTTTTATTTTTTAAACCAATAAACCTGGGTTTTGCCAATACAGTATATTTAAAATCATGTCAATCCTGAACTACTGTCTTTCAGAAGGCTGGCAGTTTGCAAAGACATTGCTACTCGCCAATCATCAATTTTGTGGACCTAGGTAATACACTGGAAATTTCAATGCGTCATTTGCTTAGCAACAGACTTAACGACCACAAACCTGGTTCTACACAGACCAGCAAACATGGCTTCAACAGTAAATGTTTACGCCATAACGGTTTTATTCAGTGATGAAAAAGTTATTGTAAATACAAAACTGTTGTACAGTTATGTTTGTACTAATTTGTATTTAAGGTTTTCTTGTGTATAATGAATGCCTAATTAGTATTATTAATAATATTATGATTAACATTATTATTATTATTATTATTATTATTATTACACTGTGTAACACAATTTTTGTTCCTAGGTAGTAAGTGTTATTTCCTAACTGCTTATGCCTCAAAAGTATAGAAAATGGCTATTATTCCCCACAAACTTTGCTTTTGTGACCAGGACAGTGATATTTCATAATATCACTACTTCCAATGGGAAAACGGGCAAATGTGTGTCTTTTCGTTCACATAAAGTCAGAAAAAAACAACATATGAATCCAAATGAACATGTATTTATACTAAAATAATACAAAAATGACTACAAAAGATTTAGAAGTGAGTCGTTTTTCGAGATTTACGTAAATCTCGAAAAACTACTCACCTCTAAATCTTTTGAGAACCATGATGAATGTTTAATTTTAAGAAACAATGTAATTAATTTCTTGTATGCTGAGATTACTACAGTACGCTATAGTGATGCGCTGGGGTGGGTTGATAAAAAAAACAGCAACTGCATATGTTGTGAAACTAGATAGACAGGTGGTAATGGGAAATAACATGAAATCTGTTATTTCTCACAATTCTCGGATTCAAAATGCATCCAGGGTTCTACATTGCCTGAATCCTAAATGTGGACCTCCTCACTTCAACACAGTAAATTAACCTTTGTATATGTACAGCAAACAATCATGCAATTTATTATAGAAAATAAAAATGGATGCATTTTGAGTGGTGTTTTATTTTTAAATATAGGATACAATCAAAATGCCTATTTTCACATTCACTATATGTGTAATTACATTTTGAAAACATGGGTCCTGCTTCTGATGTCAGCCTTTTTATGTTGAAAAAGAGCATTCTTGCTCTAATTTATGATAAGTTTGGACGACCCCCAAGACATTAATGATGATGTTGCCAATTTTTACACATGTAGGTAATGCATTTTTGTAACAATATTTTCGCACAAGTGTGAGGATATAATGTTTTGTAATCATGAATATAACTTTATATAACTTTATGCTTAAATGCTTATTTTGGGAAATAATAGCTGTATTGTGTCTGTTAACAATAAAGAACTGTCAAAGGTTCTTTTATGCTTTGTAAGCAATATCTTTCATTTTGGGTGTTTACTTTTTAATGGCACAAGATGTTGATAGGAGGAAGTTATGTTAGGAAGAGGAAATTTGATTTCCTTCAAACTGGGAGTCATGAATATAAAAGACATGGTAACTCTTATTTAGTCCTCAAAATATGTTTGCTAAAACACTGCCAAGATTAGCCCATTAAAAAGTTATATATACCACAGGTTAAATGTTATCTAAAATCTTTAATTTCTGTTGTCTCTCCAGCTGTAATCAGATGTCAGGCCCGAAACAGAATAGAAGAACGAATTGAGGTGCTGCTAACTGGGTCTGTCCCAGGATCCTCTGCTTCTCCAGTAGTGACAGCCAGGCCTGAGAGTCTGATAAATAAGCAGCAACATAGAATACAGACTGAGGTGCATGTCACGGAAGGTAGGGTGTTATAAAAATTAATTGGCTTCTTTATACTATCTCCAGGTCAAGCCTAACCTGTTGTGTGCATTTCCTTGCTGCTTCAGCCCCACTATCTTGGACATTTTCACTGTAATTTTGCAGTTTTTTCATCCTTGCTTTCCCCATGGTTTGCCATGTTTTTTAATATGTTTTACCATTCCTATATGGACTTTACAACACTTTCACATGCTGTATTACAGTATACTTTGCTTTTACAATTGTAAACTTTTATAAGGGCTTCTCCACCTCTGGAGATCAGAAATGCTGATCAGACCCCCATATTTTTGACATGTCAAAAAATACCACAGTTTACAAATTGGAAGAAAAACAGGTGTGAGTAATCACGACTGGAAATGAAAAGCAGCACATAACTGTAATGCTCTGTGTGATAGCAGTTAGCTACAAACTGCCTCATTTGTGGAATTGAGATTCTAGCTTTATAAATACATATTTATTTGATGTTTTATTTTTCCTCAAGTTGAGGGTGGGAAATTTGGGCTGCATCTTAAATTTGAAGGTTTACGGTATGTGAAAATTACAAATGCAGTGTGTGTGTGCTATTGAGGAATGCTATTTAATTCACCAAAATATGTGGTTTACACATCTAAAAGAACAAGCCACTGGATACAAAAATATGTAAACAACCAGCTACCCCAAGTGAGACCTGTTACATTGCATTGCACATTCAGCAGTTGATAAAATACTCAATTCAAGTAATGTAAGCCCTCCATAGCTTTGCTGCAAATTTAAAGACTTGTAACTATTGTGTCAGGAGTTGCTGTCACTGACAATTGTCTTTTAGGCAGTGATGATCAGATTATGTCTGAGCATTGCAGAACAGTACAGCTAGCCATCAGATCTCAATACTTTACAATCAGGCTGTCCTTAGTGATCTGTATCCTAAGTACACTTTCAAGGCAGACAGTAAGAAAGTTTTCAGATCACCGTCAAGCACAAAAAAGAGTAATTGACCATGGTGACCTAAATTAAATCACTGTAAGTCAGATTGGGTCTGAACTTGGGAGTTTCCAGATTGCTGTCTCACACAGTTGGAGCTAGCTGACAATCATGATCTGCATCTAAATAGGACACGCATATTGTTTCTCTCATAAATCCAAAGCTCAGTCTCACAATTTAGCTTCATTTCTAACATATAAGGTACTGTCATTTCAATCCTTACAGTCATTCTAAATGGTTTTAATACCAACCAGCATTATCTGAACCTGTAAAATCCTCTGAAGCAGATGGGGCCAGCAGAGTTGAAAGGTCACCGCATAAATCAGGAAGTCCTTAAAAGGAGCTGGCTACTAGGATTCTACAGGTTTAGATGATGACAGGTAGATTCTGATACAGAGAAAGTTCAACATTGGAGCGACCCTACTCAGAACCATGTAGAATGATTGTAAACATCACTAAAAAGTAAACTAAACCAATTAAATGATATTGGCAGCAACTATATCCTTTAAAAGACTATTTTCACAGCAATTGGTAGCCCAGAAAGGACAAGCTGTGCATGTGTCCAATATTTTAATTAATCTCATTAGTGATGTGTTTAAAGTAGTTAATATAATTGCATTTCAATTTTAGCCTTAGCAGAAATATAAGGTAATTAAGGAACAGCCTTTCAGAAAAAAAGTTAAAGTCAAATAAAAAAAGGAATCCAATCTGTATGCTGTGATTTATGAAACAGCACTGGCATCAAAAGAAAGCTTGGAATCACACGAGTCCAGTAGGTTAACCAGCTAATAGGTCCTTTTCATGAGTCATTCCCTCTATTTCAGTTCGGTTAATGGTAAAGGGAGGCAGGATAGTTGAAATCACTTTATTGTACCATTTCACAGAGTGTGACAGATTTTTTTAATTTTATTTGGTTACTTGTATGTTGATGTTTTAAATCAGTGTCTTTAAAAAAGTAAATACAATTTTTTATATATATATATATATATATATATATATATATATATATATATATATATATATATATTTATATATATAAATGGCAATGTACAGGAACCGCAATATTAAAATTGTCTTTGTCCTTAGGAGGGATGCACACTCTAAGGACCTTATTTATGAAAAGGCACTAAACATTATGGTGTAACATAACTGCATTTAGTGTACAGATTCTTGGATTTCCGTATTTACTATTGCTTATCGTGCAAAATATTATGCCGCACACTTTTATTGTGCCACACTATGGTAATTAGAATGAATATGCAATGTGTATGGTAATGCATGATAATGTCTTTAAATGAGGCACCCCACAATGAATAACAAGATGAGCTGTATTCACACCATATTTACTAAATGGCGATAATCGTACAGCGCAACTTAAAGTGAGCGATAATTAGTTTGGAAACCAGGCTTTAACCACTGATGGGCACACTATTTAAACCTATTTTTCTAGCCTGAAATCAATCTTGCATCATGGAGGCATTACTTGCATTAAAGTTTTCATATAGAGCAGTGAAAATTGCCTGTAAATAGAAGGTTATATTAAGCGTGAATGAGTGTTATAATTTCTTAGATTGTATTTTATAGTTCATTACATTGGTGCTAATGATACAGTGGTTAAATAAAACACTTGACCAAACAATGTTTTTTAATTTGAAACAACCTCCTGCGGTAGAATTTCTAACTCCTCTGCATGCAATTTTTAGTTTGCGTTGCCTCTGCTTGTGCCCTGCTGAGGGCTGTGTCTGTTTATCCACCTCCACCTTTCACGATAAGCCACTGACCAAATGATAAGCCTGGACTGCTGGGGATTTTTATATCACAGTGGTCACGGGTAAGTCTTGGACATTATCGTGCACATTAAATTATCACTCACAATACATGTAGTGTGCACGCTATGGTATGTAAATTAGCCAAATACTGTGCATGTAAATTAATGCGCTCTCTGTTAATTATGGTGCACGTTGGGCTCACTACTTAATGTGCACGTTACAGCTAAATTTAGTGCCGTTTTGTAAATGAGGCCCTAAGTCTCATAATTACTAATACAGATGACTTAATGTAAGTCAGTGCTTCAAATAACCCAATGCAAACATTTACACAAAGTATGCAGCTCACTTTATAATGATAGTATACTAATTTAAAATTAAGATCAATACAGACCAACTTGGTAATCAGCTTCGGTGTACTGCAGATCTCCCATTGGCTTGTTTAAATAAAAATAGCGTGAATCAGCGTGAAACAGCAGGAACCGGGACTCGTCAGACCAGGCAATGTTTTTCCAATCCTCCAGTGTCCAGTGTTTTTGTTCCTTAGCCCACTGCAACCGAAGTTTCTTGTGTTTTGCTGAAAGAAGTGGAACTCTGTTATGTCGTCGGCTGCCATACCCCATTCGTGTCAAGGTACGACAAGTTGTGCATTCTTTTATGGGTCTTTGGGCACCAATGTTGTACTGGACTGTCAATTGACTAACTGTTGCCTGTCTGTTGCACAATTTGTGTCAGCCTCCTTTGGCCTCTTTCATCAATGAGCCATTTTCGACAACTGGCCTGCCGTTGGCTGGATGTCCTTTGGGTTGTGGACCATCCTTGATATATATATATATCCATACACTTGGTAGCAATATTTGATAAAGCTTTATATTGTGTGGCATAAATTAATATTAAATAGGTATGCAATTGCATATTAAATTAATGCTAAATTCATATTTAATATATATGCAATTGGTGTTAAATTTATGTTCAATTATTCCTTGTTAATTTCCATTAACATTTATTATAGGACAAAAAACAGAATAAAAGAGTATTCCTAGAATTTCATCTTCCTAAAGAAATCACAACTTGAAAAATGTGTTTTTGTTTTTTTTTTGTTTTTTTTTTTTTTTTTTTTTTTTAATAGCACTAAAAGAAATCCAGCCTTCCTTGAAAGCAGTTTCAATCATGCTGTTTTGACAGACGTGACTGACGGTAATCAGCCAGGCACTCTGCATGCAGCACATCTATCGATGGATAAGTTGATTGCATAAAGCGTGAAAATTAATTTTATTGAGCCAATTAACTTAAAGGTCAAACAGTGGTGCATTTTGATAAAGTTCAGTATATTTACCAAGTGCTGTAAGAATATAAAAGGAAAAAATGCATTCAAAGTGTTTGTGGTATGTTATTATTTTATTGTTTTTTAAATTTAAATATAAATGTCTGCCTGCAACATATAACGTAACTGCATAAGATAACTGAGAGACTTTTTCATATTCAATGATGCGGACCAATTTCTTTGTTTTTGCTTTGCCACATCTCCATTTAAAACCAGATCCCATTTTTGAATATTTGATGGGGCAGAATGCATTGTTTCATTGCATAGCTTGATTTAAAGAAATTAATTCCCCATTGTGGCAAAGTGGCTGCTGATAGTGAACAGGTGCAGAGGTGATGCAGTGCAAGAATAATCACAGGCAGACAATTGTAATCCAGTTTAGAAAAGGGTGCTTTATTTTGTATTCCTGGTCTGGCGACCAAACAAGAAAGCCCCCTGCAATACACACCAATGTGTAAAGCACAGAGGTAAATAATGTAAATGGTTTTGCAAACCAAAATAATAACGTACATTATCCGCCTCACAATAATACAATACACGGTCACCAGTCCAGGTGTGTGCTGTAGGGCTCATGGTGGGTGATAACAGTTCTAAACAGTGAGTAAAGTGCAGTGTTGATCGGGTTTAGTTCTGGTCCAAGGCAACAGCTCCGGATACGTGCTTAGCCGTCTAGTGCTATACAAACACAGACAGTTACTTAAACAGACACGAACAAACAAACAAAACACTCACATGTATTTCAAGTACGCTTTTCTCTGCATCTCACATGGTCCTTCCAGTTTATAACCAAAACCCAAGCGAAGGAAAAGATTAACAGTTCTCCGGCCCCTTTATGCTATTATGCATGACTATTGCAGCTGCCTTTATTGGTTGCAGCTGGTACCTAGTTTACCCTCCAGGTCAATACGTTCCTGTAAGGGAGTCTCCCCTTCTTCCAGGCTGACCAACTTCCCGACCCTGGAAATGAACTGTCCGGCCAGCCTGGCCAAAGACTTTCCCTTTCGCTTCTTCGTGCCCTCACTGGTCGGGAGGGAGATTTCCAACCAGAACTCATTATATTTCCGTCGCACCCATATTTTGCATTTTTGTTTTAAACATACTTTATTTTCCTTACATTGCATTGTTATATGAACAGAACATTCACAAGTGCTGTGGTTATTTTACTTATGAGGATGCTGCATGCAAGACAGCGTAAAAAATAAAAAGTAATACAGTTTTTTAAAAATTTAAACTGGTTTGAGGTCCATCATTAATTACAGGAATAATTGGGCAGATGACTTCAGGGCACAGGTGGTACCATTCTGTTCCTAACATTCTCTGGAATGTTGCTATAGTCTGTTGGGGCTTAACCTAGTCCATTACTTTTGTCTACCCCATCCATGTTTGGGTTGTTCAGTATATTTTAACTTGGAAGTCCCAGGTTTAACAGAATGAAATTGGGTTACCAGTGTCACTTAACCCTGACAAGGTCATTGTCAAATAAATGTGTGAAATATTTAAAGGCACATTGTTAGTTTATTTAGTTAGTTAGTTTCATTAGTGCTGCAAATTGTAAAGATGTAAAAGCAAGTATGAACACTGCTTTGTGAGATAACATTTCATAACTCATTCTTTGCTGCAAAGCTAACACTGTGTATTGTCCAATTGATACTGGGGAAAAAACATGGGATTTATATATATATATGTACGTTTTTCGTAGTGTCATTTTTCCCCAACTTTCACAAATCAATTTTGTGAAAGATAATGAATTCTCACCTATTTTTATTTCTCTTTTTTATCAGTTAAACCTGTGCAGCCAACACCTTCATGCAGTTGTGTTTATGTGATGAATGGAATGATTTTCTAGTGCCTGAATTGTGCACTGAAGTTCTTTCTTTTTTCATAGACCAGGAATAACTCAATGTGAGTTTCCTTGGAAGGAACACTCTCTTCTGAGACTGCCCCTGCATGATTCCTTTAATTGTCAAAGTTGTGTTTGTAAATCAGCCCATATTTATAGGTTTATTTGTGGATCCTGTTCATTTGTGGATCATTTTGTGCCATTCGTTTCCCTACCACTTTCTTTGATCTAAATTGTGTCATTGCTTATCAACGTATCTTTATGCTGAATTTGTATTGTTTGTTTTTTGATTCTAGTGTCAAGACTGTTTCATCAGCAAATTATCAAAACTTACCATAAATGATATTCTTCCAGTAACAGCTTATTATCTTCAATCAGAATTCCACTGTACACTTCCCAGTGCTGAATGGAAGTACTGCAGTGTTGTGTGCACACCCTCAAATTGGTGTTTCTAGAGATTGTTCTTGCCAATACTCTGATACTATTGCCAGTAATATGATAATCAGGGTTTAGTGGCAAGGCTACTGATGCCCTTGGCTATATATAAATAGTGAAATATATGTTGCTTTTGTGTCTTTATGTGATGTCTTTTACCTCATTCTAAGTAGGCTGTCTCCTGTTATCCCACATGTAATTAATGACTAGTTCCCTTGGTATATAATTAATGACAAGTTCCCTTGGTAAAGGTATAGTGAAAGTGCATTCATGTATGTTCATACATCATTCATTCAGGTGTCTCATTATTGTGCTGGAACTTGCTATGAATTCTTAACAAATGTTCTTTCTGATTCCAAACCATTGTAACCTAGTGGATATCAGAGTACATAACAAATGTCATGGTGACCTAGTTATTAAAGACCATGTCCTGAGGACCACTTGCCTGATTTTGATTGACTTGTGCATACATTTTCGTGGTACTAGTACCTGTCACCATTGCAGTGGAATTTGTACAGTGTATTATTTATATGTTACTTGAAGAATCACATTGTTATGGTACAGTACATTCCCTTTAATCAATATCAATAGAATGAAACTGAACACATTTTCTATCAAAACTTCGATGTGAATTGGTAGAAGACTAAAAAACACCATGAAAACTTCCGGCATTTGTATCCAAGTAAAATGCACTTAATACATTTTGATGGTACTTCTTTGACTTCTGCCCTGTTTTAAGAAAGATTATACTCTGCAAATGTTCTGTTTTGAGGGCTGCAGTAAAACAAAAAAAAAAAAATCAGTGAAATATACATTTCCCTAAATGAAGAGAAATCTGTTTGCAACGTTTTCCCTTTTGTGCAAAGCGAAAAGCCTGGTTTACAGTAGTCTCCGCATTTAGGAACACCTCCCAAGAGAACACTTCGCCTAAGGGAACACTCTTGTGGTGAAACTGATTTTTCCCATTGTAAATGCTCCAGCTAAAGGAACAGGAGCTTTGTTTAAAAGAACACCTTCTTGGCACCGATAACACATCATTATCAAACTTAAATTAAAATGGTTTATTGAGTCTTTTCAAAAGCGACTTGTCATCACGAGATTGTCTTGAGGCACACTGATTGGTTTATTACATCTTTCCAGAACCGCCATCATATCATTGAATTCTTTTATATTGATTTCCACGAGTGCACCTCATCGCTACAAAATGCCTTGTAAACAAATGTCAAAATGCGCCGCTGTTTCTCTTGCTACTAAAAGTTGGAAATTGTTTGAGCTTTTGAATCAGACACAAGTCGCCAAACAATTTGATGTTTCTCGTTCTGGTGAGTTGCATCACAATTCCGTGAAATAATGTGCATGTCTTGTATGTTGCTGCTGTATTTTGTAACGTGTGTAGGGGTGCTGTGTTAATTTAGTTTGACAGTAACGTTAGTTTGTTTGTTACTTTATTATTATTGTTTGTTAACACACACTTGCCTATTTCTTTTCTTTTACTTATTCAGTTTATTGCATATGTTGATACATGTGCATCATGACAAGTAATACCTATGTATTTATTGATTCTTACTGTGTCTGGTGGCTATAAGAACACTTCACTTGCTTCCCGAGGGGTGTTTTTGTAGCCGGACTACTGTACGTGATATTGTTACTGCAGTAAATTAACATACATTTTCTTTTAGTCCATTTTATGATCATGATCACATACGTAGAGAGTGTTAAATACTGTATAGTCAACCCCGCTTAATATCACTTCTAAGGGATTGGGCAAAATGAAGACAGTAAACAGAGTTGAGTTTATCAAGTTCCAAATAAAAAACACCTGCACTAATATAATTACCATGCTGCTTTTTTTAATGCCATCTGCAATTACTCAGCATAAAACCATGTAAGATCTTATGTATTTATTTAATTTTTGTTAAAAGTAAAAAGCTTTTTATTGTTTGATAATACCATACAAACAGGAGTATGACCAAGTCCAATTTTTTTTTTTTTTTTTGCATCGACTTCTACCGCAGCATTTCCAGGACCCAATAATTTAGACACTGTGTCAAAACTGCTATATGATTTGATGCAAAAAAATACCAAGATTGATCATTTGAGTCTTTGTAAAAACACATTCAAGTTTGCAACAGCAGACACATAAAATAATGGAAAAACTGATTTTTTTTTTAGCAAATATGGGACATAGGCGATAGAAATCATTGTACAATGTGTAGCCTCCCATTTTTTGTGAAAGGAAAGAATAGAAGTCTTTTAACTTTTAAGTCCAAAATTAAACATATGACTTATTTGATCCTAGTTTTTTAACATTATGGTTTTATTTGTCCTGTAATTTCTGTCCTATTACAAAAAACAAAAGTTAATTAAAATAACGAACAAATACACAATAACGATACACCTATTTTAAATAAATAAATAAATATTATTTATACATGTACATATAATTAAATAGTGAGGTCTGTATTAGTTTATTTCAGTGGTCAGTGACTGTATAAATATCTATACATGTGAATGGGGTCCTGAATCGTGGAATTATGGATAACACAAAATATCCTATAAACATCCATTACATTTTTGTGAAACATTTCAGCATCAGGCATATCCCTTTAATGGTTAATAGTGTAATGTCATAATAATGTAATAAGAGTAAAGCCCTGTGGCAAAGTGCCCTGCCCCTGCGCTATTTATTTGTGTTGTATGTTACTTGTAGTGTGTTAATGTTGGTGTGTAGTCATTGGTACACGGGATATAATATGGGTTACAAGCACAAGTGTTTAAAATGTATATTTGTATTTAGGTACAAGGATTGCACAGCACTTCACGTGCAAGTAAAATGTAATAATATGTGAGCACAGGGAATTGCACTTTATTAATTCACGTGCAGTTGTACCGAGACTCCAATTGAATGATTGATTAGCAATCGAGTCTCGGTACAGCTGCATAAAAGCTGCATGTTTTTACTCACTCTGGGTTGTGTGTTCGGTGAGTGGAGAACGGGATTGGAGACGGAGGTTATAATAATAATAATAATAATAATAATAATAATAGTTAAATTGCAGCTCACTGTATTTGTCTGTGTAGTTTGTTTTTGTTTGTCTCTTTATTTTGGTGAAAGTGCCATGTCCTGTCTGTTTTGTCTTTGCAACCTTTTATTTTCTGTCTGTTTCATTATTAAACGCTGAGCGAAACCAATCGCTCAGCTTCACCAAACTCCACCGCTGTTGTTTATTTCCTGGTTCCTGGTTTCTGGTCTGACGTCACCCACTGCAGCCGTCTTTGTGACAGGCACATACAAATACCGGAAATATGACATAATCCTTATCCGATTCACTCCAAATAAGTTTTATTGATCATTTTCGCCTTCATTCCCCAGTTGGAACTATGAAAAAAAATGTTGAAAAAGTTATTTCAGCAATACTTGTAGCACACCTTACCGTATGTTACAGAAGATACTTATTAAAAGAAAAAAAAAAACTGCCCTTTATTCAGAATGTGTTTCATTTTGGCGGAATGTGTTAAAGTTTGCACTTCATCTGGTTTGTTTAGGACTTGCAACGACAGAGGAGTTCCTGTATGATGTACAGTTTGAGTCTGATGAAGACAAAGCTCAGCTGGAGTCCTCCGTGGCTCTTTGTCTCCTGTCTAAAGAGCGGGACATACATACTGGAATTGTAACATTGATCTTCAATATCATATTCGCTCCCTATAAACCACTCAGGTAATTGCATGCCTCAGGTTGTTGAGTGTTAATAAATGTGAAATTTGGAAAAGGAAGGCATCTCATAAAAAGCTAAGGGACACAGTTGTGCCAAGACCTACATTTTTTTTCCATAACTTACTAATACTCATTGGACAATATTGCATTACATTTTTCTCCAGTAAAGCTGAATTTTAATTATAATGACAGTTTGTTGATCATGTACCTTTTACCTGACAGATACTTTAGTATTTTGCTCAAATTGCCAGTTTCAATATGACTTGCATATCTTTTGTGTGTGTTTGAAAACTAACAGGGGAGGTACTTATAAGTTCTTGATAGAATGGTAACTATTTGTATGTATTTTAATTCAAATCTCTTGTATGATGATTTATATCTAAATGTACTCTGTTTTGACATTTGAATGTGGTATTTCTGCAGGCTTCTGTATCAACAAAAGTCCCTCAACTGCAGTAAGCTATTCTCTGTGTTTCAAGAATGTCAAACTGAAGATGTTTTCAGAAGTAATTGCTTCTCTAGACAAGTTGACCATGAAGCAGTCCATGCAATCGCACCTATGGCTGCTAGCTACAGTACACTTAATAACACATTTAAAGAACAAAAAATGGGTTTAAATTAATTTAACATACATTCCAGTGTCCTGGCTGCTGTTCTTGCGGTGTTCCACTTAAATTGATTTTGAATTTGTGCCCATTTTTATTTTTTTTTACAATGTCTTCTGGACTAGAACATCATTACAAAATAGCTTATGAAATAAATTGAAATGTATATGAATTTGTGGCATTTATTTTCAAGTGTTTTCGAAAAATGTTTTGCATGATGTCTAGTCTGTGAGAAGAGTATAGAGGAATGTTCGATTAACATATTTTTCAGCTCTAGTAGGTACAGTACCTAATGATTTATTGCTTCCCTATAATTTCATCCTGCTTAATCAAGCAGTGTTTAAAATCTATTTTCTGTTGCTGTCAGGTGTTCAGCATTTCTTGCAGTACGGTGTGCTACAGGAGGAATATGGAAATTTCCAATACGGCTTGTCTCTACAGAGCCAGAAGTAGATGATGTCATCAATATCGAAGCTGTCGGGTTAAATAAGGTGGCAATGGTTGGATTTAGGCTCACGAGTCAAACAAGGCAAGTTTAACAGAGAGGAAAGAAACACCCCTCTTATGGAATACTAATATTTCTACCAGAACCTTGTAAAATAATAAACCAAGTTACTGGGCCCTAAATGTATTTGTTATCAATTTTCCAAAATCATTGTGTGTGAGGCATGTTGTGGTTCACATTTCAGTTCTTTAAAGTCAAATTTGTACTGCGGTAGAGGTTTGAAGGCTAAAGGCTGCTAGTAAAGATTACCCTTCAACAATCATTGGGATAAATAAATGTTGAACTACTGGTTGGACATTATCCCTGAACAGACAATCTCTTTAAAAGCTGTGTACACAGAAGATTGTCATGGGCAAGTGCAGTGGTGCCCCAGATTATTCAAATTTACTTTAAGTGCAGATTTAATCCGAAGAAGACACCAGGGATACTAAAATCACCTATTCTAGTTAAAGTCCTTAGAGACAACAAGTTTTTCATGTTTTCTAATATGGTCTTAAAAATGCTAACTATTAACTATTTTTGTTAATATTAATATTATACAGAATATTGTTGCCTTACTGTTTATTACACTATATAGGGGCATTTAGAAAACAGATGTACTAGCAATATTTATTAATGTTTTATTTTACATGTTTTTTCTGGAGTCAGAAATTGTCTTAATGAATACTGACAAATAGAAACCCAACAGGGGGTCTAGTAAACATCAACAACATGATTTATTTGCAGCAGTACTGAAGGAATTAAAACGTTGTGCCATTTATCATGACCTGTATACCTGCTACAGTAGTTGAACGGTAAATGACACCTAGTGGGATGCTTTTATAGACCCGAGAAAACTATCAAGTGTTTTCTAGTGTTATTTTTATTTGATTTATTTTCTCAGAAGACATTAAGGAGTCTTTGGAGTCATCTACAGGAAACGTTATTGAACATAAAGTTTAGAAAATGCAAACAAAAGTATAAATAAATAAATACAAATGTTTTGCTGATGAATGAATCAGCATTTCAACCACTTAAACGAGTACTCTGAATCAGTTTACTGACTTTTATTCGAGGATAGATTAATATTTTCTTAATTGAGAAATGCTAAAAGTTCATAGATAAAGCGTATTAGATAAATTACCTGACTTCCATGTCGTGGTTATTGGGACTAGTGAAAGTATTGTGTAGTTTTGATCTTGCCAACAATAACAATAAAACATTAATTTTGACAAAACCTGTTTACAACTTACAGTCTTAGACCTTCACTTACAGTAGTCCTTGACTATATGGTGCATCATCATTAAATGTATATGTTAACCTTGGAGTGTATATTATACTTAAGTGCTTTATAGATTAAGCACACTAATCACTACTATCGCTTTACTGAAACTTTAGCTAGTTATTGCAAAACCACCTTTCACCTGTAATTCTATTGATATGATCAGAGTATACATAATGTTAGAATGAATGGCCTTATATAAGTAAAATCTGTTGTTTCACTTAATGTTAAAAGTAGGTGTTTTTTAGTACAACACTAACAAAGAATCCAGTAAACTGCACTGTGAGACACAAAATGGCACTGCCATGTCTGAATGCATGTTTAAATTAAGGAATTCAAATGAATAAGGAGCAGTAAAACAATTTATATTCTGATTAATTAGCTTTCACAATAAGACCAATCTATGGTAGTTAAAGCAAAACAAGCTTTCTTGCAAATAACTCTGTATCACCATTTTCTTTTCTCAGAAAAGATTTGGTAGTAGAGGGTTAGAATCCATACCATCCTAACATTGTGCTTCTCTTTTTCTTAGGTACGTGGAGCCATTCACTGCTTATTTCCTTCCTGACAGTGGCTCAGAATTTGAAGTGTCGCCTCAGTCAGGAGAGCTGCTTCCCATCCACAGTGCTGGGACCCTCATTACTGTTAGCTTTTCCCCAAGCATGTACAGCAAGAAGCACAGAGCAACATTGGTAATACAAGTAAGTAAATGAAAGAAAATATATTTGATCTGTGTCTTTAGGTGTCTAGGTTTCTTGCAGCTATTGCCTGTTTAGCTCCTGGGAGAAAGGGGGTCTGTCAAACAAAAGTGTATCCAACTACAGGCAATTACGCCTCAATTAATCTACTGAGGAAAAAAAAAGTATTTGTATCAAATGAAAAAATTAGAAGAAAAGCGTGCCGAGGCATGCATTGCAGTCCCATGAATATATACCTCTTTTTAAAAATCTATTTTAGGTTTTTCATTTGTGGCATCAAAATTACTATCAGACACCTTTTTTGTGGCAGGATAAAAATACAGTTTTGTAAAAACATATTTTCATGTTTTCAACCGCTATATCACTGCATTAATTTTCATCTACGCTTGTGTATTATTATTTTTGTATACCCTGAAGTACTTTTTTTAAGCAGGATTACTACAATACTGTACGGTTTTACTGTCAATGCTAAAACAATGAAGAATTGCTACTTTTGACAATACAGTGCACAGGATTGTGTACTGTAGGCAAACCAGGAATTGGTGTAAGGTTTGGGCTATTATGTTGTTAGGTATCATAGTCTAAACCAGGCTTATTGGGGTGCATGCTGTTAGTTGGAACTACATCTGTATTTCTCTGTTATCACACTGTAGTGAAGCATTCATCAGAATAGATCTTAAGTATGCCCGTCACACACCTTGAGTACTACAAACATATGTCATAGATTATATTTCACCATCTTTAAGTTTCAAAAACTATTTAATTTATTTATAGTGACAGTTTTTTAAAGAGTAAAAAAGGAATCAATCTGTAGCGTGTGTCAGCACTTCGCTGTGACAGTAGCTGTTGCAATGTAGTGGTAGAGTGCAATGTCTTGGTTATTTTGTACCCCTATCTAGCTCCAGTAGAGAGGGGGCTTCGTAGAGAATACAGTACCTATATGAAAGCATGGTAAAGCTTGGTAAGCATTGTAAAGTCTGGAGGGGTAAATGCTTGGTATAACCATGAAAAAAGCATGAGAAAACTGAACAATGACTGTTCAAATTTACTGTACTAGACTTTTATATGGTATAGTTTCACATTTTGACCAAAATAAATTGGTTAACTAAAAGTAATTATATTGGGCTTGCCTCTTAAAGACTATGTTTTGTATAAGTTTGTTTTAATGGATGCGGAAGCAGCTATCCTATTTGCTTAAGTCCGTGTTATGTCTGTGGTGAAGGGAGTATGCGTATTGCTCAGATCCGCCTTGGGGTTTTTTTGGGGGGGGTTTTCGGCTTCTACTGGCCTCTCTCGGCCATTGAAAGGTTTGCTCTGCTTTTTCTGGAGGGAAAAAAATGACTAGGGACCTGTGTATGACGTCTGTTTGATGTCGGCCAGGGTCCGACATCGGACTGAAAAGGAAAAATTGTAATGTTGGACCTGGTCCAACATAGGACCGCAAAGGGTTAAATGTTGTGTTATTATTTGTATTGATCAGTCGGGACTTGTCACAGTGTATTGAAGTTTGATTCTGTCAGTCTGCATTCCTCAAGTGAGCAGTTTTCTGGCATTTCTATTGTTTCAATGAGCCTCGTGATAGCCCATCAATCAGCTCACAGTGCCAGGCACGGTCTGCTCTCTGGTTACTATACAAGTCACTAGTTTTTCTAAGAAATTCATGGTTACCCCAAAACACATTGAAAATGGATTGCAGAAGACGCATGACAGCAAAGTAGTGTTTGGAATTACTGCAGATTTTACCAAATAATGATTCTGATGCAGAAGAGACGGACAATGATGAATCTGGCTCTGGGGCAGACTGGGTTTGCAAAGATGAATCTTCCAGCAGCAGTGACAGTGAGGGCGCAGATGATCCATGAGAGAAGAAGCAACCCTGTGACAGCCCCTGCAAGGATGCCAGCCACTTCACCTGCATCAGCTGCTACTTCACCTAGGGCAGCCGCTTCTCCAGCAGTAGTACTAGCACCACCCGGCACTCAAGAGGCTGGTAATAATGGCACTGTTTGGAACACTATAAATGGTGTAGAAGCTGCAGGTAGAAGGGGTGAACATAATATTTTGAGGGAAATTCCAGGCCCACAGCATATGCAAAACGCAACATTAATGAGAGCGCATTGAGTGCTTTTTGCTTATTGATTGACATGAATACGCTTCACCACATGAAGCAGAAGCCCACAGACAAATACAAGATGATTCCTGGTCCAAGCTTTTGGAGGAATTAGAAGCTTTCATTGAACTAGTGGCTTATTGTACCATTTTCTTAGATCCCCACTTGTGCTCATGTCAGTGTAGGCTAGAACTTGTAATGTTTGTTTTAAAACCTACCTCAGAGGATCTGATTAATCCGGATTTATATTTTACCTTTTTCAGCGTTTTTTTTTTAATTTTTATTTTGGTATATAAGAACACATGTATAGTATGTTATATTTAACTGGCCCTAAAAGATCATTATTCACATACAGTATAGCAAAGTGTTTAAAATATTAGATGATGTCCCATAGAGATCCATTCTAAAAGTTGGCGTTAGATGTCAAACATCTGCTGAGAGCAATTTAATTACCTGATAAATGCTTTTTTTCGTGCCTGCCGTGCCGAGAGAACTACTATAGTACTACTTACACGTAACATAGTAGACACAGTCAAAGTTTTTTTTATGTAGTATGGTACTAATGACAAGTCAATTCTCATTAATATGAATTTCAAGGGACAGATGCATACTGTCAGTTTTTATTGAAGTTACAGTAACACTGAAATGAAATTCCAATTACAGAACAATGAATGTACTGTGCATTTTTTTTAAATACAGTTGCAAGTGAACTTTTAAAATGAACTACACTAAACCTGCATAGCCTTTTGTGATCACAAGTATTTTTAAACCACAAAAGCAAGGCACCCTCAACAGTAGGTATTGAGCAAATCGGAAATGCTGACGAATTGCATCTACAGTTGTTGTTCCTAGGTCTGTGTTATTGTACCCGTTTTTCTGAATGGTTGACAAAGTGTTTGTGGGAATGTTGAGATCTGTAGCAACGTCTTTGTTTTTCTTGAATGGTGGTGCATCATCCACTGCTTTCAGCACCTTCACTTTTGCCTGCAAGGATAGTGTATGTTTTTGCACTGTTTCATGGAAATGGCTTTCATATGCCATCACTATGGCAACTTAGAATGCATCATAGGATTTGTGGTACCAAAACAACACTAAAATACAGAAGTACTAAATACTAAAATATAGGTGCTAATCTGGATGAAAGTTAATACATTCCCCAATATCCTTTACACTCATCTGTTTTATTAAATTTTTTCTTCCCTGGGAACAGGACATTTGTCTTAAGTGAATTAGTATTATAAGAAGTAATTTACAACAAGCGACTGCTAAATTTGGCTGGGACCATGCAGAACATTTGTAGCATTAGGAAATTAATCAAATCTGAATTAATTTTCACAAAAATTTACTGTATTTACACTTCTTCAACAGTTCTACCTTTTTTGCAGTTGTAAAGTAGTGCACTGCAGTAGGCAATCAGTAAAACAGTTCAAGTAGTTTTGGTTGTACTGAATAAGATATTGATTGCTAATATTACTGGATGCTACTATGCACAACATAGTAAGGGAATTCCAAGAGCTGTTGCTATATACAGAAGTAACTCGGTACGTTTCTGTTAACGGCATGCCAAAGGGCCTTTGGAGCACTACAGTAGAGTATACAGAAGTTTCAGTTGCCTTCAAGGTATCTGAAGAGAGTACTTACAGATGGTCATGGGCCTCTGAGAAATTTCTGTAGGCTGAAGAGTAATGGGAGCCATACAGCTTAAGAGAAGAGAGCTACAGTTATAACGCTGTACGTCTCAACCACGACATGTACTGCACAACACAACTCCCCCACCTCTCAGAAAGAGCATCTTAAGTGGCAAGAAATGTAGCCAGCGCTTACAACTCTGAGGGTGAACTCCAGATGCTGATTGCTAATTGCAGAACAACATCTTGACTTCACCACCTCCATTTCTCAAACATCTGTTCACACACATGCTCATCGCCCCATTACAGCAAATATCTTGGCAGGATGAACTTTTGAAAAACACAGAGGATCACCTTTTAAAGGATGAAAAAAAAAAATCAGCGTATTTCATCACCTAGAAATACTTGGTGACACCACATGACTAGACAGAAGGTATTTAAACACTCACCAGCACCATGTTGTGCACCTGTACCACATTAGAGAGGTATCAGTTGCCTGTAATTAGATCTTGTAGCTAGTATTTGAATAGCCAGGAAAAGGTATGTCATAATATATGCACCCAGTGGTAAGTTAGATTTCCTCATAATCTTTCTCGCTCTCCTTCACACTCATAATAAACAGACATTTTGTAATGTGTTCTGACATCTTACCTGACACCTCTGTTAATAGTTCTGCCAAGTGTGAAAAAAAAGGTGTTTTAAAAAGTTTTAATAAAAATGCCAGTACCTTTCCACTTAATATACTGAAGTAATGAAACAATGTAAATAAAGGTTGTTTTTCCGTTTTGTTCAAATACTAATTGTACTATACTTGCAACTGCACATTATCTTTCACTTTCTCTAAAGCAGAAGTGTTTGGACAAGCCCAAAATGAATACTAGACACAGGCTTTTTTTGAACACTATGATTACAAGGAAGGAAGCTCTTCAGCCCTCATACTGTAGCTACTGGTAACTTACTACCGGTGTTGCATCCAGTTTTTTTACAGACAGTCTTATGAGAAGTAGTACTTTATTACATCAAAATAAAAATAATAATGTGATATTCCCTTAGGTCTGTTATTTAACTGTGTTCAGTGCTTACCAAGTTCCTCTGGGCCTGATCTTAACTATTATTTAATTATTGGTTAGATCCAACAGGGCTGACTTTTATTGTGTTAAATCTGCCCGTTCCCGTGGCCCTGGTGTTAATAAATTACATAACTGTTCCCTGGAGCTTGGCTTTATATTGTGAGGGGGAAACACAATGCTTTCCTTTGGCAGCATTAAGACAAAAGGAAATATAATCCACAGGGGAAAATCTTAGCTAAGGCAACTTTTTCCAAATTGTATCATTGTTGATTAAAAAAGAAAACCCAGTGTAATACTAGGTTTGACCAACACTGAAATGTCATCATACATCTTTTTATAAATCTAAAATCTTTATTTTCAGGTGTAGACCTTTAATTATGCAATATTGTAATATGTCTGTCCTACTAGTAACTTCTTTTAAAATACCATAATTGCATTAGTTAAAAAACATACCAGGCTATAGTTTGATAATCAAATCAGTAAGGCTGGCTCATCAGGCCGATATCTAGTTATAAATCAGTGATTGATAATGTCAAACCTTTTCAATGCCGATTAAGCTTACAGTGTTTTAGTTTGAATATTTTGGTCCACTATTTACTCTTGCATCTGTACAGTTAACTTTGAGGTCAGATTGCTTTGTGACTAATTTATTCAGTCTCTTCAACTGCTTTTCTAATTACAAGACGTGTTAAGTGGCTTTCACCAGCTACTGTATTGCCATATGAGGCAATAAAGAAAACAAATGTTAATTTACTTTTCAATGAGCTCAGTACACGTATCTATAATTCCTTTGTTTACAGACTGGTGACATGCAGTGGATGTACGATATTAATGGAGTGCTGCCACAGTACATACCGCCCACTACTCAGTCTTCAAGAATCGTTTCTTCAGGGGTAGTGAGAGCAACTGCAGTGCAACAGCGCAACTTCATCCGTGAAAACCTCCAGCTGGCCTCCACCTCAGTGTCCTCCCCCATCAAAGGGTGTCCTCTGGTCCTAAGAACTAAATAAAATAGAATGCAGTGCCTCTGTCTCTGGTTTAGTGCTTTTAGTATTGTAAGGATTTCACTTCGCGGAGTGTTTGTTATGCCTTAGGTCTTTTTAAAAGTATAATTATTGGACTATTTTACAAGGGTATGTTTAACACTGTTTGATAGTAATCAGCACATTCTTATGACATGGAAAATATTTGTCAAGTAAAAACTTTTTGGCAAATTTTATTTATATATATATATATATATATATATATATATATATATATATATATATATATATATAAGTGATAGTGCCCTTTGAAGAGGGCTCTACCGTGTGATAGTTGACCGCGACAGGAGTTATGCGCCCCGAGCCAAAGGCGAGGGCGCTAATGAAAGTCAACGTCAACTATCACACGGTAGAGCTACCATTGATAGGGCACTGTCACTATTAGAAAATGCTTTTTACCATTGTTTTCTTTAAAAAAAAACCACCTTAAAACCTAGGTTTACCTTGGATTTGTACTGATTCGTCAGGTACCTTTCCCGCTGAGTAAAGATGTTCTAATAGTCCCGAACAGTGTTTATTTAGTAAATCTGTTTTTTTTTTGTTTTTTTATTGTTTATAATCTGTTTAACTGTTTATAATCTGGACATTGTCTGAGGAATGAACAGAGCAATTACTGAACAGTCTGTGTACGACAGTCTGAACTACCAATATGATCTCATTAAATGCCACTCTAAAATGTCACTTAACTCTCCATGTTTCTACCTTCAGCTATCTATCTATCTATATTTTTCTTTTTAAAACAATTAGTAAGAAAGGATATTTTTTGCTAAAAGCACCAATCTTTCACTTAATATATTAAAAAATTTTTCCCCAGGTTTTCTTAATATATTTTGTACTAATATGTTTGAACAAAATGCAAAATAAAGGAATTTAACTGCAGCTGAAATTGATTATTTTGTTATGCACCAACAGTGCAGTTGTTTTGTTTTCAAATAAAACAACGCCCCGGCATGTTCCATTCTAACTACTGTTTGGCTTGGAATTATTCTTATATATTACACCACACAAGGTCATTATCCAGAAAGACGGCAGCAAATTTGTTACGAGAGAAAGAGAGAGAGAGAGAGAGAGAGAGAGAGAGAGAGAGAGAGAGAGAGAGAGAGAGAGAGAGAGAGAGAGAGAGAGAGAGAGAGAGAGAGAGAGAGGGGGTTACAGGAAAATAATTCCATCTAGGGTTTCACACATTGAAAGTGTTGAGTAGGTTGTGTTAATCAAAGGGAAAAAAATCAGATTTAAATGCATCAAGATTTCAGGTTATTAAACAACAAGCTGTGAAAACGTCCAAGGGGGGTGAATACTTCCTATAGGCACTGTGTGTGTGTGTGTGTGTGTAAACAACGATATGCAAAATGTTGGAAAATTAACAAGCAAAAGAGCAAATCTGTATTGCAAAGCTCAGTTGGATTTACCACTGTTAATAATAATAATAATAATAATAATAATAATAATAATAATAATAATAATAATAATAAAAACAGTAAAATCCACTAAAGGTAGCCCTGTAAATATCAGAACACAAGTGTGTATTAAGTTAGGTTTGCAGCACAATAAAAAAACAAACATGGTTTTAAAATAAATAAAAGCAATAAATATCATCTTTATGAACACATATTATATTTATTGTTCACCCTCAAAAATGCTTCAAACTGTTTTTAAGATTAACACTAAAATTAATACAAGTACCAGTTTTACCACAAAATCAAAGCAAAAGTGACTAATTTGTTTTTATAACGTGTACATTGATAAAGAAGAATGCCGGAAAAGGAGCAAAATAGAAATATTCATTGCAAGACTCAAATGCACGAAATGCTGTTAATACAAAAAGAAAATAACAACAAAAAAACATGTACCAATACACTAAAAGGCAACCCTGTTAATATCAGAAAACAAGTTTGTATTTGGCATAGTTTCAGCACGCTCAAAAAAGCTTCACAACTAGTTTTAAGATTAATCGTGTTATTAGGGCATTACGTGTACCTTAAAAGAAATTAAATTCAGTTTTCTTATAATTCATCCTAAGCCTCAGTGTCTCTTTATCACTGTTGAAAACCAAATTGGTAAGCTCGCTGTACAGCCATGTGTGTGTATTGACTGGATCCTTCATTATGACACAAATTATATTATTATTATTCATAACCCAGCATTTAAAAGATACCTGTCGTCTATTTATCAGATTTCCCAGCAGCCCCAGCGCCTATTGGAGACCGGCAATTATTTGAAGTTTTACGGTGTGTGTGTGTGTGTGTGTATATATATATATATATATATATATATATATATATATATATATATATATATTTCAATTGGCATTTGTTAACATTTTAAATTTGGCAATCGCTTTCCTCTGGGTAATACAAAATCATTAGTCTGCTTTTACTTTGGAAGCAATTACAAAATTAGTCAGAATGTGTAATAATTTTATTTTGAATCCCATTGTCTTAGACTGCCAGATTCGTTTGCAACACGATTGCAGCCCTTTATTCTTTATCTGAAGGGATGATAAAACCACTCACGAAAACCACCATTTAAAAAGTGTCACACCTGAATGCTGAATGATAGATGCCATGCGTTGGCCCTTGCATTTGTCTGCCTGGTAGATATTTTCTAATTGTAATCTTCCCTGCAGTGACTTCTCTTGCCGAAATAAACGGCCGAGCAAGTATCTCCCTGCTGATACAGCTTGTTCCTAATGGAATGTTAACTGCTTTTTAAATAACTTCGAAATATACCTGATGATCCATAAATGAGTCAGCTGAAGTGAAACAAATCCATCTCTATACTTTATTGCCTCCATTTGCATGACATATATACTCCAGATTTGTTATGTGTCAGACATTTTATTGTCATTGTCATTTTCTGAATTAGAAACCTGAAGCCTTAACAAGAAGGTTCACAGTGCAGATGGGAGGTCAGAGCCAAAAATGAACATCAGATTGTCGAAAATGGTAACTGATTTATGGCTGCTTAGATGCTTCAGAATAATGGCTACTCTTTGGGAATCATCTCATACAGCTGACAACCTTTACTTCCCAGCAATATTATTAATATGGAGTTAACATCTCGGGGGGGCTGTGAAACCAGCAAAAAGTGTTTTTTCCAAGAAATGTAATCTAATAGCAGTCACAGTTGGATGTGGGCTCTCAAAAGCTGTGCACGGCAGCCACCTCTATATCTATTTTACCTGCTGACAAATTGCTGGAAAGATTTTGTCCCTTTTTGTTTTTAATTATTTTATTGTTGTTGTATTGATCTACTTAGGTCTCTTTTTGTATTCGTGCGGGCACAAAGTGAACAAACTAAACTAAACCTCCCAGGTTCCCAAACTACACGATGCCTTTTAAACCTAAGATTTAAACCTTCTTAAACATTCCATAATGAATGCAAATGCTGAATATATTTTGTTCAGGAATTGCAATTTGTACTTAAAGGGTACATAAGGACCTTTTTATTTTATTGTGTTACATGTTCCCATGTGTTGCTTCAACTGTTTATGTGTGTTAGGTCAGTTAGGGTGTCCTCGGCTCAATGCTCACCAGCCACCCCTGTGGTCTGGCCAGCAGTGTGTAAAGAAGTGGACAGTGCTAACGGCACACACTTCGGAGGACAGCGTGTGTTTGTCTTGCCCCTCCTGAAGTGTAGTTCTGAGAGGTCCATGCAGGTACATGGGAAGTCATCTTGAGGCAGGCAGAGAATGCAATTTAAGAGTTTAAAAAAATGGTCAAAATGTAAAAAAATAAATTAATAATTAAACAATACACACACCTTACATAAACAGTTGTAGCAACACATTGGAACATGTAATACAATGAAATAAAAAGGACCTTATGTGTCCTTTAAAAGCAACACTTTAAAGAGCTGTGTTCACCTTACAACTGACCGTTTGTTTCCCAGGCAATACAAACCTGTAATGGTGCATCCCACATATTTGCAACACTTGCTAAATAACAAGGAGTACAGGAAATCTTTCAGAAGTCCAAAACCTCCTAACATGCAGAACAAATGCAAACATCAAGGTACACAGAACATGAATGTTTGAATGTTTCCCGCTGCTCTCCAAATTATACTCTATTCTCTCTGGGGCCGATCATTTTCTCTAAATGCTCCTGCGAGAAGCAAGCACAAGGGCAATGACAGCATTCACATTCTTCAGTACATGTATATACAGTACTGTTCAGCGAAGAATACAAATATGCTTAAAATTCATACTTTATTCAAATTATTTTGTACATCATGTCTCATCTGCAAATGTATAATACTACTACTGCTAATAATAATAATAATAATAATAATAATAATAATAATAATAGCATCTATGATGTAGATTACTGATTATTTTAATGCAAGTGGAATCCATGTGTGGAAGGTGTCTGGGTCTTGATTAAATAACTGATCATCAGTCAAGTCCCAGTGACATGGTATAAAAGGAAGGTGTTTGGGGTGAGTGTTTAAAGTTTATGTGCGTGTGTGCGTGCATGTTTTTATTTCATGGGCAAAGGCCGAGCCTGAATAGTAGTGGTAGTATTTTGATCTGTTTGTGAAAACCTTTTATTTTGCCCTTGTTTTTTGTTTTGTTTTTTGTTTTGTTTTTGTTTTGTTTTTGTATTTATTAAATCTGGCATTAGTGTCGGCACTGTGTGTTATCAAATCCGCGTGCCTGTGTGGTGTGTCAACACTAATGCTCTGTGACTGACTCCTGATTATCAGTGACAGCCCACGCTGCTGATGTTATGTGTGATGTAGGTCAATGCTTTTGTCTGTACCTATTCACTGCACTTTCAATACAGTCTGACTGCTGATTTTCTAGTTGCAACTGGGACATCAAAAACCACAGTAGTTTATTTTTAACCAATCTAGTACTACTTCTGTACACCTTTGAATGCAGTTTCATCTGAAGATATTATCTGAAGGAGTTGGTAGAATGTGAAAGAAGTATGCTAGACTATAGTGGTCTTGGATGTCAGTGATGTGTCTCTCTAGGTGCTCCCCCAGTCATTACTTTACCTTTGTGAGAAGTTACAGGCTCCTCACATAAATGTTTTTCCATTGACTGCATTGCTATTCCAAAGATTACAAGACTGCAGTGGTTCACAAGACTGTTGTTTTTGCTTCTGGGTGCAGTGGGTTTCAGTAAAATATGTAAATATTACTGCAAGCTAGATTTATCCTGTAGAAGAACTCTGGGCACTGCTCAGCAAATTTATATTAAAAAAAAAAACACTGTTGAAAATGTAGACATTTAACAGACCTTATTGCCATGCTAGTAAGGAAAATCTACAAGGATCATGATTACCAAACTATGTATTATGTTGATCTCTGCTTCATTTGAGAATGCAGCCTGTTGCTATGAAGGATAAGACAAATATTGTCTCAAGTAATTTCAGATATATTTTTGGACACAACGGAACTGCTCAGTGCTTACTTTGATACGTATATTCAACAGCGTCGTGTTCAGTAGATCTTTAATATGTGATCCCTTTTCTCCCCAAGACCTTTGCCATGCTTGTCAGGTGCAGGTGAGTCGTAGAAGATTTCAGGTAGTTTACTTCTGCTGTACTGTAGGAGAAATATTCAAACAATTTTCATGAGCAAAGTTCAATATTTCTTTACATATAGTGATGTACTTTATGTTCCTAACTTTAATGCAGGCTTTAGGACCATGGGCTTAGGACTTGCACACCATATAAAAAATATCTTCTTGTTATTTGAGCAATTGTTTAAGTGAAAAATTGAAACTGATAATTGTTGGGGCTTTGAACAAGGCACAGCAGCTCGAGTGTTGGGAGAGAGAGAAGGAGAGATTGAGTGAGCGTGAAAGAAACGATTGAAGAAGGTAAATGTATGTGTTTACTGGGGTGACCAGGGTTAGCCCGTCCCAGTGTGCAAAGAAATGATTGAAGGTAAATGTATGTGTTTACTGGGGTGACCAGGGTTAGGCCGTCCCAGTGTGCAAAGAAACGATTGAAGGTAAATGTATGTGTTTACTGGGGTGACCAGGGTTAGCTTATCCCTGTTTAGATAGTATTCTCTCTCTGTTTAGTTTTGGGCCTGAAGAAGGGCTAGGTTTTGTTTTGTTTATTTGGTTTCTTGTTGCAAACAATAAAACACTACAGTTTGTTTTTGACAATTTTGGTGTCTTGAATATGTTATTCGAAGAAGCACAACATCTACAACGGTAGCCGTACTAACAAGGACTGGCTTCATTACACTATATTAAAAGCTGGCTGACCGGACCTCAGATACTTGCTTTTGTTGTTGTTGCTTACAATTCAATCACAGTATCTTGATTCCGTTTTGGTGACAGCTTTTAGCATCACCATTGCAAAGGCAGTTAGTCCTTTCTAATAAGTAGGCTTCACTCAGTCTTGTGTATGTTACGGACTGAGTGGTTTTTACAGATGAGCATCTCTGTTACTGCAAACCGGTGGACCCGTACTGAACCGTTACCGGGATCATGACCTCCCCTGCTCCCGACCTGGTACCCTACCCGTACCGACCCAATGCTAAAGTCACTGAACCTGTACCTGACAGACACGGCAATAAAGTCACTGAATCAGTACCAAACTGACCTGGTACTTTCCAGGTACCAACCCTGTTCCAGCCCCTACTGGTAGGTGGTCAGGTCACCGGTGAGATTCCAAATTGCTCCCACTCTGCTCTTGACCCACCTGGTTGATTTCTAAAAGCAGATTAAAGCAGCACCTGTATGACTGTATCTGTGCACTGCATTGCTTGCTCCTTGCATCATGCCCAGGTTCTATCCCTGTGAGACATACAAGGCCAGTCTGCCTGTCAAGGACAAGTATGGCAGGTGCTCTTACTGTCTGGGGCCAGAGCACTCCAAGGAGTCACTTGCTAATTTTGTGCCTCTTTCTCTAAGAGCACACTTCCTGCAGCTCTGTGGAGTGCTCTGTGTCTCTTACTCCTGCTCAGCGCTCTTCCCCTTCACCCTCTCTTTGAGATGTGGCTGAATCCTCACCTCATGGCTCTGTGACAAGGGAGAGCGGATGATGCACCCGGAAAAATAGCCCAGGCAGGGAACCGTCCAAACAGTCTTCCTCATCCTCCTGAAGCTCTACCTCGGGTTTCATCCCTGTTGCAGTTCCAGAGACTGTGATGCACTGCGACTTGCTTAGCCAGGCGCAGGACCATATGGCAGCCTGACCCATGCAGCTCTGGGGCTGGTTCCTGAACGGCTGCATTTGTGATGACTGGAACTTTCCAACAGGGTTTGACACCCTACAGAATGCCAGGGCAGCATCCATGTGTTCCCATTGTGGGTACAATTAGGATGTCTTCAGATGTGGTGTCTGCCTCATGGGTTCGACCCCACGACACCCTATGGTTGCAGTTTTGCAGGACCTTTTTGGATGAGAGGATATCCCAAGGATATCGATAGCTCCGGAGGTGTGCTTTAACTGTCTGGTGATGCAAAAACATGAACAATTACAAAACAGACAAACACAACACAAAACACGTAACACATCTTCCTTTTATTATTGAGAGCTCTTCTCTCAGTCCTTCTCTCCACCTAGCTTTACCCAAACGAAGGAAAAGATCAGCGTTACCCTGGCCCCTATATTCACTCCCGCATGACATCTAGGTAAACGGTTGCAGCTGCCTTATTACTTGCAGCCACCCCTCGTTTACCTTTCAGGTCAATACGGTCTTACAACAGAGTCTCGTTTCTTTCCAGGCTGACCGACTTCCCGGTCCCGAAAACGAACTGTCAGGCCAGCCCTTCCAGATACTTCTCCTCCTGTTCTTTAGCATCCTCACAGGTCAGAAGGGAGATTTATCACCAGAACTCATTATCTTTCTGTCACAGCTCTACAGACTGAATGTTGTGGATCCTCAAAACCATGGTTTTGGAACTACTGTGAAGTGACACTTACAACACAGACATAAAGGTTAAAATTCTCCTTCAATTTTTTAGCCCTAGTTACTTGTCACTGGGATTCCGAATGGTAGCTTGTAGCATTACAGTTGTTCCACACTCTTGCCCTTGTGAAGGCTTTGGTACGCTCACCCATTTAGTAATGGTTACATTTTATACCTGAAAGGGAACGTTAGGTTATTATCATAACCCTGATTCCCTGAAATAGAAATGTAACCATTAACCTTCAAGGTCGCTGCATCCATGATTGCAGCAGTAATTAGGAGATGAATAATCTAATGAATCCTAATTTCAATATTCTTTTCACTCTGATTTTATTCAATTCCGACTTCTATAGATTTCAAGTGGATTGCTTGAGAAACTGATACAAAAAACATGTTTGTATGTTTAAATTGCAACATAGTATTCAAACTAATTGGGTATTTGTAAAATATATATGGATAACAGAATTATCACTGTAAAGTTGTTACCAGTACACTCCAATGCAAGAAACTGTCAAAAAGAATTCGAACACAACCTCTGTACCATAACGAATATAGCATGCACTAGAGCAATTACCAGAGATGGATTACTGGTGAAAACATTTTCTATGACAATGGAAGCATTCAACAGCACAGGTTTCCAGTGGGCTGTTCAGATAACAGCAGTGATTGTAAAAATTGATGTTCATATAATTGAGATTTTTACAATAGAATATAAAACCCTTCAAAAGATCTCCAAGAGTCTTCTTCCCAAGTAGTTTCCACAGGATGAGACCAGTCAAAATGGTTACAATTAATCTTAAACTTGGGAGGATGCAAAACAAAAATCTATACCAGAGGATGAGAGTCTCCTTTAATAGCACAGCTCCCTACATCCTGCATGCGTTGAATGTAGTTCAAATACACAGTGAGTAGTGATTAATATGCTGAGAATCAGCCATGCTTACTTACAGTATTTAACTTTTGTTGTTCCACACTTCTAAATCATGCAATCTTCCCATCTCCTATAGGTTGAATAAATGGTAACTTGGTAATGACAGAATAATATAGCAAAGCTTGTATTAGCAAACAGATTGCGCAGAGCCCAGTACTAGAGATGATCACAATGTTCATTTGAAACTCATTAAAGTTGCATAGAGAGTCCGGGGTTTCCGAGTGGCTCACTTGGTAAAAGCACAGACGGGTAATGAGAAAGGTAAGTCATACAGCGCAGGTTCCCATCTTGTCTGTGTGGAGTTGTTGGTCTTTGCTGGGGATTACAAAGGGATGCCACATTGGCTCTGGCACTCCCATGGGCTAGGGAGACAAAACAGAGACTACATCTCCTTATCGCGGAACAGCAAACCCTTCTGGCCAGGTGCCCAGTGAGCTCAGAGCAGACACCTGCTGGGCTGGCCTTTGTCCTCCAGAAGCCGGTAGCTCACCGACATCCTCTCTCAAGTTCCTGGGTGAAGCTGGCTTGGTCATGGGATCAGAGGATGCCCACTGAACACCCACTGTGGGGAATTGCTGCAGTGTGGAGAAAAAATTATTGGACATTTCGAATGACTTCATGACTTTGCCACAGTCTAAGTTTTATTAGTGAAGCACAATTTGAACGACTCCACTATGCTTTTGGAAGAGTGAAGACATGCCTCAAACCAGACACAACCCACATCAAAAAAGTTAAACAAGAGCAATATTAAACAATATTGACACGAAAAACAAAACTATGAAAAATAGTGATCTGTACAGTATATAAAATATATGGCAGCACATTATAATAAGACCCAATAATAAACACTGTATTAACCCTTTATAGATGAATACATAGTATATAAACTATGAACAAACTGGTTATAAATGTTTGTAAATCACCTTATTAGTGCCGTTATTATTGCTTTTTAAGGTCTACTGATAAATGCTTTATTAACCATGTATTAATAATTTATAGATGCTAAATATGAAAGAGCAAACTATAAATATCTATAAAGCCATTTATAAATGAGGTTATTAAGAATAAAGCAGCATAGGTATCTTTAATAGTGTTCTATCTATCTATTGTTTAAATTGATAAATTACAACAATATTGTACAAGGCTTATAGGACATGCTTGCTCATAATGGTGAGATAATGTAACTTCAAACTAGAAAAAATATGTTATCAAACCCATATTTGTTTAAATAAATCAGACAGAAAATGTGATTGTTTTTTGCTTTTTACAATATATGTACATAAATACTGGTAGAACAGCCTGAACCACAATTTCAAGTGTATGAATATATTTTTCCACATATCTGCCGCAATGAAAAGATGCTGTAGGTACATGCTATATCATCTCCAATGACAGGTGCAGATACTTCATCTGTATCCAGACAGGCCTTTGAAGAAGTAACTGAAACACAGTGCTGGCAAGCATGGGAAGTGATATGAGAAACCTGGAGAGAAAGCTGTATGAATGTAAATTAATTCTTTGGAAATTAAGTCAAAACTGTAAGAAAAATATCCTGCTCTAATATGATTAGTGTAGGACACCCCTTTGTTTTATTAATAAAGAGAAAAATATTAAAAAAGGTGTCTCGGAATGATGGTGCATTTAATTGCTAGCTTCTGAATTCACAGTTCCCAATCACCACTAAACTTTAACATTAGGTAGTCCATGATTAGTGTTAACCAGGGCATGTAAAACCAGACATCCATGTTTAAAATTGAGCAGTGCATCCAATACAACTCACATAAACCACCCTATAAAGAGTAAATATGGTCCGCTTTTCAATGTGACAAACATAACAGTAATAGTTTACTGGAAACAATGTTGATGCTCCTTTTATACTGCAATGAATTTCAAGCCACTATCTCAACATGTGTAGATTTCTTTTTAATGTTGCCCTTTTTTTGTAGTGAGTGTGATAACCAGCACAAATCAAGTTAGATATTTGAACAGTGCAGTAAATGAATCAAAAGAAAAGTTGATAGACAGAGACTTTTAGGAGTAATTTGAAACCCATCTGAGCGGTGCCAAAACACATTAAATGGAGACTGGATAACAGAGTGTATTTGCATACAACCTCAATTGGCTTGTTACCTTTGGGAACGATATTGAAATCAATCCTTATATGAAGTGAATGAACCTAGTATTCCGGAGTATGAATCTGCATCAAATTTACAAGCTATCACGGGGCCCAGTAGGCAAGTTATCTTCCCTGTTCAGACTCAATCAATTGCTTTGTATGACTTAAAAATAGTAAATGTGATTTCAGCAACACTTATCTGCATATTTGCACATCTGATGGTTATTTATTGTAATTCTTAAATACCAAAGTTGACCCTTCATTGATATACCTGTCAATTTTCTAGGCTAGTCGACAAGGATGGAAGGTGCCCACTTGAAGACCCCAGAGATGTATCCTACTTAGCTCAATCCAAACGGTTGTCATGCTGATGCACTGGGGAGACCACGCTGTGGTTGATCCCCGGAGTCAGCATTGCAGCCGTTGTGTGTGTTGATGCGCCAGGGAGGCAAAATAAGCTGATCCCTGGAGCCAGCATTACACTTCAGCCATCAACACCAGGCAGAAGACTATCTACATCATCAGATAGAGATGCAGAAGAATCACATTAGTTTACTGTAAAGCTACATCTTAGTTGGTGCTTATCTTGGCAAGAGCCGAGTTCAAATCAGCATGAAGTTCAACATCTACTCTCATGAAATGGAAATAATTTTAGGATAAGATTCAAAAGAGAAGTTTGTTGGGGGTTCTAGTTAGGTGCCAGCAAGGGAAACAAAAGGACAAATCCAGAATCAACAGACACCTCCTATTTACATCTCTCTGCATTCCCTTCCCTTCTCTGCTCAGTCCTATTTATATATACTCTAAGTCTATTGATGTATGCGTTCCCTCTAACAAGCCCCATGCTCAGCCTTTCACTGTCAAAACAACCCAATAACAAAAATGTAGACAGACTTATTTATCAGGGGAAGCCTCTGAATTATTAACATTACAGTGTGATCCCAGGATGCTTGATGTATTCCAACACCAAGAAACCCAGAAACCCCGAAACCCCAAGCTGTCCACACGCATGGCTGTAAACAACATAGGGGTGTGCTATAAACACAAGTCGTGTTGTATAGAACAGCTATGACAGGTTTTATTAAATAAGTATTGACTTTGTGTTCTAATATGCTTTAATTATGGTATTTAATAATGATTGTGTGCCCTTCATTTATACAGGTCAGGTAAGTGTAAAGAAAGAGTTTGGTAAATCAGTCAAAATAAACATGTTAATTAATGGCTACTCTGATGCATTTATATAGATGGGATTGCCTTTGTCAGCACAGTCACAACATATACGAGCCACAGATCTACAACAAATGTTTGACCTTGGCTTCACAATGGAACATCCTCAATACCAATCAAAGAAACAAGTGCCAGTGGACAGGCAGACTTGTGAGCAGTTTCATCCATTACAATTCAATGGACAAAAATGTTCTTGTTGGAGGCATCCAAAGGATCAGTGCAATGTTAATATGAAAGATCCCCTAGTGCTCAAACCGTGATTTAAATTATACTCTCCGGAATGGCTCTATAAGAGGTGGATGAGATAAGAAATTGAACTGAAAGGCTATACATGTCAATTATTGAGTAAATTGAAGCATGTACTACAGCAAAGATAGTCATGATTTACTGGAGATTAAATCCCTAAAGGGCTGTACAGTAGTATGCCACAGACACAGCAATTTATTCTAAAAACAAAAGCTTTGGACCAATAAAAGATGTAACACAATTGCACAGCTGTATTGACTAGCACCAACTGCACTGTTTGTGGGTAAAGCATGTTGAAACAAGAGTGTCCTCAATATAAATTAGACTCCAGCTATAGGCTGGGGAATTGTGCCCTGAATAATAAAATGCAATCTTTCTCAGTGGTATTTAAGCAATTTGATCCACACGTTAATGTCACTTTTAATTGCACTACATGATTTAGAGTCAAGCATAGAGGTAATTATCCGCTTTTGATTGAGCCTCAGAAAATGTTAACTCAATACCTATTTAGTGCACACATAGCAGTGTTAAACATGTGTATTCGTAGAAAACAAAGATTCTCATTATATACAGCTTTCAACTATTTCTATTGAGCAATAGAACCACGAATAGAGGGCATTACGGTCTGCTTGTGACGTAATTGGGAATGAATACTGTATAGTCAAGGTCAGCTACCAACTATCATTTTAAATATTTAATTTACAGATTTATTTACCTTTTTCAGCATTTTGCTTCCTTTCTGTTTCTCTTTTTTTTTTAAAGCTAGACATTCTGTTTGTTCCTCTACCACGTGGTAGTGCTCTGCAATGGAGCTCCCTGATTGGTGTATGAAACTTCTGAGGTCCCTAAATTATGCATAGTTTGTGAAACAGCTCTCATTTGCAAAAAAGCACCAAATATAATAAGATCAGTGAGTTCTCTCAGACATAGCAATAAACAATTTGCCCTTTATACTATCTCATAACTTAAATTGATTTTAGACAATTCTGTCTGGTTTTTGTATTTCTAATATTGTGATTTCCATATGTTTTCTCTTGCTCAACTGCATTATATGCTGACTTTGCTTTGTAGTATTGTATAGAAGCAGGCGAAGACAATACCTCATGATTTCTTAAGAACCAGGAACCAAAGACACATAACAAAATAACACAATCCTGTAGACAAGATGGCAGTCTGTTATATTAGGATAAAAATAGATAACTAAAAATAGCATAGAAAAAGATTTTTTAAAAGATATTAGAGCAACAGAACTTGAATCCATTCAGAATGGTTGTAAACAGCAAAACAGTACATGATTTTGTCCTCCATAATTAGCCTTTGTCGTAATATGGTACTCACTCTAAGTGTGGGCCAAAATGTATGCAAGCCCTTTATATTCTGTTTTTAACCTGTATATTATTATCATTATTATCATTAGTAAGTGCAAATAATATTACTAAAATACAATATGAAATAAGAATAAGTTAGGATTACAAGAAGTTACATCAACAATGACATATTAATAGTGCAAGGATAGTGCATCAGCTGAGGATCAGAAGGCAGTGAGAGACGTAGTAGTCCTGAAGTTCTCCTGGTAGCTGGTTCCACAGTCACAGACACAAGTATTGGCACCCTACACTTATTATAGCATAATTGAAGGTAACAGATTAAATCCAAGCATTTAGTAAACTTTTACTACTTTAATCAAACAGTACTCATCTTTATGAAATCTGGGTCCACTATGTCAAGCAGATTCCTTTGGTTTAGACAGATTGGATACACAATGCATGGCTACAGCTTTTTTGTAAGTCAGTCCAAAGCATTTCTATCAGTTTGAGATCTAGGGATTGTGAAGGTTATTCCAGAACTTTTATGTTTGTTTTCTTCAAGAATTCTAGAGTTAACAGCCATATGCTCTAGGTCATGTCGTGTTGGGAATATAAACGTTCTGCCAATCAGCCTATGAGCAAATGGTAACATTGTACTTTGTAGAATGTTTTGATTTGATCTTCAATCACAGTCCCTGAACTGCTGGTCAGATGATAAAGTCATCGCCATTTTATTAGGAAAGCAGACTGTTCATTCTGCTTGGAGGCTACTATGTAACTCCTGAGAATTACATCCTAGCAGTGAATCATTTTTGTTAATTATATGTAGGTCACATTAATCTAAATTAGAATCAGTGTTTCCATTTCCTAGCTAATTCAACATGCTAAACAGTATTATTCAGATGTTAATTGTATTTTAAAAGCTATGTGATGTAATTGAGAAAAAGTTTTAAAAGTTTCTGATTATTTTGAACTGAATAGAACTGAATCCGCAGGAAATGATTTTTTGTTATTGAGCAAAACAAAATGACAGTTTCTTATGTAACAACTGACAGGCTCAAATTGTATATTTTGGAAGTTAAAGGGACTCCCGAAAAATATCGGGTGTTTAATATTATACCAACTGTAAATAAATCTAGTAAGAAAAGTATGATACAGTATATAAAATATAATTTGTCCTATGCTATTATTGACGTCTAGTCTCCATATGCTGAAAAGCAGAACAATACCCATTATTTTTATGCAGGGGAATGCTATTCTCAGTTAACATGATCCATCTATCCATATCTCATACATTTATAACAGGGACTGTCTCTGCTGACGGTGTAATGTATTGTTCGTTCTTGAGGTGCCCGACCAACAGGAAATCATTTCTAATCATAGCCGCGTGCTTTTCAACGTGCTTACCAGTATTGTGCAATCGCTGTGTCAGGTACAATTTATCACAATCAGATAACAACAAATGCTATATTATTTCTGTTGCTGGAGGATGAATATACTGTAGCAAGGCTACATCACTTCCCATCAAATGCCTATAAAAGAATTGCAATGGATAGTTTTATAGACGCGTTAAGATGTGAATCTGGTTCTATGAAAGCTCATTTTTGTCTATCTGCAATCTGGAATGCTATATCATCAGCCACTACTACACTCACAGAACCGCACATATGATTCATATTATGGAATTCAAAATCATTGCTTCAGGTAATTAAAATTTCAATAGAAATGTGTATGGCTGGTTTGGAGAAAGGCCCACATTTTGTGTATTTATAAGTTTTTTTTTATCATTATTTCTATTGTGCGAGGGGTGTACTAATAGTGTATGGATGGAACAAAGGCCAGGAGGGAGTGAAGTTCCAGAATTGTGCACCCCTGGTCTCTAGTTTGATAAAAAGCCTGCTGGCTGCTTCTTATCTCAGCTCATCTAAAATAAACTATCCTTACAATATGTTTAAACTTGTTTTATGATACATTGGTAATAACATTCTTAGTTATTTACAACAAGATTATATTGTGTAACATTAAAAAAATACACAACTTGTTCTTGAAATATGAATATTATGGTTGCAGCTACAGCTGGAGTTTTATCTGGAAAACATAATATACTAGAACAAGCTTGAATAGTCCCTTTTTTTCCTTACAATTAAAAGACAACTCAGCTCTTGCCTTGTATTCTGCACTGTTTCCCATTGTGGTTATTAGATAAATGGCGTCCTTCATGCTTGAGACCCATTGTATTTCCACACCCTAAAAACAAAGTCTCATCTATCAATTACCTCTTGCCTTTCAACAGCCTCTGCATCTCTCAACCTACAATTCAGGGGACAAGGCCTTTATCTAGCCAAGGGTGCCAAAGATGAAAGCACTAGTTGCATACCTCCACCAAGAACACAGAACTGGATATTGTACTTTACAGGACATGTTATGTCATACCATCTTTGATCCAGTTAATTCCTTCTGAATGTCCGACAATATATCATCCCCAAGTTTCTACTGTGAGGCTGAGACTGGATTATTAGCTTTGATGTAACCTGCCCTTGTTGAAATCCTGCGCTGGGCTTTGCTGTAATCAATAGTATGATTCATAAATGATGTTGACCCCGATACATTGCACTCATCCTAGACAATGATTCGAACTACTGTACAAATATGGAAAGCTCACTTGTGTCAACTGCTGCATCATCTAATACACTTAGGGGTATACGAAGATGGGCCAGTCGCAGCGCAGGCATATCGCAATTTGCATTTCCGTTGTGGCACTTAGCGAAGTACATTTTTTCGTATGTACTATTGAGAGAGTCATGCGACGTTGTTCAAATAAACGGCATGAGTTGATTTGTGGTTTGCTGCAGCAAAGGTTGTCCAAAGGATAATATCTAAACACGCAAGGGTGCAAGAATCAAAATGACACATATGATATATGATATATATATGAAAGGCAGTTTAATTCCCATCAGATTTTGCAGTGGCAGTCTAGACAATTAACACAAATTAGATCACGATGCCTCATTGACAAGTTATGATACTTACAGGAGTACAGTCAATTCTTGTTATTACATATTGCAAAAGGATCAGCAACAAGTTTAGCATTATACCACTAATTTGTATTATCATTAGTAGCCTATAAGCCAAATGCATACTGTCAGTTTTTATTAAGTTAGTGTAACATACACAGGACTTTGAGAGAATTATGTACTATGTAAAGAAGCCAGTGGAGCCCATATAAAAGATAACACTAAGGACGGTGCACATTGCTCAAGTATGCTACAACACTGATGAAAATGAATAAGCAGAAAAAATAAACATCTAACAAGCAGAGCTGCAAGTTTAACATACGACTGGAAAGGTGTAGGTGTTTTTGGAAACATTGTTACTGCATTGTAAAAGTACGAATACCGGTGCTATGTTTCAGTGTTTGGAAATGCTACGCAGACTACATGGATTGACACAGCTACCAGAAGCTAAGACGAGAACAAAACGCACCAAAGCATGGGGATTCTAAGTGAGTACATTGCCTACTGCTGGTCATTATTTGTCACCTGATGATAGTGAAACAGCACTTTCAAAAAGGACATAGTCACCTGGGAATTCTACTCGTAAAGACCAGGACCACCCTGGAAACAGAATTTCCCCTCTGTAAACTGGATCTTGATTATCGCCCATTGAACTTTCGTGTGTTTGTTTTGATTTAGAAAAATTAAAAACGTTAAAGTCTGGACTCTGGCCTATTACTTTGAACTGTTCTACACAATTACAATTCTGCTAATACGGGTACCAGGCTGCTTCACATTAGTCAGTGGTGAAGTGCTAAATTGTGCAATTACAAACCACCTGCACATTAGGAGAACAGGTGTGTTTCCTATTCCTATACAGATGTTCAGAATGAGCTGGAGGGGTTAGCGGCACATGGGTGCAGTCTATCGCTCCCATCACGCTGGGGAAACCAGAAATGTCATAGAAATTTGTTTTCAAGGCTTGTAAGTACACCCTGTTTTTAGGAAAAAATAGCTAGGTAGGTATTTGCCTGTTCACCTCAAAAATGCATTGAGTACAACTGGCAACGCACAAGAAAAAGCAGACTGGGAAATGTGAGCAACAGTTGCGACTGTTTAAAACATGCTTTCAAAAGTTCTTGACAATTGTAAGTTTCACAATGGCCTGCAGCGTTCGTACATCTCATTATAATATTTGACAACCCTCATGTGCACTGTCTCCGCCCCCTTTTTGCAAATTTCTGCAGGAACACCCATAATTACATATTCATCTAAGGCTGAACCGCAAAGAAAAACCTCTGCCGCAAATATTATAAATGTGTATTCTTTTATTTAAAAACAAACCTAAAAAAGAGCCCATATTCTCCCTTATAAGCATTTCCCATAGTAAAAGCATAGCAAGTGTATTAAAGCATCACTTACAGAAATTTTGTATAGAAGTTCTATAGAATTCTACAACAAAAATTTTCTATGGAGCAGTTCTGATTTGATTGAGTGTTGGTAAACAGTTTATTTTGTTATGGAAATGCTTACAATGCTGGTGAAATCGTATACTGTTTCATTGTATACAACCCTGTGAATAGCCCTGCACAACATATTAAAAAGTCCAAGAAAGAAACCTCAGTTAAATGCAGTTATTTATCTTAAGGCATTACACATGTATATCTACAAGGATTTCCATTGTAGGCTTAAAAATATACATTTTGCATTCAGAAGTGTAATTCTAATAAACTCCCCAGGGAAAAGGAAATTGTATAAAGCGAACTGTCCTAGTTCAAACAATTGAGTGTAAAGGTCTCGTCTTCAGGTGAAAGTAGGAAAGAGTTATTTCAAAGCTTGTGATTAATTGTTGTATAGTTAGTCCAATAAAAGGTATCACATCTCCTTCTCTTTGTCTCTCATCTCTGTACTGATATGGCTACCATTTCACCTATCAAAGAATTATCATTTATGTAACTCAATGACAAAGGCCTGCTACTCAGAAAAATACCTTAACCAATCTGCTTACTTTGCATGCTGCTCATCGCTATTTAAGGAGAGGAACTGAGGTATACACTTTCAAATGTATTACCAGCAGCATATAGAAAAATACATTCTGATCATTAGATTTACTTGTTTATCTGTCACAGCCTGTATTTTTTTTTTCCTCACACAGCAAATTAGTCTGTCTGTATTGTGCAGTTACACATCGCTTCCTCCAATTTCACTGGACGAAAATGCAGCAAAAACAAAGTTAAGGAGACAAGCTATGGTAATGTAAAAGTTATCATTAAACAGTTTTAGATACTGTGAGGCATTTTTTAAAATCTGTGATCTTAAGTTGCTTTTGTGCATTTTCATTTGCAAGTGAACTCTGGCGTTAGAGCCTTATCGGGCACTATATTCTGAAATTTTGAAGACTCACTTTGGATACTGTTTAATTCTTGAAACTTGTGGTGGTGTTCTTTTTAATCTTTTGCTAAATTGCATTGCCATCTACGTTTTATGCAGTTCTGTGCATGGGTAATATTTTGATTTAATTTTGCTGTCGTTAATGGGGAATTTTACATACTGCTACAATACCTACCAGATTTAAAAGTATGTACTGCATTACAGTCCACGTGTCCACAATCGTCTCTTTCCTCAAGTGACATTTTCAGAATCATATCGTTCTGAATTAAAATACTTCTCTTGAAAATATAGTACTGTACCAACAAAAAACAACTACAGAACAGTCTAAATGGAAGCCTACTTATTTTAAAACACTGTCCTTTCAGCTATGCATTTTTGACATTGTATCTTTTTTGTGTTCCCTAAAAAAACAAACAAGGGTTGGAACGGGCCAAAATGAAATAATCAGACATGCCCCTTGCTAAATTTGTGCCTCGCAAAAAAATAGTGCTTTGGCACAAAATGAGAGATATTCCAAAAAGGCACAAAGCAGTTGCGAGACATTGGAATATAGCAGTTTTTTGAGCAATTCACAAATCTGTTTGTGCCTTGCAAAACCGTCTGCGCATTCCGAGACCACACATTAATTCGTGCACTCATACGGACCATTCAAATACACGATTGGCTCCATAGCTAGGCGTCGAGTTTTCAAATTAATGTACTGATAACGCCACTGTTTTATTGAATAAAGATAGTACTGTATCACGAGGAAATACTATATAGGTTTCAGCTGATCAGACATAGCTGTATATTTTTTAAGTAATTTTTTTTTTTTTTAAAAAAGGCTTTGGATACTGTCTGTTCTTTTTTGGGGGGGGGGGGGGTTCTAAATGATTTTTGTCATACCATGGTAACAAAGTCTAACTGTGGTAGCGCACTCTCTGATTTGTAAATGTAACGAGTTCATTCACCTGCAAAGTAAACATCAATCAAGCATTTTTATATACACAACACACAGAAATGTGTTATGTTATTCATTCTACTCACCCATTTGAACATCATAATTAAGCCCAGTTTGTAAGGTTTTGAGTGTCGCCGGAATGGATTTTTTTCGTTTCGTTAATTTTTTTTTCTTTAAGAATAATAATTAATTATAAATACGCCCCTAAAATGTTAATTTTAGCCTACTATGATTTCTCAATAAATGAACAGTCTCTGTACAATTAGCAACATCGACATTCAGCAGACTGGACAGCTGCATAAACGGCCAGAAATTACAGTTAACAGAACTGTTTGTCCCGCCTCAGCTAACTTATGAATGGACTGCTGCAGAGAAAATACAGGTCTTTGATTGGTTGATGAGAGAATTGATGTCATCAGTTAAACAACCTGTGACTGAACACACCACAGTGTACGCTAGGGAAGTCGTTTTTATCACTGCTGTAGGTGACACCAAGCAGACTGTGATGCATCCTATAGTGTGCTGTTCATTGAGGAACCTAGTACTTAAATTGACATCAGAGAAATAATTCACAGTAAGGTCTATAGGCCAAATATTCAAACGCCTTACATGTGTCGCAAGGGGAATTGTAGAGGTCTTTTTCCGCAAATCCTTTTTTTTTTTGAGTGAGATTCAAAATAGATGCTGCGTTGGAAAAAATGGGTTTGCACGTTGATCTCTCACAAGTGCTTTCCCCTCACATTTGGGGGAGGTGTCATGAATAACCCTACAAGTTCAACACCACGAGCTAAATTCAAAAGTTAATTTGCTGACAAATCACTATGTTGCATGGAAATCACTTAAGACTGCAAAGAAGAACAAAACTAGAGTAAAAAATGTTTTCCCCCTTTACTTTGATGGGAATTAAACACTAATCTCACCACACAGTGAAGAGAACCCCCCCCCCTTCCATCTGTGAGGAAACCTCTGGTGGTCCTGGCAGAGAGATGACCCCAGTCTGTTGGGCCAGATAGATATCAGGGAGAGAAGAACGAATGACAGTGCTGCTTGACACTGAGGTTGCTGCACCTTGCAGGAGGTCATGAAGGCAGACCAGCCAGTCACACAGGAGGAGCAGGTAGATGGAGCAAAGGTAGCAGCCCTGTAATCTTGAGCTGAAGCGAGGAAATTGCAATGGATGATAATAGTTGACTATCAGATCACTGAACTGAGGAACAGGCAGGGGGAAGATGAGCTGAGGGAACCAAACATCTGAACCGGGAAACTCGATGGTAAAACGTTCCTTCCTTGTTCAGTTCCAGCGGTGAAGAAATAATAATCAAAACAGAAAGCACAAGGGAAAAAAGGAAAATAAAACACTATTAATAAAACTACAAATGAAAGTTGCTGCGTCCTGCAGCTTTCCACAACCGTCACTATTGGATGCGGCTCTGGTTTTAACTACGTTTTGTCATTCCCTCACTATACTTTCGGGGTTGCCCAGCTATCTACACATGCCCCGTTCGAGTACATAAAAAACAATATATTTTTAGAGGCTGTCTTCCTCAGCTGTGCTTGTTGTTTCGGTCTCTCACTCCAGACCCTGACGTTCTTTCTCTGCTTTGTTTACTCTGGTTCTCCTACAAGGGCAAGATTGTGTAAGGTTTGTGTATTAATTGTTGATACTTAGTAAGTGGGTTCAAAAGGTTTTAGTGGAAGGATGTGTTCAGAGCAAAAGGGATAGTGCAGGTTTTCAGTCTTGCTTACAGTCTCAGTCTCATTTTCTCTCATTCTCACTTCCTGTACCCCCTACATAAAGGTCAACCCCCAATCAATATACAGGAACCCTAACTATCGAAACCCAAAAGCACATTAATCCAAACCTGTCATTTAGAGGTGTAGACACACATTTCAAACTCAGTGCAACCAATGCAAATTACTTATTTTCTGTCTTACAATTGTTTTTTTTAATAATCTACAATTGATTGCTTGTTGCTTCTCTTAATTTCTTTAACTTTGCTGTTTCTAAGTGTAGAGCCATGGACCCCCCCCCCCCCCTTCCATCCCGCCTGTCAAATTGAACCCTGATAGAACCTCTTCTGGCATGCGAGCTTCAATACAATGTGCCAGCCACTCTCTTACAAAATTCAGCTTGATAGTTGTCACAGAAGGACAGATAGATTGATTTTCAGAGTGGTAACTCAATGTTTTCTGTGAAAAAAAGCTGTGGACTTCTGTCTCTCACAATGTAACATACCGTTTTGGAGCTACCACAGTCATTGCAGAAACAACTTTTTTTTTAATACATATGTTTTGCCAGCTAGTGAGGTAATAATGTACGTAGATGGAACCTCTTTATTTACAGATCAGATTTATAGAAATCTTCTGTATCCACTGTACTGTGTATGTGATTTTGCAGCTGATTGTTATCACATCACATTGTTTAGAAATGTTACCAGTGCTTTGAATAGTTAAACGATGTAAAGGAACCAGTCACTCTTTAATTTAAGAAAAATAAATAAATAAATAACATTTTAGGTTTATATGACTATATGATTAGGTTGTACTGTGTGTGTCTAACAGTTTAAAGTAACAATGCAAGTGAGGGCCTTAAACATTATAAAAAAGATCCATCTACGACAAAGGTCCATCAACAAAACAAACATCTTATAGCCCCTATATGCCACTTGTTGATCTCTGGTTTGGTCATTTTATTGGGTTTCTTTTTCCTTTCTAACCCCCCACCCCCCCACCCCCCCAAAAAAAAATCCAATGATGATTTGTAAAGTAGTACAAGCTTTCCAAATACAGAGCTTTTGTTTGCTTTGTTTGTTGTAAATTATCATAATCTTTCATAATGTGCATAAAAAATAAAAACACAAACCCGAAATGGATTGTTTTGTTGTGTATGCTATTAAGAATCACTGGAGTGTAGCAACTCATTTATAATGTTTACCTGCGGCTGCAGTGTTGATTAAAACGTGTGGCAGATATACTCCATCAACTGGAATATCAATTGGATTTGTCAAGTGCAAAGTTGGGACTATCCCTTTCTCTATATTTATTGCGCATATTGTTCATAAGGTATGAGACAATTCCACTGGCTAAGGTCAGGAACAATGAAAGCTGCCAATAGTAACGAACTGTGTGGGGCTTTTGTGATATAGACTAATGACTACTTTATAAAACTTTATTTGCACTCAACTAATGTACTTGTAACCTGAGCTGGATTAAAATTCAGTCTCGCTAACAACGGGGTTCCCCTGTCTTCAAAAACATGCAGAGGGCCGTATTCACAAAGCTGAGTTACGTCTAAGACTGGTTACCAATTTGGATTTAAGTCTCCTTCACGAACAAATCTTAATGGAATTTTGGTCTTAAGTAAGGTCTTAACTTTAAGACTAACCTGGGGGAGGCTTTATTTTATGGTCCTCCAGATGACAATTTCCCTCTGCATGTTTTTGAAGACAGGAGAGCCCCATTGTTAGCGAGAATGAATTGAGAAGCCGATACTGTTTTAAAAGACGGTCAATTGAAACCCTAAAAAATATTTTACATACCGATAAATCTCCATCAGCTAACCGAAGCAATGCAATTCCAGCTTTGTTGCAGGTGATTTTTTAAATTTGTATTACAGTATTAAATATGTTATTGCAATGTAGATCATACCATTAACATTATAACTATAATTAGTTATAATGTTTAATTTGATAACAGACAGCACCAAAAACACCGCTTAACAGGAATGAAGACTACATTAGCAGTGGTAGAAACATATAAAGTAATACCAGCTTCGTTGAAGTTTTGTGTTTGTAGAAAGTAATTTTCCAAGTACTAGATTAGCAAAAATGTACTTCGAACTTTCCACAGCTATACAACAAAAAAACAAAAAAACAACAAATCCACAACCTGTCTACCATTTTTCGTTTGTCCTACTACTGTTTCTTTGCCTGTTTTCCCCTCTGTCTGGCTAATCCATTAATGGAAACTATATCCTGTTTCAAAAAATGCTTCCATCCACTCATTCATTAAAAACCAAGAACGTCTTTCTTAAAGGGATACACATCTAAAAGCAAACAGAAAGACAGACAGATAAACAACTATTTTTTTAAAAATATACTTTATTAACAAACATTCCATTAAATTCAATACACATAAAAATTACATAACATTTTGCATTGTTTTTATTTTGCTGTAATTACATGTGATGATATATATATATAGTTTTTTACTTAAGTAATCAATGAGAGCCTAACCACTGTAAAATAATATAACAGGTAGTCTAAGTTAAGACCCCTCTGAAAATCGTTTAATGAAACGGACTTAAAGTGTATATAAGGACCCTTATATTTTATTACGTGTTCCCATGAGTTGCTACAACTGTTTACGTAAGGTGTGTGTATTGTTTACATTTTTTTAAAATATATTTTGACCACTTTTACATTGCATTCCCTGCCTCAAGATGGCTTCCCATGTACCTGCATGGACCTCTCAGAACTACATTTCCCATAATCCTCCTGCTCACTGGTAAATCCATCTCAGTTACATATGTGACAAACTGACAAAAAGGAAAAATGTAACATTTCAAAATCTAACATAAATGACGTACTACTATTATGGCTTCCAGTAGACTTTTGCAATATAATTTTGTAGTTTCTTTGATTACATGATGTTAAATAAAATAATGCCATGGTGTTCATATTGTTTTGTTGTTTTTTTTGTTTTGTTTTTTTTTAAATGATGCCTCAATCCTAAAATTCTAGGTTATGCAAAACATTTGGCCCAAGCAGTAGATTGGTCAATGAAACTTTCTCAATCTGTATCTGATTTGTCTATAACAGCAAATGTAATAACTATTCATTGGTTTAAACACAAACTAGAAGGGAGATTTAATTTAGGAGTGAAATAGCATTGGTAGGCACAGCTCATTGGTTTTATGTTTTGTTTTGAGGTCCTGGTTGCTTTTTCACACTTATATTCAAGAAATAATAAGTGAGCTAATTTAAAATTGTAATCTAAGCTATTAAAGTAGTTAATGGGCTGTGCAGTTAATTTGTATGCACAGCATACCTTAGATAAATACATGATGCAATTACCGTACTCATAAAGAGTGTTCGTGCTAAATGAATCATTTTTAGAATTACTAAAAGAAACTGAAGAATTCACATGACACATTGATGGCATTGGGAAATACTTCCAGTGAAAACGCTTGTCATTGAATTTACATTGAATGTCTTCTAAGTCAAGCACTATTGACTGTATGCATGAGTGAAGTCAAACAAACTCAAATAATAGCTCATCATGTGGATAGAGAAAGATTTCATTGTATCTAATAACAAGCACCTCTTCAAGCACTGCTCTTATAAAAGTGGTTATACTTTGCTTTCACCATAGTTTACCATGTTTTGCAATGTTTTTAAATATGATTTACCTTTACTATAGCTCTCTGGGCTTTACAATGCTTACCAATGCGTTACCATATTTTCACTATGCTTTATTGCACTTGGCTAGTAAACTTTTATAAGGCTACTCTGAATTTTTTGCAAGACAGGTTCAAATAAGGTTAAGGAACATATTTTAAAGAAGATAACATCTGACAGCCTTATAATTAACAGAATATTTAAACTAACAACACTGTAAGAGGCATGTTCAGTCCAATAGTCCAATAGTCAAAATGACTTTTTGGGAGGTGTTGAGATAGTGTCACTCTGCTTTGCTGAATGCAAGAATTCATAAAACTGAATGTATTATTTTGTATTTGTTGTATTATTATTTAAATGTGCTATTTTGTGTTTATTTAAAAACACATTGTTTTATTGTTATTCTTGTTTGATAACCTGGATGGGTTTAAAGTACCCCATCCAGATAAATTCATGGGAATGCGTGGTTGTTGACCGTACATTTGATAAAACCCATGACGGATGTTGTTGAGGGGTAATTTTGGTAATTGATAGCCAGTTGACCCCTCGGCCACAATATAAAAGATCTGCAGCTTTGGCTGAAGTGTGTTCGGAGGCAGAACAAGATACGTGAGTCATGACAGTCAATATTAGAACGCTATTGCTACCTGTACACCAGCACGATACTTGTTTTTGTATCGTGCCTGTATTGTTTGTCTGTTTTGGCCACGGTGCCATTTTGTTTTGTAAAAGTGTTTTCATTTGTTCAAGCCATTTGTTTATTATTAGAACGTACAAGCAGTGCTTTAATTTACCCCAGTGCTGTCTGAGTGTCCATTTTCTTCCGGGTCTGACGTCACCACTAGCCAGCTCACAGTTCTGTATAAAATATAATTGCCATTATCAGACATACATTACGGCCTTTTATGCAGCAGGATTTCCATTCCTGAATTATGTATTATTGATTCTGTAAGAATAATGTAGCCAAATAAAGTCTTCAGATTTAATAGCATAGGATTTAATAGAAAAATATGTTTCTTTTTTTCTTTATTTTTTAAAACACATTCATATCCAAAGTCATATTCATTCCAGCAGTCTGATGTGCCTCTTCCTGGAGGTCTTGTGTACTCAGCCTGATCAATTGTAATTTTTTTGGAATGAGTGGCAACTACTGGCTAGCATTCAGAGTCCCTGCTTTTTAAGAATTAAGGCAATTAAGCGACCTCCATAATTCATAAAGCCATTTCAATTTAAAATCAGTTATTTGAACACTATCACATATATTTGTATTATTGGGTCTGGGTTTTTCAATACTGTTGTTTAATCAACTTTTTTAGACAATGCAATGCCTCAGAGCTTTATAAAATGGCTGGCAAGAATCACACAAAGATGTGTTTGAGCGAGAGAAAGCCGAAGTGAACAAGGAGATAATGAAGGGGAAGTTGTTTTTTGGCAGCTTAAGTTTGGCAGACTCAAAGCTCTACAGATTATAACTGTGGAAACCTTGGCTAAGCTGCAAAATACTGATTTAAAGGACCATACTAGAAGCTTGCAGCTGACAAGAGGCTTGAGAGAAAGGTACATTAAATATATACAAGATATATAAGTACACAGATTGCATATATATTAAAATAAAAATGCAAACTGTGTACTGTGTACCTAAATAGAGATGCAGGAAGTTAACATAACCTTCGTGTTAAAATAGCTGCAATAACTTAAGTTAAAATTTGGAATGTGTTAAGATCTATACTTTGAAGAGAAGCAGATGATGTTAGTAAAAACTTTGAAATTGTCCCCTTGGTTACTATGCATTTACCACAGTTTATGTGGAATATGTAGAAAGTGCACATGTGTTGAAACTTCATACCCCCCATAACATTTAGATTATATCTGGTTGTGTTTTATTGTATACTTAATTGTAGATACTGTTTGAAATATTCTCCAGTCTGGTGCAGGAGGTATCTGACAGGTATATGAAGTAGTGATATACTGCCCTATATACTGCCACAAAGTATCAGGATTTGCTAGTGGAGGAATCAGTAACAAGAGTGCTGTATTATTAATGCATTGGGGTAATAGCGAAACCAGCATGGGTACTATTTATGTGTATACATATGTTTTATTATTATTTAAACTTAACAAGTTCACAGCATGTATTATAATAAGCACATGGGCACAGTGGCTGAAACAATGGAACTTGGAAACAATGGAAATATATAATTAAAAACTATATCTGGAGACAGGCAGAGGCAACACAAACTAAAACTGCAAACAGAGGAGTTAGAAATATTCTAGTGGAGGAGGTTGTTTAAAATTATAACACAATACCTTGTTTGTTCCAATGTTTTATTTGTATCAATGTAATGAACTATAAAATAAAATCTAAGAAAGTATAACATTAATTCATGTTTATTCACACTTAATATAACCTGTTATTTATAGGTAATTTTCATGGCTCTATAAGAAAACTTTAATGCAAGTAATGCCTCCATGATGCCAAATACATTTCAGCCCAGAAAACTATGTTTAAATAAAGCCTGGTTTCCAAACAAACTAATTATCGCTCACTTCAAGGTGCACACTACGATTATCGCCCTTTAGTAAATACGGTGTGAATAAAGATCATCTCATTATTCAGAGCGGGGTGCCTCATTTAAATACATTTAAATATGTGGTCATGCATTACCATACAAATCACATATTCATTCTGATTACCATAGTGTGGCACAATAAAATATTATGCGCCATATTATGCCCACTATTTTGTGCGATAATGCATGCAATTGCAACAGTAAATACAGAAAATTCTCCAGTGACAATCAGTTGTGCAATCATTTCAATTCTTTCTTCTGCTCAGTCAAATGGTGGAATTCCCTTTATATATGCAGTTTCTGTGTAGACGCCCATTCTTGTTCTATCTGCCCGCTTTCCTCTAAATGACCATCAACCTCAGGCATGGGTCCCTCAGCTCATCTTTTCCCGCTGCGTGTTCCTCAATTCAGCAATCTGATATTGATGCAGTTTTACTAACAGAGGTGTAATTATAGCCATGCATTTATACTACTACCCAGAGTTAAACCGGAAACACAACTGAAGCAGTCGTCGCACATGTTAAAGTTCCACACCGACCGCCTGTGTGTGGAGAAAAGAGGAATTACTTATCATAGGAAGTGATTAGTAGAAAAAAAGTGATAATGACAACTGGGTTTAAGGCGTTATCACTTCTTTAATGAAAAAACGAAAGACTTCAAATAAAATACAATTGACTACATTTCTTAGAATTATCCTTTCTTTTAGTTTTTTTTCCTTAGAATTTAGGATCACTTGATTTTGAAATGATGGATTATACATATTGGGGAGACAATAAATAATTGATACAACAACACAGGCAGTTACTCAGCCTGGCTGAGCAATGTCAGTTAAGTGAATTAAGACCCTCAAGGGTGAGGCTGACTGCAAAATACTTAAACCGATATTTTATGCCTAGGTTTTACTATTAGTGGTGTGGGAAACACATAAGCAGTTCAGTACATAGAGCTATGGTCAGAAATTTTGCATCACCCATAAAATGAAAACATTTTTCTTCATCAAGTTGAATGAAACCTGCTGAATAATGTTACATTAACATATTACATTACATACCACTTGTAGTTATCCATATATTTAATGTAAAAAATGACACATTGAAAAATGAAACACTGTACAACTATTATGGCTTTCCGAAGACTTTTGTAATATCATTTTTTGGACATAGCTGTAGGTGAATTAACCAAACAAAAAGACATATGCACCTGTATACCTGTTTGACAAATGATTTTTTTATTGTGTGAAATAATAAATGTTATAATTATTCCTTAAAGTTACAAAGTCAGCATGTCATGTAATACCTTTGTAATGCAATACACGTTTTAGCTAAAAGGAATCTAAAAAAGCAAGTTTGTACCAGGTGGATTTACTGGATCTTTGTGATGATATAGAATTGCAGAATCATTGCATCCCTGATCGATAGATATATTTGGCTGTTTTTATATACTGGCAGGAATGGTCAGATAATGACAGTACACTGCTGTAAAGGGAAAAGCAACAGAAATTAATCCCCTCTTAGCTGAGTACCAGAGCTGTTCAATGAAGGATTGCTTTTTTTTAATCAGGTCAGTGATGCCATAAAGTAGATCCTAGAAGAGCTGCAGGATTAGAGGGGTCTCTTGGCAGGAATTAGGGTAGAGCTATAGTTTGAAAAACGCTGGTTGGTCATGATGGCTGATGAAAAGCTTCAGCCTTTCAACTAACTTAATCAGTGTGGGAAGTGAAGTTAATGCATTCACTGGTGATAATGAAGCTACACAGGTATTAGGAAAAGTCATTCACGCCACAATTTAATCTTTGCAATAACTGGACATGCTATCAGCAGCATGCCTGCAGTGTAACTAGATTCCAATTTTCAAAAGTGCAAACTTGCTACACTTTTAATTGAAAGAAAACTGAAAATATTTTTGAAACATGGCATCAACCTTATATATGGGAATACAGTGATATAAAAAGGTCAAGAGAAACAAAATCCAACAATTTGCAAAGGAGACGAAAGACAGCAGAGCAGTGAAAACAGATGCGTCTTAGTCAAAGCTGTTGCTGATTAATTTGATAAAAGCACTCCAAAACCGACGTGCTGGTCAACGAGAAGGCTAAATTACAGTACCAACAAATGCATCCAGAACAGTGCTCGAGTCGTCCCCCCCCACAAAAAGTGCTGGAACGCACTGTATCATTTCAACAACAGTTAAAAATTAACCAACACTAACATGTAGTAGAAGCCTGTTCATCTGAACAGCTTTCTAAACATAGCAATGGTTTGTATTAATGAGCATCCAGATGTTACAAAAAACAACAAAACACGTACTATATTGTACTCTAAAGGCTTATTTTAAAAATGTTATTTTTCTGATACACTGTATATAACATCACTCTGCAAAGCACACCTGACAGTGTTACTGAAACGTTATATACAAGTACAATAAACGTAAAACTGATTCAAACAAGTGAAGCAAGTTTTTTTTTTTTATTTGTATGCACATGCATATCAGTTTATTGCTTTCACATTTCACAGACGCTGTGTCAGTATATAAACACATGTACGTGTTAACACAGGGGCTGTGTCAGTATATAAACACATGTACTTGTTAACACAGGGGCTGTGTCAGTATATAAACACATGTACTTGTTAACACAGGGGCTGTGGTGTCAGTATATAAACACATGTACTTGTTAACACAGGGGCTGTGGTGTCAGTATATAAACACCTGTACTTGTTAACACAGGGGCTGTGTCAGTATATAAACACCTGTACTTGTTAACACAGGGGCTGTGGTGTCAGTATATAAACACATGTACTTGTTAACACAGGGGCTGTGGTGTCAGTATATAAACACATGTACTTGTTAACACAGGGGCTGTGGTGTCAGTATATAAACACATGTACGTGTTAACACAGGGGCTGTGTCAGTATATAAACACATGTACTTGTTAACACAGGGGCTGTGGTGTCAGTATATAAACACATGTACTTGTTAACACAGGGGCTGTGGTGTCAGTATATAAACACCTGTACTTGTTAACACAGGGGCTGTGGTGTCAGTATATAAACACATGTACTTGTTAACACAGGGGCTGTGGTGTCAGTATATAAACACATGTACTTGTTAACACAGGGGCTGTGGTGTCAGTATATAAACACATGTACTTGTTAACACAGGGGCTGTGTCAGTATATAAACACATGTACGTGTTAACACAGGGGCTGTGTCAGTATATAAACACATGTACTTGTTAACACAGGGGCTGTGGTGTCAGTATATAAACACATGTACTTGTTAACACAGGGGCTGTGTCAGTATATAAACACCTGTACTTGTTAACACAGGGGCTGTGTCAGTATATAAACACCTGTACTTGTTAACACAGGGGCTGTGGTGTCAGTATATAAACACATGTACTTCCATGCGCTTGCCTAGCGGTACTTCCAGCACTTTCATTGTTTTCTATTGCATTGAGCAGACTGGTCAAAAAATGTAGGTCTTCTTCGGTCAGCCTGTCAATAACTGCATTTATCGATTCTGCCAATACATTGGTTCAGGTGTATGTATTGATTTTGTTGTGATTCAGCCCTAACTGCACTGTGTACTTGTCTCGACTAGTCTACAGCATTGCACATTGTGCAGGCCCAACGCAACAACCATGTATCTTTGGTGCTATATATATTATATCTTTTTTGACATATGTTATATCTTTTTTGACATATATCATTTTTGATATGTGATATATCCATTTTGCTAAATGCTATATCCTTTTTGCAATATATATCCATTTTGCTATATGGTATAACAATTTTGCTATATGCTATATCTGTTTATCTATATGCTATATCTGTTTTGCTATATGTTATATCTTTTTTGCTACATGACATAGTTTGCCCTTTTTTAATTGAACGGCCCCTCCCAATTTTTTCCACCCAAAACAACAATGTACTTTTTAATTAAATCAGCAGTAATACAGTATCACATCACAAGTTTAAATTCCAATTGAAATGAACTAGGGTTCCACTTGTAATTTGCAACTTATGTTTCTTCTCAATAAATTCACATTTATTATGTAAAACATTTTTTACTAAATAAAAAAAAGATAAACATTTATACTTCTAAATTGAGTAACCAGTTTCCATACACATTAATATCTGTTAAATAAATATATCCCATAAGTCATAATACTGCTGATTAATCTCCTAGTGGATGCTTTTTTGATCTGGTATCATCCGCTGACGAGTGTGTAGCGAGCCACATCTTCACGTATAGTAGGGGGTAAAGTAACTCTCAGGCGGTCCAGCTAAGCTATTGAACATCAGCACTCACTGTAAACCGAGTGCAATTTGTCCATAAACAATTTGAAATGATTTACTCTGTTAACTTCTTCTATGGTATCTACCACACTGAGTTCAATGTGATTGCACAGGTAGTGCCATTTGATCAGATTAAGGTAGTCCTTGCTCAATATAGTCATCACTCCACTTTTTGCTCCAACCATAACGCTAGCTCCATCACTGCATATACTGATCAGGTTATCTGCCAGATATTCATTGGAAAAGTCATGTTTCACCAGGCAAGCCTTCAGTGCAGCAACAATCGAGTCAACATCACCTCCTTCTAGTTCAAAGTTGAGAAAGAACATTTTGACACGCATAGAACTACGCAGGTAAACTAACAACACCGATTCTGAAGCTGTAGTGGTAGATTAATTTCTAATGATTAAAATTTTTGCTCTTGAAGAGATTATTTCCTCACACAGGGGGACATGTACCAGGCATTTGCGACAGCATCAAGGTCATAGTGCCGAGTTTATGCCGGCCTTAAAATCCCCCCGCATGTATCACGACACTTTTGGCAAGTTAAGGCTGTGTAAGCACCGTCAAAATGCGTTCCTCCGTGCAATGCACTCCACCGCTCATTAGTCATATATTTTAAGGCCTGTCAAGCCTTAATTGTATACATGGGCAAATTGCAGGTGTTGCTCATTTGTAAATTAAGAACAAAAACCTAAGGCTGAAACATTTTAACATTTAGCCTAGCTACTCAGTCCACTACTCAGTCGTTACGAACGAGAGGAGGCCATTCGTCCCATCTTGCTTGTTTGATTGTTAGCAGCTTATTGATCCCAGAATCTCATCAAGTAGCTTCTTGAAGCATCCCAGGGTGTCAGCTTCAACAACATTACTGGGGGGTTGGTTCCAGGCTCCCACAATTATCTGGGTAAAAAGTGCCTCCTATTTTCTGTCCTGAATGCCCTTTTATCTAATCTCCATTTGTGACCCCTCGTCCGTGTGTTTTTACAGGTCGAAAAAGTCCCTTGGGTCGACATTGTCAATACCTTTTAGAATTTTGAATGCTTGAATTTTGAAGACTGAATAGATTCAGTTATTTTAGCCTGTCTGCATATGACATGCCTTTTAAACCAGGAATAATTCTGGTCACTCCTCTTTGAACTCTTTCTAGTGCAGCAATATCCTTTTTGTAGCCAGGTGACCAGAACTGAACACAGTATAGTAGATGGGATCTTACGAATGCATTGTAAAGTTTTAACATTAATTCCCTTTAAATGAAACACTTTTCACTATATATATCCAAGCATTTTGTTGGCATTTTTTTTATAGCTTCCCCACATTGTCTAGATGAAGACATTTCCGAGTCAACATCAACTCCTAGATCTTTTTTCAGTAACTTGATTCGCTATTGAAACAATCTTTAAAAATGTAAATTCTGCTAGTAGTAAGACATTAAAATGGTCTGTGTTGGCTGCAGAAAAAAGTAACAAGCAGACAAAATAGATTTTTTAAAAACAACCTTGAAAAACAAATTCTGCAAAATTTTCGATATTCTCTGATACATTTTCACATGTGTGTGGTCAAATTCGAACATAGTTTGCTGGAAAATATTCATATTTATTTTCAAAACGGTTACAAGAAAGCCCCGGCGTAATGACAAATTCTGCCCCTTGCTGAATTTTAGACAGCAAAACAGTATGCAAACATCACGGAATAGGTCATGAATACATGATATTTGTATTTGAATATTTTACGCTTAATCGTGTAATACGAATATGTTAGTAATAAGACATAGTAAATGTCCGATTAAGTTTATACATCGCCGTGGTTTGCTGTTTGAGTCTAATTGCTGTATTGCTAAAACAGTAAAGAGCTTTTCCTTTGGCATATTTGGGCATTATAGTAGTAAATTACAAAACGTAGCAGAGTATAGAAAAGATTTAGTGAAAAACTGGAAAAGCAAGCAAATAAAATTGAAGAGAAATTTGGTATATAAAAAAAAAAAAAACAACACAAAAACTAAAATCACGGTACACCATGATGTAGTTAAAAGCAAAGTGTAAGGTATTGTAAAATGAAAACTGACCTTTCACATTTACAATGATGCATCTACTTTGACCATGCAATAGGAGCGCTATCATTGGCACTAGGACACAGCAGTAGGTGCTACGAAGCAACCGGTGTTTGAGTTCTTCATGACGTCACTGCTCCAGCAGTCTCAGTTTTGTGCAGCAGGCAGCAGTAGTAGGAGAGTGGGTTAGAGCAGCGGAGCACTGAGCACAGCATCACTGAGTTGGGTGCCTCTGTCTGTACAGTACTTTAAGAACATTTTGAACATAAGAGAAGAAATAGAGCCATAATGGCTTCGTCTGGCAGTGGAGTGGAGGAAGCCCGTGTGTCAGTTCTGACCCCTTTGAAGTTGGTGGGTTTAGTGTGCATTTTCCTGGCCCTGTGTCTGGATATTGGAGCAGTTTTGAGTCCTGCCTGGGTCACTGCAGACAATCACTATTATCTCTCTCTATGGGAATCCTGTTGGAAACATGCGAACACTGACGACAGCTGGCACTGCAACACCACATTCGGCACTGGTGAGAGAAGATCGGTTTTATCCCCATGTTAAAATATTTTATATATCTTTATTTGTATTTTTAGTTTGAGAATGAAAACAAGCTTAGATTCCCCTGACTGCATAACTGCCAAAGTTTTTGTGTAGCACATTTTATGTGGAGCGACTAGGACAATGCAAAGATCCCTGTGAAAGATCCTTATATTACGTTGGTTTGACCCCCTCTGAAGCATTGACATGCAGATCTGCACTGGGATAACAAAAGCCGCTTGAACAGTACCTGTTTGTTTCTTTTAAAATCCCGTTTATTTTTCTATGTAATTAACTTTTTTTAATTACCTCTTTTGTCTTGTTCTGTGTATGTGCGTCTTTTATGAAAAATTTCACGTTAAAAGCATTTGCGGCACAGTGGTTGTTGTTCCAGTTTTCCACCAGCTGTTTCTTTGTATTTTTTTTATATTTTCCACACACAAGCTTTTCTGTCCAGCCGTCTTTTCTTCAGTTTTCAGGGAGTTATAGTTGTTATAAGTCTAATATGTATACATTGTTTGTAACTGCTTTCGATGGTGCTGTTAACTATAATGCGAAGATTCCAATAGGCTGCACACAAATCAATGCACAGTGCCACGCAGAGAGAACGTGTTCTTTGCAGATATTATTAATAGTAAAATGAAGTTTCATTCACATGATTAACGCGGTTTTCTAATACAGAAGTAATTTTTTTAACGCTGTTTTTGTCGTGTACATGTTAATTGGCTGGCTGTGCAGTATTCTGTTTCATCATAATCAGGTCTTTCTTAGAATATGTCGAGTGGAGTTGGATTGTGTGATTCTTGCTTTTGTTTCGTAGGGAAAATGAGGCATTGTTGTAGGTTTCTTTAGTTGCTAGCAAGCGCCTAAATAAACTTTTGAAGAAAAAAAAAAACACCTTTACACTGCCAGATTATTTTGTATCCATAGAAATACATATCATGTTCTTCTACAATCTTTACATGCCCGTTTTGAAAAAATACTATTATTTGTTATAATTTCCTACCACGTACAGAAATAAAGTTAGATAATTTTTTCAACGGGGGGGGGGGGGGACTGCTGTAATCCTTTTTCCTTTAAAGGGCATTTAAACATCATGTATGTGGCGTTGTGCCAGGCTGCAGGGCAGTGGTATGAGCTGTTACAGAATGTTTCCCACGGGACCTGCAATTATAAATGCTGTTAAAAAAAAAAAAAAAAAATGTTTATAGTTAACTAAATTCTAACTCCGTTTCGTTAAGTATATGTACTTCGTTGTCATATAATTTAATTACCCAGGTTAAGAGGAGGGAACTTAAAAATATAGACAGACCCATTATTATTATTATTATTATTATTATTATTATTATATTATTATTATTATTATTACCCATTTCCACAAACATTTATTACATCCAGAACCTTCCCACAGTGACTGAATTAACCGAATTGAGGTTGTATTGAAATAGCTTAATATTATTACAGAGTCAATCCTCAACAGAGCAGAGCAACAATTTACATACAGCTTTACTGTTTGCCTGAAATAAAAGCTGTGTTATGTTTTGTACAGTCTCTGACGGATTTGTTTTATTTTCTGTTTGCTTTTGCATTTGCACTGCCAGCAGAATTAAATACACTAAATATTCTGGATAGATATGCACTATACAGTTACTTTACAGTGATGAATCTTAATGCTGCCACCCTAAAAATATATAAAGTGATTTTCATGGACCTCATTTTTTATTGTGCCACTGGACCTGTGGAAAAAGCTCCATCTGGATTAATACAGATTTAAAAAAGAAATCTCAGCATCTAGATCTTAAAATTTAAGTTGGGAACGCATCCTAACAATCAAATTGTAGAGAGAGACAACATGTTCCTGAATTAGTTAGTTGATTTGGCCAGCTTGGCTCAATAAACAGACTTACTCAGCTTCTTTAGAATGTTCTGATAGTGAAATGTCTTGAAGGACCGGATGTCTGCACGGCTTTATTGGGTTACTTTTTCAGAGGGAACCTCAACTATTCAATCACCAAGGGTACTGAATGTGTGTGCATGCTTAATACAGGCATTTCTTTATCTGGTTGACTCTGATTATTTGTAATAAAAAAGAAAATCAATTTTGTTGACTGTAAATATACATTTGTGTTATGTTGAGTCTGTATATCGTACAGGTAATGCCAACTGTGTCTAGTGGAAAAAAAATGTCAATTGAAAAATAAATCCCAGATGTCTATACCCAAGCACGACAAACCTACAATGTTTAAGAACAAAGATATTTAGTAAATAGAGGTTTTGAGTGGGAAAAATGAGCAAAAAATGGCCCAAACTCAAGCATCGCAAACCAACAGAGATGGTCACTTTCTCAACGATCTGCTTTGATGCAGAAGTGTTTTCAGATTTGGAAATGTGTGCTTGAATAATCACACAAATACACAAGTTTGTATTCCAGTAATAGTAGCGTGAATTAAAAGCATTTTGCATTGCAAAGACAAGCAGGTGTACAAACTTTCATGGCATCTAACCCAACCAAAGAATTATATATTTATAATTAACAAAAGTTATAGGCTAGACTTAATATTTCAAATTTAGTTAGAATCAATCAAGTGTGCAAAAAATAACTAAATGAAAAACTTTGAAGTTTAAATTAAAGATTTGAAATCTATTAGGATTATATAATAGACAATACTTTTCAGACAACGGCACTGACTGTTATTCTGAGTGGTAATAACCTTTATCTTTATATAAGTAAAGAAAAAACAGTATCTGGGGGAATCATTATTTATAAGTTTGAAATGGAGGGGAAAAGTACAAACAGGAGCCTAAATTGCTATTACGCAGCAAGTAAATAAACTAGCTGATCGTGGGAATAATCTTCGGCTCCCAACAAAATCCTTCGGGGCACATTGTGTGCGTAGGCGCGAACATTCTGCAGTCCTGGTGGAAGGCTTATGAGACTTCAGGGTAGATGTTTATTATCATTATACTTTGATGGACCTTTCAATTTCAGATTAAAGTACAAGGTAGCTCTGACTTCACACCCGTTGCTTATTTTAGACTTGACTTTCTCTTTGGGTGCATGCATCACCTTCAAAGCTTACTTGAAAACTTGAAAAATCCTGTGAAAGTTCTTCACACTGTCAAAAAGCCTACAGAACTGCTAATAAGAACCTTACTTTCACCTCTAGATTCCTACTTTTGTGATTAACTGTAATGATACAGTGTTGTTTTGGATGCACAGATTATAGTGTGAAGATCATTAATAATTATTTTAAAACAGCTCTCAAGAACCCACAAACTTTGCTTTTTTCATCTATGCTATTTTATAGACCAGTAATTTATTATGATGAGATTGTTCACATTTTTTATATTGTGACCTAACCACTATTACAGGCTTAGTATTGGTGTACTAATACCTACGTGTTCATTTTTATCAAATTTTGTTTAATATAAAAGTACAAGTGGTGCGTATCTGTTTATTTATGTCAAAGTAACCCCATTTACAAAGAAACAATATCAATAGTGATCTCAAAACAAGGACAATGAAGTAGTTTCATTTGGTGATATATTTAAGGAAAACTATCTTTTGAATATCCTTACTAAGTTGACAGCCAACCAATATTCAGTTTTATCACAATCTTTCTGGCTTTTAACCCTGTGCAGTCCATTTAGTTAGTGCTTGCCAGGCGTGTCCACTCCAATTTATTGTTACACGTGCTGTTTATTTTATACACGCTGTTTAAAATATATATTTTTTTCAGAGTAAAACAGGTTTAAAAGGCACTGCATTGCAAAAGGACACTCAGTACTGCATCTCCAGCCAAGCCCCACCCCTTGTTCGCTTTATTTTTCATATACCTCTTCATAGTCATGCATACTGATAAATCCTCTCTGATCACTCGTTTTATCACCAGACTCCTCAATAATGCAAGCCAAGTCATTATTTTATTACTATCACATCTCAAAAAGCTTTGCAAATGTCTGTGATATTCTTTGAGTGTTGGATGCGGAAACTATCTTTTTTAATTGTGTCCGTGTTATCTCTTTGGTGCAGGGTCTATGTGTATTGCTCAGACACGCCCCTTTTTTGGGGGTTCCTCTTGGCTCCTATCGGTCTCACTCAGTCATTGAAAGGTTTTCTCAGCTTTTTTGGAGAAAAAACAACTAGAAACCTGCGCTTGATGTCTTTTTGATGATGTCGGACAGAATCCGACATCGCTGTAAAGGGAAAATTGTAATGTCGGATCTGGTCCGACATAGGACCGCATAGGCTTAAAGCATGTGTCATAGAATTGTTAGACTTCATTTATTCCATAGCATTTAAATACCATACTATGCCCAACAAACATGGGTTTGTTGATTTAAAAATAAATAAATTGTAGGTCTATGGTGCCGTAGCGTCCCAGCCCAGATGGTAATGGCAGGGGCAGACACAGACACAGAAAGCTGCAAGTTTAAATGCACTAATGCGCTCTTTAATCAACAAATAAACAAAAATACAATGGTACAAACACTAACAAAAACACACTGGTCAAAAGAAACAGCACAAGGGCCAAACCAAAAGTTTTTACAAAAAACCACAAAAATATACAAACAGACAGCACAGCACTGAACACGAAACATAGACCTCCACCTCTATCGCCAACATCAATTCTAATTCTAAATTACCAACCATGAACACCTATTTTATACACCTGTGGCTAATTAATCATGCAATCATTTACTCAGTTGCCATATTGAATTGACAAACAAGATATCATTCAGCATTCACATGTGTTTTGACATGGAGAAATGTAACTCCCTCCCTGCCAACCCAATACCCACCCCCCCACCCACCCCCACACACCCCCCACACACCCCCACACACACATACACACCGGCAGGGCTTTCATCATCCTGCCACACTGCCACAAGCTCACATTATTTAAAAACAAAAAAAATAACATTTCTATTTTCATCTGACGCAGCCTGGAACAAAAGGTAAGTTTAACTCACGGAAGTCTTCAAGGGTGCCATCATGTTTCAGGACCCTGGACAAGGTCATTAAGAACTCTTTGGTTTGTATAGGGAAATTTGGAAAAATGGGTTTGTGAGGTTTAAAATTAATACAATTTAGTTTTGTATACATTGCTTTTGGACAAAATTTAAGAGTCACCAGTTTTGGACCAACTTAAGTGTAAATTATAGTACAAGGTATATGACTATTATACGGGACCAGTGCCTCTCTGCCATTAACTTTCAGTCAGTTTTCACTACCTTTCGTTTGCGTTCAGGTATACGTTACGGTCTCACGTCCCCAACTCAACTTCAGTGTGACGATAGGCTACTCGAGTCTGGCTCAGGACCAGAGAAAACACACCAGGAAACTCCACCACCTGTTTTGGTGTCAGATTGTCTCTAATATGTACTGACCCTATTTTTACCAAAACAGAAAGATCAGGTCCCAGGTCTGTGACGTCATCTGCTTGCACCACTAACAATGCCTACTGTTGCAACCAGGGCTTCAAGCCTGGGGCACCTCTGATAGCAAAGAGAATTGGAGGAACCATCTGGTCCCAGTTGTGCATGTCACTTTCAATGAATCGCCACAACATACTTTTTAGGGTTTTATTAATACACTCCACCAAACCGTCAGTGGTCTTAATCCCCAAAAGCTTACATGTTTAACTGACCAGCCGTGACGTAAAGTTGGTACCTTGGTCGGTCAGCATTTCACTGAGGATACCTGTCTGGGAGAAAACCTTCACAAGCTTGTTGACAACAGATTTAGAAGACGTAGAGCGGCGTGAGGTGACCTCTGGATAATGCATGGATAATAACCAATAGGTGTGTGTATCCTGCTGCACTCTTCTCCAGCGGTCCTACTACATCTACCCCAATACGCTAAAAGGGAGCTTCTATTAGTGGTAATGACACCAGTGGGGCCCGTGGGACGGCTCTAGGGCTAGCGAGTTGGCATTCCCTGCATCATTCACAAGAACGCAGCACTTTGCCATCCAGCCCCAGCCAAAAGAACACAAGCCTCGCTTTTGTTTTGTCCCATCCCAAATGACCAGATGGGATAGCATGAGCCAGCTGCAAGAAGTCCTCCCTAAAAGGCTTAGCAATGGACAACTGGTGACACACTTCCGCAGTCTGGGGTAATCTCTCAGCAATACAACACAAGAGATTTCCATTAATTCCAAAGTGAGGGTGCGTGGCTGCACGTCTGAGAGGTTCTGAGTTAAATTATTCCGTTTTTTTAATCTAAATCTGCCTTTACTGCTGGACTGTACAGCTTTCCTTATTCCATTAAAATCATGTGACTATCTGAGTTTTCAACTTTTTAGATTAGGTGGAGCTGGCAGAGTTGACAAGTCAAATTGAGTGAGGGGGTGGTGCCAGGCCAGGGTGCTGTTGCACAAGAAGTGAAAAGGTACCACAAAGCTGTTTTTAAAAACCTGCATATCCTGAATTAGACAGAAAATAAATATCTTTAGGACAATGATAGGGTTTTGCACGCCTTTTAGTATTTCAAGCTGTGGTTATTTCCTTTGCTAAGGCAGACAGTACTCTCCAAAAGCTTGAGCCTTACTCTCCAGCTGTCCCTGCAAACAAAGCATATGGTGCAAGATTTAAACATAGGATTATTAAATATTTGAGATTCTATTTTACATCCAGTTAAGCTTTAATATTGCCTTCCTAATTGATTGCAAAACTTTATCACAGGGGATGGTCTGTCAAGTGAGGGCTGTCAAAAGAAATACCATCTTACATGCTATAACTATGTTGAAAGTGTATTAGTGATGTCGTAGTCATTCAAGAACCACAGCGTGATGGGTTTCCATCACTGTAAAAGATTGGAAAAATCCCAGGTTTGCAGTGCAAAAGGGAAAACTTGCAACACATTTCAAATCCTTAAATCAGCTTTATTCTCAGGGTGTATGATCACAGCGCACTAGATTAGAGTATCATACAGTTCTAACAGCATACGATACTTTGCAGTATAAAATGATACACAACATTTGTGGGGGTTATTTTAGTAATCTGAACCAGCAGTTCCCAAACTGTGGGTCACAAGAGGTATCAGGGTGGGTAGCAGAACAAAACACAGTAAAACAAACATATTTTTATTTTTAAAATAATCATGAAATAATTACCCTAAATACATGACCAAACAAAATAGACAAAGGATAAGATCACTACTAGCCTTAATAAATTAGAAATAAATTACAACAATGCAGTCCCCCACCCGCATGTAAAATAGTCTGGACCAGAAAGCTATCTCATGCTGCAACTCAGCATCATCTCGCCAGTACGAATTAGTTATGCCAGTATTGTGTGTTTACGCAAACGATTTTAAAACAAGGAAGTACTAGCGATCTAAGTACAAGTCCAATCCCTCCATCTGAAAAGAAAAGCAAACCTGTGTCAAGGAAATATGATGACAGCTACATTGACTTTGGCTTCGAGAAATGCTTGCAAAGGAAAGCATGAAGCCCTCAAAGTTAAAATGGCATTTAATTTCCCGACACCCTGAATGCACAAACAAAGGCTGTGATTTTTTTCTGTGATAGGCTGTGATAATTATTATTATTTTATGTTTTTTTTTTCTTCTCTGTATTTCTAAGAGAAAGAATTTGACTTCTGCTCCACTGTAACGGGGCACATCAAGAATTTCCTGGCCCTTTGTCAAGCACTGTACACTACTGCAACAGCTGCTATTAACATGCTGTGGTTTTTAGTTGCTCTATATCATTTTCTGAATGGTCTTGCTTGTATCAAGCCTGGAGACCAGCTGAGCAGTACAGGCTGTACTAGCTGAGTAGAATTGGGTTTTCTAGATCTTTCAGTTCATGTAAAAAAAATCTCCCCTCTGGGCTACAATTCCAAATAGAAAATCTAAGTAGCTCTGGGCTGACAGCACTTTGGAGTATTCATTTGGGATTTTCCACTCCTCTCTGTGGTAAAGACCGTTCAAGTCAAGCTTTGCATTCCTATAGAGAATATGGATTTTACGGCAGTAGTTCACATCCCATGCAAATTTTAAATCCCGGCAGAATCATCTTAATGAAATATTCATAACAAGGATCTTAATAACCATACTTCCTGGATGGTTATTATGGAAATAGTTTGACCCGGTTCAGATGTTGTAGGTGTTAAAAGCATTTAAATGTAATGCCCCAACTATCAGTTACTGCGTGATGGTGTCCCAGTTTAGCCTTGAGTTAATCTTCAGGGCCATTTTGACTTCAATAAAACATTATTTGTCTCCACCTTCAAAGAAGAGTGAAGGCGTCCTGTATCGAGGCACTGGTGACCAGTGTGGCACATCATTATGTCATGAAGGGAATAGAGCTTGTTATAAATATTATATATGATGGCATTCATCCATGAAAGACATATTTTATTCATCAAAACCTTAAGTAAATTCACGGTACTGTGTTGGTAATGTGAATTAAAAGTAGTTTGCGTTACTATATCCACAAAATAGTTGAGATGAAATATAATTCTGTATTGTACTTGCAAAAGCTTTTTGGTTCTGTACTATATGCCACACAAGAATAAGTTGATTGAAGGTTTTAGCTGTTTCAGTCCCTTAACTTGGAAACTTTTACAAAGCACTCTTTGCAGCACTTTCAAGGCGCTTAGGCTGCCAGGGCTTATTTAGATGTTGGCAGTATTGTAAAACTGCAGCACGCAGAGCTCTAATCTGCTTTGTATTCTTGTTGTGTTTTGCAAAGTATAAAAAATGACAAGGCACTGTAGAAAAGTTCCAGCAAACTGGAAATAGGGTCTTTATTGTAAGTCACGTTTTAATACCATTCAGACTTTTCCTGTCACAGTATGTATTGTTGAGGCTTCAGCAAACCACTTTTTTTTTTTTTTTTTTTTGGCTGGTCCTGGATCCAAGTTATAGGGCAAAGCATTTTGCACCAACAAGTAATCTATAGCAGTCAGTCACAACATGGATCCAGCATCAAACTAAAGCATGATTCAACTACGGTAATACTTTTTGAACAATGTGTATATAGTTATAGTGTTCTATAGTTTGGATTGCTGGGTCTTCCCAGTTTTGAGGTAAGAGTCCTTTGTTTTAAATATTAAGCAAGTTACCAAGATACAATGCAATATTTCTGTAATAGACACACATTATCAGTTGGTTGGCAATAATAATATGTACTTTAAACTGTGACAATCTTCATGCAGTTGCGATGATTGTTTGATGGCAACCCTTGCTACAGTGTGTGGTTTCTGTTGAATAAATCACCAGGACTTCTGTGTGCTCTGTCAGATTCTAAAATACTTCAGGGGGCAATAACTCTCTATGAAGCTGTTGACTCTGATATAAGCCACCTTTAGGCAACTTTATTTTGACTGTTACTTAGTTCCACACAGATTAAGCACACACGCCTATTCTCACCCTGGATAGCAGACTGCTATAACATGTACTCTTTAACCTCCTAAAACACTTCCCTAGTTCCCTCGCCCCACACTGAAATGCATATTGTGACTCTGGAGTAACCAACCACCTACCTCCTACAGCCAGTGGGATGCATGGCATTGCACCTACTGACCTGCTTCAATACTACAGTAAAGCCAAAATGTTAACCGGCATTTCAACAGTTTACTGAAGATGTCATATCCTAAGCCTTGTCACTGGTCCGTGAGTGCACGTGTGCCTTTATGGAAGCAGCTGGTATGCGCAACAGGAGGCGTGCTGCTAAGCGACCAATTGAGCAGGTAGGCTTGCCCGGAGCTGAGCTGATCAGGAGGTCTGGATTGACTGGGGGGCGTGCCCGGGGAAGCTACACGGAGCTCAAAAGGCGTCTGCGCTATAGTTTGAGGCGACTGCACCGCAATGCTACACAGAGGGCCGGTTTGTTGACATTGAGGAGGAGAGCATCTGCTCCGTAGAATTTACTACGAAACCATTATACTCCAAGACGGTGCTCGTGAAAGCATGGCTCAACCGAGGTCGTCAGGAAAGGGCTGGAGTCAACCGAAGGATGCCGGGACTTCACTAGGTCAGTTTAGGGGATGATGATCCCAAACAAGTAGAGAGGTTTCATAGGGTAGTAGGTTCCTGGAGTGGACCGTTCCTTTTAGTGGGGCTAGCGCTTGCCTTGTGTGGCAACTTTTTATTTGTAGCTTTGGTTTGTTTTCTTTAATGAATCTGGCAAAGCATCCCCTGATTTATCACATGTGGTGGAGAATGCAGGCAGAACTTTTAATTGTATGTATGTAAAAGAAAAAACAATGAAGACTGACTCAAGCCTTGCCGGGTTCCCTACATCTGCAGAGCAGGAGATGTTATTAAACTTTTTTAGCTTGCCCTCCATGATCAAGCAGAGCTAAGGCCACTGCGCATTTGTGGTCTGCGGCAGTTTTGGAGGCCTGGAAGGACTGGCACTACCAGCACTGAGCTCCTGCCAGAAAGAGTTTCTGACTCTGGAGCCAGAGTTGCTGCTGCTAGACAAAGAGAAGCACCTTTTGTGTCATGGGCCTGAACCCATGCAAGCATTGAGTCAATGAGATTCTGTGTTACACTCTGGTCCAGATTTTGTAATATTTAAATTAGTTTTGACCACTGTTCATTCACATTGGCAGGTAATGGTCAAGTTTTCGGTGTGCCCAGACATGTTCGATAGAGTTCATGTCAGGACTCTGAGGGGTCCTGGGAAGAAGCTGTAGCCCATGTTGTCTCATCCAGGTAGTGTGTGGCATGTGGCCCTGTCTTCCTGCAAATGTTGCAATGTAAAGTGAAAAGCCTCATGATGGAACAATGGTATGAGATGGTTCTGAAGGATAGCAAATTAATGAGTAATGAAACTGAGAATCACCTTAATGAAAACGAACTTAATCTTTCCACTGTATCAAATCACTTCCCAGACCATGACACTGCAGCCACCGCTCTGAAATACAGGGGGAAAGCATTCGTACTGCACAGAATAAATAAATCTGGAGTAAAAACATTTCAAGAGGTAATAACCAAGGCTTTGATAAACATTTTCTTACCTCACATTTGCATAACAACCTTCTAGCAAGTCTCTTTTCTGCAGATAGTTTATTGTTACAGAATTTTTGGCTTTCACTGTAGATTCACTCCCTGTGCAAACAGGTACGAGAAGACCACCTAAAACAAGAAACTCTGCTGTATATGCTGTATATCGGACATTAGGTGATTTCAGGTGACATCCTAGAGTAATACCTGCTGTACATGTAGTGAATCTACTATTTTGTGGCAGGATAAATGGGCATTCAAGTAAAAAAAAAATATTGAAAACAACCATCTACAAAAAAATGATAAGGGACTTGCAAGAAAGTTGTAAAGCTAATGAAAGGTAAGAAAAGAAAACCTTTGTATTTCCTCTTTTAATAGTACAGAAGCAAAATAAAGATGAACATCTTGGTAAAGGGAGAGTGGAGTGTGAAAGCAGGATTATTTGGCAGTAAACTTGCTTGCCTGGGTGTTCTTGCTGTCCTCTCTCAGCCCAGTGTGAGGAGAAACAGCAGCAAGTCTACACTAGCACAGATGTGCTTTTAATGACAGCCCTTGTTGAAAAACAATAAACTGTTACAATAAAAACTATAAAGGGCAGTTTAAATTATCACTAGCTGAAAGCAAATTATTATTCATCAGTGAAAACGCAATGTATGCATTTTTTTCCCTGGCACAAATAATAAGAATAAACTGAAAATTAGACTGCTTGGTGATCATCAACTGAGACAGTTAGCTTTCACCTTTTGGAATCCTTGGTCCAGCCTTGCCCAGATGCAAATCTTCACATGCTCCTGTTGTCTTAAGTGAAGTTTTGGGCTTTGGTGGAATTAAGTATTGTGGCATCAGTAGAACCCTAATGAAAAATAAATCCAATTACTGGGGGCACCAAGGCTGACAAGGGCTCTCTTTATTTGGTAGCAAAGCCAAGTGCTTGGATGTCAAATGGTCAGACTGCCGTAAAATGAGAATTTAAAGCTGAGGTAGCTAAAGTTGTTGTTAAAATGTTGCAGTTAAGGTGAATTGATTCTCAAATAAAGGGTGCCATTGCTGTTAACACAGTTGCGTATGTCAACCAAAATTCCCAATGTGTGAGTTGTTGGCAGTACAGTCTTTTTTAGAATATTACACACAACACATATACAGTATTACAAGCACCTAGTGTATTAGGAACATGACTGAGCTGCACTGGACAACATCTCTTTTATAACACACACCTCTTGTACAGTAGCATACAGAAACCCCATTATGTACTTCACAGAACACTATGACTGAGTATGCCAAACATGACCACGTACACAGCATAACCCGCAACTTACATACAACAGACAGAAGTTCTCCTGAAATTGGGTGCGCATAAAAACAACATATTCTACATGAGTGATTTTGAACCCAAGGGTCTAGGTTTTGGTTTCTACCAGGAACTGAATGTATGTTTTAAGCATTGTTTTCCAGTGCAATACAGTAAGATGCACTTACGGGCAGCCTCTCAGACTTAAAGAGGGTGTAACTACAGTGATTACTACAATGGATGTTTATCACTAAACTGCAGGAAAAAAAAGAAAGAGACCTAGTTGAAAGAAAACCCTGGTCTGTTGAGCTACTTGGGGACCAGGGTTGAAAAGCTCTGTTAGTATAATGATAGCCGTGTTACATGTACAAAAACAGCCACATTAGAAGTAAAGTGAAACCCAATCTGGGCTAAACTGCCCCAGACCCTATTTCAATGATAAATGAAAACTTGACAGATCTTGGAAACTTGTTTGTGAAAAGCCCAAGGGAAACACAAATACCATTCCTTTACTGTCATGCACTGCAAGTCATCTCTATAAAAGATATTTTGGAGAAAACAACATGTGTTGTGAATTACTTTGTTGTTGCATATATTTGGTAGGGTACTATCTAAAGTATTTGGCTGTCAGAAAGAATTTGAACTCTAAACAGAAAACTCTTAGGAATTGGTTGGCTGTGCTGACTCAGTCTTGTTGTCTTGGCCAGTGTCACAGATATGTTGTAATGTCATTTTTGATTAAAGTCTTTTCATAGTCGTGCTCTTTAAAAAAAAAAACAAAAAAACAACTGGCTTCTTGTGTTAATGGTATAAACCTTGTTGTTATTGGTGTGCCCGTCATTCTTTGGTGACTTTTCAAATCTCTCTATATATTCCAGTCTCTTAAAACAAGTGTGAGTTCAACACAGGCTTCTTTAATAATTTATTAACATTTTCAGAGACTTGCTTTCAAACTGGTTTTAAATGCCTCAGGAAAATTATTTGTGCAATGTTAACTAAAAATGTAAGTATAAAGCACTGTATACAATTTAGCTTAGATTTTTTTTTTCCTTGCTGTTTAGCATTTGAAACACAGAATTTACCATAATGCATATTTCATGGCATTATGTAACACGAATAAAATCAATACTGTGAAATCTGGATTGAGATTTATTCATTTTTTATGCCAAGTTCTATGCAAGTTCTTCACCTACAGCTCTACCCTGACGCTCACATTTGGTGCAGAGATATACATGTCTATTAAACATTTTGAATGCAAATGAGAAAGCAGCCAGGGGGTTTTGATCCTGTTTTGTGTAAAAGGGAACAGAAACCACTTGCAATTTTCAGATTCCTCTACCACTCACCACATGTAATGTATTGATGAGCTTTTGATGGAAGGGGCAAGCCTCCACTAGCTGCTGGAAGCTAATCTCTTGGTAAACCACAGTAATATTTTACATACAGTTTCCAGTTTAGAGTTTATACTCATTTACTGTAACTTTTCTGCCCTTAGTTATTGTGGGGTGTGGAAAGATGTTGACCTTTCTTACTGAACATACTGTCTTGCTTTCCATGTGCCTATACAATGAATGTACTTGCCTCACCAGACTTTACCATGTGTTCCAATAGATTTTAGTACATTGTGCTTCTCTGGTTTGCCATTGAATTATATATAGATATAATTTCAAAACAAACAGGTAACAAGGACAAAAATTAATGGCAAGGAACAAGGAGTTCTCAATTAAGGCATACAGGAGTTCCTTTAGATTAGAGTTTTTTTTAGCTAGTTTGTTTGGTCTTGCTGTAAGTCTTATATTAGAACAGTATATTAAAGCCATCTATCTGGAAAGTGTGAAATCCTACTTAAAAAAACAATACAATAAAATATACGACTGAAAGAAGCAGCCTTTTGCCATTTCATTGCTGCCAGAGAAAACAAGATGCAGACAGCTATAAGTCCCACTGAATACCAGTCATATTCAGAGCACAAAATGCTGTTAAGCCCATTTTTGAGACTGTGTCACTAGGTGTGGTACACAGTCATATCACAGAATAAGCTGTAGTTAGCCTCATCACAGTCTGGGCTCTGCATCCACCTTTCAGAACTTAGCTGTAAATCAGTACTAGCATGTGTCATTATGTACAATGTAACACAAGCTTTGATTTTTATATATGTATTTTTATTTTTTAAATAATATGATCTAAAATAAGATCTTTGCATGTTTTGCGTTTGAGATTTTCTGCCTGCTGATGTAAACCCAATCTGATAAAGTAAACTATATATTTCTCTTTCTTTCTTCTTTTTCAGACTGGCAAATTGCAACCTTGGCTTTGCTCCTGGGAGGTGCAGCCGTCATCCTCATTGCCTTCCTGGTGGGTTCGATCTCTGTCTGCATGGGCTCACGGAGGCACTTTTACCGGCCGGTTGCTGTCATGCTTTTCGCTGCAGGTAAACATATATCCTCATTAAATCTGCATGAGGTCATCCCTTCAGTTTAATGCAGCGAGGGACGATGAAAGAGCAGTTCTTCTGCAGCATAAGCTGTTGGAGGAAAATCCGATCCCCTGGTGATTTTACTTTGTGCTGCATCAGAGATTTTCCAAAGACGAGTTTATACTGGCTATATAACTTAACACTGACTCTTCCGGTTGGCCCTGGTTTAAGATTGCCATATTTCATTACTTACTAACCAAGGGTAAAGCTAAATAGGAATTAATACAATGATGGAGGTATTTAAATTCATTTAATTATATATATTTTTGATTTTGCCTAATATGATGACCTCAGCATTCACTGAGGCTAAATTTGAAAGCATTAGAGTAATGTTGTATTTAGTTTGTTGTTAACAATAAACTAAATGACATAACACAGGGGTGGAATAAAAAAAAAAAAAAAAAAAAAAAAAAAAAAAAAAACTTGCTGACCTTTAACTCAACTTAATCTGGCAAAAATGTAAAGTCTGTTTTATCTAAATACATATGTATATTGTATATTTTTTTGTTCAAGGTCAAATAGAATACACTAGGGGAATCCTTTTAATATCACACCATATGAGTTTATGAGCTAATGAGACCAGTGGCATTTTAACTTTGTCTAAAGCCCAACTGAAGGTCACACTAAGATTTTACATGTAGCATCCAGTTGAAGGCTGTCAGCTGAGGGTAAAAAAAAAAAACAACACGCTGGAGCTGAATAATTGCTTTCACCTTTATTTCACCCATGACTATTTCTGCCTCATTAGAGATTTGCAACAACAAGTATTACAGTACAGCTACAGTGTTTTTCTATGATTGTCACAATACCCAGTTTAAATAGACTCTGTTCTTGTTTGGACCATGTAATCTTTCTTTAAAGGTCATCTAAATGTTATCAGGTGGATGATTTAGTTGACTTTTTACTGCTGTGTTGGTGGATATTTGTTAACGTATAAAACTAAATGATACATCATACATACTGTAGATGTTCCCTATCATTTAATCACTAACATGCTTGACTCTTTTTTTGTGCTGGGATTCCAAATGGCTTAAGAGAAACATACACTAGTTTAGTATGAGATTTAATTGAAAGGTACTGTACAAGCTAATGAATCCTGCAGGCAAGGACTCGGCCTTGGACGTTTCTGTTAACTTGTTTGGTCTCTGACCAGTAGGTAGAGTTGAGGTGCAATCAGGCGATGCACCCTAACCCTGCGGGAGAGCAGTGGCCAATGCTGCACTCCCTGTGAGATCCCTGCCAAAACTGGTAACTTTGAATGGTGCTCCCATGACACCCTGCATTCTAAATGGCAGTGCTTTCACTAGTCACTGGGGACCCTAGGATCTGGGAATATACAAATACATGTTTAAGAAAGCTAATTCAGTTTGAAATGGTTCCATGGGATGTATTCTGAACAGATCAATAAAACTGGTATGTCAGCTAGTTTGCTATTTACATAGAAGACGTAAGTCTTAAAGGCCCAGTATCATGCTTATAACTTTACAGTGTTCTTCATGTGCTGTCTTTTTTTAATTCTAAACAATTTTACCTTACCTGTGTTTTGCCATTCTCTCATTTTACTATTTTAGAGAGATCTGCCTTTTGCAGGTTTACCTGAGCGTTTCCTTTTGTGCATTTTCGATTTTAAAAAACATAAATTTCAAGTGCTACTTGAAATAACGCCAACTTGTGTTCAAAAGTAGCTACGAGAGCAGGCCTGCAAACTAAAGGCAGCAGGAATCAAGATTTACCTACTCACTTCAAAATTCCGTTATTTCTTGCTGCTAAAATATACAGAAATATTTTAAAGGGATTTTATTTAGTGTTGGTAATTACAGTAGTGTTACTGTAACATATCCATAACATGAATGAATGCATGAATGAATGAACAGGCTATACGCAAAATCCCATTCTCACACATTGTCAGTACTAAAGTTCGGAATGACCAGGCTTCTGGTTAGAAACAAATCATGAGATGAGAACCAAACACTGTGGTTCTGACCTGCAGTCATAACCAGTGAGGTCTTGAAAATGCACCTCTGGTCTTGGTCCTGATAGACCACTTAGTTCATTCATCAGATCATTCTTCCTTGCATACACTGCTACACATAGCAGGCAGGCTACAGCCTAGCAACCTAAGCAGCTACTGCCTTTAAAAGTCTGCCAAAGATGCAAGCAATGCCACCAAGCAGTTCATAATTCTGAAAAATAACTGAGTTATTTCAAGTGATTCGGGAAGATGGTAAACAGCACAGCAAGGTCCAATATAACTTATAGGTATTGTTAAAATGGAAACACTTTCAAACAATGGCTGCAAATTCATAATGAATTCCGACTGAATACCAATAAATTAAGAGACTGTATAATGATGGTCCTCTTTCAGTCCACATGGGTTTGGCAGCTGTAGCTCACGCTTCAGTGTATGCATTATTAAGTCTTTATAAATATTGTTTTAGGAAACACGTTTGAAAAAGAAAAAAATACAAACCAAGTTAAACTAAATCAATCCCATATTTTTGGCAGGTCGTTTCATTGTTTCATTTTTACTACTTGCATAAAAATAGCCGGTGAAGCAAGATTCAAGACTGTATTTTAGTGTGAAGCTAATTACATTATAATTGTAACTTAGTATTTTAGCTTGTAGTACCCACAGTACCTTAATGCCCTGTAATAATGTCACTTGATAAAGTGTTTTATTCAAGAACAGATCAATTGACCCTTAAGTTGTCACAGGGCTAGACATGATTAACTGTTTCTTATTATTTTGGTCCAAGTCAGCAAACGCTGACGCATGGTGACATGAAGTGTAGAAGTGGACTGCATCCCTCTACTATATTAGACAAACAACTTCAAGGGACTAATATAATGTAAACGCTAAAGGATTAATACTCCATACTGTATTCCATATTTCAGAACTGTAATTGGTACCTTATAAACTCTCATTCAAAAAGACAAGTGCATTGTATCATAAGTAAAGCAGTAGCAATTTAGCATTTGGTTAATTTTCCATTTTCTTGATCTGCAGTGAAGCCAATGGCATATACAGTATAACCTCCTGCTACTGCAGTTTGTTGCAGGTTCTGTGGGCAAGGGGAGGCTATTTTCATGTATTTTTTTAGACCAAGATAGTTTCCTTAGAGATAAGATCTTGGGTTTGGAAAACAATTAGACTGGCAATACTGACACTTAACTTAAAGACCAAAATCAGTGCTTAGAAATGTGTGATTCAGGACCTGATTACAGTTTCATCTGGTTAAAACTCTATTCTAATGGTAGAAATTTGTTCTCACTAGTAATAGAAGCTTAAAGAAACTTAGAATGCTAAATTGGGTTGGGAAGGAACTAGGTCACTTATACAATCTAGCAGCTGCATTTGACTGAGAGAGATGAGTGAGCTCACAACCTCGAGGGGTAAAAATGGAGAAATGTGCCCACCTGAAATATTGAAAGCAGAACGGTTTTAAATCACCCTGTATTGTTTTAAGGGTCCTGTTGTTTAAAAATCCACCAGAGGGGAGGAATTCAAGAGAGGGTGACGAATCAAATGCATCTCACTGCTTTCAAATCCCAGTTCATGTATTTATAAAAATGCAGCCATGACTGTTTAGCATTTTGACGCTGGAAGCATCGACACACAAAATGGACAGATATCAAAGTAAATACACATACAATAATGTGTGACAACCGAAAAGCCAAATAATCCAAATATGTATGTATGCCCTTTGTACTGTATGTAAAAGTGACACCTCTTTTAAAAATTTCAACGATAATGCTTGTTTTACTGTTAGGCAGGTCTCCAGAAAAGCAGGCTGCTTGAATGCAATCTGCATAATAGCTCTACTTTAGAAACAGCTTAACACAAGTAGTGTGGCACAATAAGACCACTGGCAAAAATATATGTTCTGGCACCATTGGAACTAAACCACAGTTGTGGCACTTTAAACACGGGCCCTACGGCTTAATGAGTTTTTATCCGAGCAAATGAAACCAGTGTCCCCATGGTGAGACGGTAATAAAAATATGTATGACTCTCCAAAGGTGTCAGCCTTGCAGATTGCTTTGTGCTCTGCTGCCAATCACTTGGCTAAAAAGCAGCTGAATGGGCCCCCCTGTCAACGGCTAATGGGACTGACAGAGATGTCTGGTCTGTGCAACAGATTAGAAAGCTATTTGTAAGACTGTCATGCCATTAGGTTTTACTTTTCAGTACTGCAGTTTTATCACCGATGTCTCCAGTATATGCAGGATAATTCTGCTGCCCCCTGCTGGCTCCTGTACAAATTAACACAGAGAAGGAACTTGTTTTTTTTCCTCTCAGTTCCTGCAGCAAATATGTCTTTTGCACCCCTTTTGCTTTCCAAGAAAATACACAAAGCAGAAATATGTCATTCACAAATCTGTTGGAGGGATGTTATTCAACTATAAACAGGCTTGAAGAATGTTTATCCAAGAATCAACTATTTACCCAAATGTCTACTGTGTAATGGTCTTTTTAAAATAACTTGCCTCATGCTAATGCATTCATGTGCTGTCATTAATCTTAACACATTTTGATGTAATAGATGCAGGATGCGTATTGTTTTTGCTGCTCGGTACTTTCTCTTTTGTTATTCACTTGGTACTTACCAGGGTCAGCACAGGTGAATCTCAATAGTACAAAGAGGGATCTAAGTAGAAAGTGAATGGAATGGTTCAGTTAAAATCTCCTCAAATCTTTGATGTATCCAAGACCTGCTTATTACTGCTGGAGGGTTTTAGTTTAGTCAGTATCATTAACTAGTGGTTAAACCCGCGTGTTATGTTTTCAGGGTACAAATAAAATATTTTGATCGTTTTTCCTGTCTGTCTGTCTGTCTGTCTGTCTGTCTGTCTATCTATCTGTCTATCTATCTATTTATATGTATATTGCAGGATCAAGTGTTTCTTTTAAGAGGCGTAGAGGATAATGTGAATCCACTGCAGGTGTGCTGAGCCCTGATGTCTTTTAATAAATAAGCAATGAATGACCTTTGGTCCAAAACCACAGGCCTCAGTGAATATCAAGGCAAAGGCTGATAGGAATTACATATTTATCATAAATTGCAACGCCCTGTGGCTTGTTCTATAACATCACATATTACTTTTGTATAAATCTGGTATTTTATTCTTTGAAGAGATAACTCACAGTTTTTGGCTTGCAGCCTTTTTTTTATGGCTGAGTGGACTTGAAGTCCAAGGAGGTGAAGTAACATGCCCTAGGGTCAGGAAGTGGCTGAGCTGGATTCAAGGACAGACTATTAACACAGACATCAGCACTGATTATATCTAGCCAGTGAGCAATTAACCAGTGGCCTGCAATAAATGGTTGACATAAGAATATACATGCATTATGTTTTTAATTCTGCTTATTTGTACAATAGCTGTGGATCTCTTGATGGCTTTTTGTAAAGAATAATGTCTACCCAACTGTACATAATGCAATATTTTGAGGGAATCCCACCTTACAATGTACGTTATTTATTAAAATTAGTTGGAAATGATTCATTGTGAATAATTAATATCTTCTGTGAAGAACACCAGGATCTTTATTTAGCAGTTAAAAAAATAAATAAATACATAAAATCCTATATGTTTACCTATCAATAATACTTTTTTATAGTGATTTTCCTGAGTCTGTAGATAAAAAAAAAAGGTATTTATAGTTGTTATGTTGTTTTGAATGTGTTGTAGTGTTGGAGAGCTGATAAAGGACATAACACTTTCAAGGTTAGGTACAGCAAAGAGAATAACCCTGCAGGGCACCCACTTCGTTATCCTTCCAGTAAGCATAGCCTCCATATATATATATATACATCCTAATTAGAATGGCAATGTAATCTGGCCATAGTAACACATTTATGGCTTGTTTCCATGGGACTGCCTAAAAATGATCCGGTTTGGTTCAGTGGCTGACCAGCTCTTCCACGCTACAATTTGAAATCTATACATTGTGTGTGAAGTCATCGTTGTGAATTTTTTTAAATTGAAAAACAGTGGGCTACTTATCTCAATATCAGTCTCATACAGTAATCATCACTGGAACTTTATAGCCATGGATGATTTAGAGCTTATGATTACGTTTTTCTTTCAGCTTTTTTATTTTGTTTGTTCAAACCAATTTTGGTGTTTTACAAGTGAGCTCAAGGAGGAGAAGGACAAGAGAGATACTAATAAAAAGGATATAGATACAAATCAAGAGACAGAGATATAAAGTTATAAAGTATGTTGCGCTGGTCTAATATTCTAATTCTAATATTGTAATAGTTCTCCCTTTCCCCTCCCAATACCTGACACAAAGCCATTATATTGCATCCCCTAATTCAGTGAAAGTACTTTTTAAACATACAGCAGTTATACTAATACTATAGACTGTAATTTAAAGTTATAAGCATTTAGTTATGTTAAAAATAAAAGACGTTTACAACATGTATTACCTTAATTAAAAATATATATACATTTAATTAATTTTTAAACTTAAACATCTTGTAGTCATATTTATAATTTTTTAACAGAGGCTAATGTGCTTGATGACAATAGAAAAAAAAAAGCATATGGTCCAAAACAAGAACATCTGATTGGTGGCAAATAATTATTAATTTTCAGTGTTCAGAGTCAGATTGGATGACACATTTTGTCAAAACAAACATTTAATTTCATCTGCAATGTACTCCGACTAAATCTGGAACATGACAACACTGTAATGGGTAAAGCAGTACCCACTGAGAAGAGTGTAGCTGTTGTACTATGGAAGCTCACTATAAAGCTTTGCTGCTCGATGTCAGCAAAACCACTGTCCATCATTGTGTTAAGGATGTGTGAAAGGCTATTGTGGACGTTTTACATCCCAAATATCTAACTAACCCTTCAGGTGAAGAATTAGAAACACTGGTGACTATTTCCACTACAGATGGGGTGTGCCAATGTGTGTTGGAGCAATTGATGGAAGTCACATACCACTCATTGCTCCAAGAGTACAACACTGACTATTTTAATACACAGCAAGTTGGCCAGTATTAAAGCAACTCTGTAGAGTCCAGTCTAACACTTTTCCAGTGTACATATGGCTCCACACTCCACAGTGTAAAACGTACACTTTTGAAACAAAAAACATAACACTTCCATAGTGTAAAACATGTAACACTATGGTAGTTAAATGTAAATCTCTTTCAGTGTATAACTAGCACCCCTTTACTGTAAAATTAACTACCTAAGTGTTGGACATTAACACTGCTGTAATGACAAGTATACTCTGTGTATGTAAACTACGCAAACTTAACTAGTGTAAACTGTGTGCTTCATAACATATGTGAGCGGCGTGCTGAAAACTTCAATGCAATGTGGCACTGGCTGCTACCAGAAGAACAACGTGAGCGACCTCGTTTTCAGCTTCCTGGCAGATACTGCCCCCTACTTTTGAAGAAAAGTTACACAGTCGAACCGACGATGAGTTCCTGTTGTCAAACCGTGGAGAACAGTTCGACAATGTCTCATGACATGCTTCAATGAAAACCCAATCCACTAAACAATTTCAAGTACCAGACTTACTTTTACTACGACAAGAAGCACAAAAGGGAGTTTTCTGGGAGATCAGGTCCTCTACTATATATATATATATATATATATATATATATATATATATATATATATATATAGTGATTAAAGATGCACTTAGGAAATGATAGTCTATTAGCTAGGCCTATTACGTTCATTCAGCAAAAGAGCATTTAATATGGAGTGCTCACAGCAATTCTCTTCCTCGGATTCAGCAGAGTTTCACGATTTCTTGTCTGTAGTAGGACATTCTTCTCTCCATCCTGTGTTTCCATAAGATCTCAACAGGTGCATCCCGACCAGGATAATTTATCTCTACCTGTCAGCCAGGGACTTAATCACTGTCGATCAAAGCGACTCAGGGTGAAGGATGCACCTCTTGAGCAACTATACTGGAAGGACTGGATGCTCAACAAGCTGATAAAGACCTTTCTTAAAAATGGCAGCGCGATCCCAGCAGGGAGCAATCGAGAGACGCTTTTTCTTCTTTACTGTTAATTCCATTTCGGCTGAGCCTGTTTTTTGACCCAAGAAAGCTCCCCAGCCGTGCTCGACTGTTCAGCATCCTCGACCAGACAACAGGCAATTTGCACCAGAGCAAGACATCCGTGCAGCCAGCACATTGACACTCCCTGATATTTCATAAAATAAAAACATTCATGCAGCCATTCGCCGGCACATTACCTTCAGCCAGTACCAAACTGAGCGATTTGGGTAAACGGGTGTCTAATACCGTGCAAGAGAAGCAAAGTTCAACTTTTTCAATATTCTCCATTCTTGCAGTAAACAAATCAGTGGCAGCTACAGTCACTTCCGGTTCTGCTCTAATCTCTCTCTCTACAGTAGAGCCTCCGATCTATAACCTCGCTACTGCAACAGCATGTGGTTCAGCTTCCTCAACCACAGCCCGCCGTTACTCACTAGCCCCTAGAAGGTAAGGACGTCAATCTAGTTTCATTATTGGTGTACTATGTTTAGTATACACAAACCGCAGAACTAGACTCCTACGAATTATACATTGTGGACCTGTCTGTGAGATATGGAGGGACCATGTTTTTTGACTGTCACAAAGCATTCTCAGCAAAAGCAGCAGCTATATTGGCAGCAGATAATCACATCATTGACTGGGCACAACCTGATTCAGATCTGTTCAACAGGATTTTCGGCGGCTTCAGAGCTAACACATGCAGGGACTGCGATTCCACTGGTCACTCAGCATCTCTGCCTGAAAGTGGCCATAGCATCAACCTTCTCCAGACCTCGCTATTCAAACAGAATCTCCATCCCCAACTCCATACATTTTTCAGCCCCCACAAGGCAAGACAAATACGAGCGCAGAATCCCATTTTCAGGAAGACAAATCTGCAGTAATTTAAATACTGGTTTCTGTTCAAACAGACAATGCAATTGCATTCACATTCACAAGTTGCCAAGCAGCTCCCAAGAGACTTTCTTCAAAGCTCACAGTCTCCACTCCTGTAAACATTTTGGTACTATCACAAAAACTTCGGAATCATCTCGACAAGATTTTCACCTGTTCGACTTAATCGATGGACTGGAAAAACTTTTTTCTACCAGTCAAATTTATTCTTCACCCTTTTCAAAGCAAAAATTTCCATTCTGCTAATCAATAACCAGAGCCAGTTCAATTTCTCATTGAAACAATAAATAAATTTAAAAAAGGATTTATAGCCAGCCCATTTTCAGCTCCCACATTTCCAATCTACGTGATTAATCCTATTGGCAATGCCACTCGGAAAATGTCAGGAAAGAAAAAAAACTCATCTCATCATTTATCAGCACCATGAGCACCATGGGGTTCAAGCACCAGCAGCATCAACTCACTCATTCCTCACAATCAATTTTATCTTCATTACATTACCATCTCAGATGCAATTCATGAAATTAAGTTAGCAGGCTGCAGTTCTTGATTAGCAAAAGCAGATATATCAGACTCATTTAAAGTAATGCCAATCCATCCTTCTCTTTGCCACCTGTTTGGGATATGCTGGGAAGAAAAGTTTTATTTTGCTACTCAATTAACTTTCAGGAGCAGAGCAGTGGAGTAGCGTGGGAGAAGCGAGGCAGAGAGAACACCAGACGAGCAGTGGCGTTCTGGAGACGGGTCGAGGGTTACTCCAAAGTTCTTGGCTGAGGAGGAGGGAGAGAGCGTGGTAGATTCCAGAGGAACTGTAATGGTGGGAGAAATGGAAGAAAGGGTCTCATGTTGAAAGAGGGGGAGGTGTGGAGGTTGAGTCGCGCCAGGTTACCTGGTAGGTGTGGTTGGACAGGTAGGAGGAGAACCAGGCCAGAGCAGTGCCGGAGATTCCCAGGTCAGCGAGAGAATAGAGTGATCGACAGTGTCAAAGACAGCAGAGATCAATGAAAATTGGGACAGAGGAAAGAGAAGCAGTTTATCGAGTTAGTGACAGACAGGAGAGCAGTTTCAGTGAGAAGAGTGGAAACCAGATTGGAGAGGATCGAGCAGAGAGTGGTTAGACAGGAAAGCAGAGAGCGGGCAGTGTACTGCCCGCTCGAGGGTTTTAAAGGGGAAGAGTAAGAGGGAGACAGGATGGTAGTTCTGGAGGGAGGTGAGGTCGAGGGTAGGTTTTTTAAGGAGGGGGTGATAGAGGCTTGTTTGAAGGCAGAAGGAAAGAGGCCAGAGAGAAGAGAGGTGTTGATATGGGACGAGATGAAGAGGAGTAGGGCAGGAGTAGCAGCTTGAAAGAACTGAGTGGGAAGAGGGTCCAGTGCACACATGGTGGGTTTGTGGCCCTGGAGGAAGGAGGAGAGGTCAGTGTCTGAGAGGGGAGAGAAGGAGGGTGAGTTAGTAGGGGAGACACAGAGTGTTGGAGTTGGAGCAGGTGGGGGGGGGGAGAGGTGTTGAAGAGTTTGTGGATATTAGAGATTTAAGAGGAGACGGGGCAAAGTCGTCAGAGAAGATAGAGGAGGGAGGAGGAGTGGTGGAGGGTTGAGGAGGGAGTTGAATGTAGAGAATAGTTTCTGGGTTGTTAGTGGAGGATTGGATAATAAACTCAATCACATTCATTTTCTTATCCAGAACTTTCAGATCACTAAAACGTTCAGGAAACGTGCACTGCTCTGTTTGCTGGGGCATTTCAAATTTACAATTCGCATTATACCGCAGGGAAGGATGTTTATATCTCGATTACTTGCTCTTGCATCAACAGCAAAAAACTTGGACTCCTATATCAAGACATTAAAATGAGGCCCGCTCTTATTCAGCATTGGAACGGCCTGTCTATGTTTTATGATAATTTCATTTCCGCACCACATGACCTGGCTTTGCTTAGGAACGCCTCATTTTTGGGATTCGGAGGTCTGTTAAATAATCAGTGGTTTTCCAGTGTGTGGCCTACGAAAATCGAAAACCTGTCATTGCATCAAAACTCCACAGCTCTTCTTGAAATGTACCCAGTAGTTGTGGCACATGTTATTTATTGTTTTTTGTGCATATCATATAAGTATTCCTATAACCTCAAATATGCAAATGAGGATGTATGGATAATTAACCCAAATGTAAAGTTTTTGTTTTTTTGTAAACCTAACTCATGAGTAAAATTCAAAAGGATCATTTATTTTAAGCTTTTAATGATAATTTGCACATGAGAGGGTTCAAATAAATTAGTTAAATCAACAAAATAAATATTTTATGTTAAATTATGTTAAATAACTAAGAACCGTTGTTAGGGTTTACATTGTGGTTAAATAATAGGCTATTCTTAAAAATTATTATTTAGAAAAAATGTGTTTAAATTTTATATTTATATTTGTTTTCCAATTACGTTTTATTATGTAATAATTTTATAGTATAAAACACAATTGGGTATTCGGTTAACCTGTAATGCATTATTTTACTTTAAGTAAAGAAGTAAACACATTGAACTGACAGACACATTTATTAGATTAATAGTAAAATCATAAAAATGTTTTCTACTTATATTTTTTTTAAATAGAACTATATACATTTATGGAAAAGCGGTCAGGTAAATACAAAATGAAAAACAGTGTGCCTAGTTAAAGATAACATTTTGTGCAAATGTAATGTTTTTACTAATTAGATTAACACAACATATAGTCATTATGTCTGCCTCTGACTTAAAGCAGTTGCAATTGTTGCCAAAACATCAATGAGTCTGTTCTGAGCTTCACGGAACATCTCCATTTCTCTGGCACCTTGTTCTACTTGTTCCTCTAATAACTTGTGGGTTATTTCATTAGATCCCTGGAGGAAGTTTATAATTTGATTTGGGTTCTGTGTCTGTCTCACCGAGAGGGATATTGCTGCAGAATACAGACTTGCACAACTCGTAATAGACGTCATCAGTATACACCACAGGGGTGAGTGAAGCGCAGCAGAACGGAATGTCTACTAGAAACTGTCCTCAGCATCAGATGATTCTAGGGCATTTGGCAAGCACTCCCGCCTTTCACTTCCAAAGCTCGGGACCTCTCCAACATCAACCCACCCTGATCCTAACCCAACCCTAACCTTAAGCAACCCCAGCCCCAATACCTATCCCTAATCATAACCATTAAGAATCATCTGATGCCTTAGTAATTTTGTTTTACAAGCTGCAATTCGCAGCATGTGAATTAATACCATTCATACCAATCTGTAATTACACAGTCATTTTAACCTGCAGAGTAGTCACACAAATGAATTAAGCATAATGACTGCTATTACTTACATATGAAACAGTTAATAAATACATGGCTGGTGAACATAAAGTTTTGACATTCAGCTTAATAAACTGTGAAAGCAATTTTTCTCAGGAACTGAACCTGTTTCTCCTGGAAAGTTTCACAATGCAAAATATTTTAACAACAAGACACATGTAGTGAACCTGTAACTTCTACTACCGCATAGTTATTCTTTTTTATTGTGTGCCATGGTAAAGGTTATAACAACTGTGCTTAGTGAAATGCACAGAGAACAGTGTGAGCAAACTGGGAGTATTCTGTTCAACTCATAAGATGGACTAACATTTAGCCCAGCTTTTATACCTGAACCTTCTTTCAGGGAGAGTGGGGCAAAAAATCAGGATGTTCTCCAGAACTGCAGTAAATGCATTTATTTCCAGGTATAGATGACTACGCCAATTTAAGCACGCTTCAAAATCAGCTGTGTCATTTCAACCTGTTATAATTTGTCTATTCAGGTGACATTTGTGTGTGAAAAGTCTGTTTTTAATTGCCTGAATTTTGTCCTTTGCCACATTTTTCTTACCTCTGCAACATTTCAACAATAAATGTCGGTATGGATGTCCGAATATGATGTTAGAATTTGCAGATTAATTATGTTACTGGCACAGCAGCTTTCCTACAAATGGAACTCATCTGTCTTGTGTTTCTTTTATGTATTAAAAAAATAATGCAAAACTGAAGTGAATTCTAAAAAGACTGCCATTAAGATGACATGTGTAGTGACTCTTACTATTGGTTTCAAATGTGCATGTTCTGAACACGTCTTCTTCAGATGTTTCTTCTTTAGAAGTTGTATGCAGTGTTTTCTGTTCTCGGTTGTATTTTTCTTTTATAAGTAAAATGATTAGTCATCTAATTTCTCTCCTTTTATGTGTTTAAAAAAATATCATTTAACTTGAACAGAAATATGCTTATTAGGATTTGTATTGACTCCATTAAGAGGTAACAGAGTAACAGTTAAAGTAACAATTAAAAGTGACAGAGTAAGAAATAAACTTCTCGAATGCACCTAGACAAAGTGACTGCTGTGCCACTATGCAAGCTGCATAATGAACCAAGTTTTATTTTATGAACAAAAGGTTGACTACACACCTGTTTTATTAAATATTTTATTTAAACAATATAATTCTGATTTGAGGATATTAACACCTGGAAGGTAAGAGCCCAACACAGGCAAAGGTGTTTAAGAGAAAAGGTTAAAGCAGTGTTTTATATCCTCTGAATTTACACAGTATTTTTCATTATCTTGTTGTTGTCCCATTATATGGATAATTACCCTATTACTGTTCCTGCACTCATTGTATTTGGCATGTTTGAAAACGCTGGTATATTTGACCTTTTGGGAAGCCTCTGAGCAAAATGTTTTTCTTTAATGACTCAAGTCTGGGCTGCCTTCTTTTTTTCTCACATCCCAATAGGCCGTGTGTCTAACTAACTGGATCCACATGGCAAAGTGATATTTTGTCACTTATTAGAGCTTCCTGATTTTTTTTAAGTTTTGAAGAAATTGGTGGTACACTGATCTAGAGTATTGTCTGTAAAGTGATAACTCATCCTCACTAAACTTGTACCATACACTCCAATCCACCTATAGACATTTTGGCTATAGTACGATATGTTTTGAGGTACTATGTGATTATTTGAGGTGCAAATATTATGTGACTATGACGAGTTTCTGTACACTGCGTCCTCTGGGTTTCTAATAAATCCATTACAGGTTTGGAGGCAAAATCTACAGTAAACCGTGTGCAAGGTGGTCACTTCAGACTAAGGTTAATTGCTTAGACAACTAGAACATGCTCAAACCCTGCAATCTCACCTCTGCGCTTCTTTATGCAATTAAAGTCTGTACTTAGATAGATTGATGCTGCTATCAGTGGTGTCGACTATAAGAATTGACTTATTACTCAGCTATTTCCTTGACCAAAGACCATTTTAGAAGAGACTGGTAAAGAACAACAGGTTTAATCTATATCTTATTCAGAACCTTTGAATTCATGTAAGACTGTGCCTCTAACCCAGTGGTTTTCAAACTGTGGGGCTGTGAGGTTATTAAGGAGGTGCTAATACCTGACAATACCTGAAAATACTGTTTTCTGACTTCCTGACAATTGTAAAAGCTTCAAGGTAAGTGACAGACTCGGTGGGCCCGCCTCCAGGATGATTGACCGATCAACTGCCCAGGCAGGGATCATGTTTAATCTGACCAACCCCCTGTGAAATCTGACCAATCCCTGTCCACATAGTTTGCGTTGTTTCAGACTTATCGTAGCTCAGCGATTCTATGGTCCAGCCCAGCTCTCCTTTATTTGAAAGTTGTGGGGTGAATCATGGCAATTGTTCTTACAAAGTGCAGCAGCATGTTTTACATTTTGTTCAAAAAAAAAAAAAAGTTTTAGTTTAATTTATGGATTGTGCTCCATGCAGAAAACGGACAACGAGGGTTCAATATTTTATGAATAAATATTTTATAACGTTATAAAAAAATAACTATTCGGAATTGAATTAACATTAACACACTAGTCAGTTATTAAAATGTTGCACCCTCGTTTTCTTTATTACACTTTTATCAATGGATGGTTTAAAAGTGTTTCAATGGTTGTAGATTAAGACCATAAGCACCAAGGGCGTTACTAGTAAAACCAGACCGTGAGATAAATAAAACGTATACTGTAATAACAATACTACTAATAACAATAGTACGATCAGTTTAATTTACAGGGTTTGGCTGTGAAACCCAATTAAATGGGCTTTTAAGTCCTCCACCTCCTTTCTCATTTAAATATGGAATGAAGAACGAGAATAAGTGACTATGTATTGCTGTTAATACAATTACGAATAGTGATTTTGTAATAAAGTGTATCCATCTTCAAAATATATATTATAACATTGTCCGAATGGATGGTGGATGGAGGGCGTGGTTTAGTGTGAAGAGATCAATAGGAGTGCATGCATGAGCACAGTGGGAGAGCGAGTGAGTGACAGAGAGGTTGCCTCAGTGAGAGCGAGAGGTAGACTGGAATTTAGCACAGAGAGATTTTGTTATTTTGTTTTGTTATTTTATTTTTCCTGTGCTAATAAATGCTGAATTCGAGCACCAAGCTACTGCCTGTGTGGCACATGCTTTCATTTTACACGTGACGTCACAATGTGTTATTTTAGAAAAATCATATTTATTTTAATATTGTACTGTTTACTAGGGAGGAAGGGGGCACAGCAAAAAATAATATTTCTGAAGTTTGGGAACCACTGCTCTAACCAATAAAGAACTCTGAGCTGCACAGTTTGCATGAAGTGATGGCACAATGGGAAACCTACTACCTTTAAATGTCTCAACTACTGGGTAAGATTATCAGCCATGCTACAATACATGAGTGTTGGTGCTCACTTAAGTGTGCCAATGGAATGCTCTTTCAGATTGAGAAAGAACATTTAAGTGTATGTGTGACATATCTTTTTTAACTCTCTATTCTTAACTGTTAAAACTATACCACTAATTAATACTATGCTCTTTTTTTTCAGTGGTTCTTCAGGTATGCGGCCTCGTCCTGTATCCTATCAAATTTATTGAGTCCGTCAGCTTGAGAATGTACCATGAGTTCAACTGGGGTTATGGGCTAGCCTGGGGAGCTACCATTTTCTCCTTTGGGAGTGCAATCCTCTACTGTTTGAATCCCAAGAACTATGAAGACTACTACTAGCACTGAGTGTCCTCACAGCGTCAACTACAGTGCTGATCTAATGCATGGATCAGTAGGAAGAGAAGAAAATACTTAGTCACGCTTTTCTGCATTTGGCTGCAAAAAGTAAAACTTCTAACAAAGACAACTTGGGTGGGGGGAAAAAAACAACTAAAAACTATTGATGTTTTTCTAGAGATTAACTGACCAAACTACTGAACTGACCAAATCTGACACTTTTAAAGATGCTGACAATAAACGAATACATGGAGAAACAAGAGATCGCACAATGGAAATGTGCTTGCTGTCCTAACTAAATATTATAAGTATTATAAAAGCAGTAATATAAGTATTATAAAAATTGTGCCACAGGGTTGGTGATCAAGAAAAAAAGTGGCTGTCTGATTCCAACACAGAAGCAAACTCGCTGTGAGTGACTACAAAACAAAACAACAAAACAAACAGAACAGAATTAAGGATGTTAGGTAATTGTACCAACTAACATTCTTTTGAGGACCTTCCAGTACAGGTCTTCAGAAACATCTGATTTTCCAGCTATTTTCACCAGTAGCTGTACTATGAACATTGGGAAGTTCATGGGCAAAGATAGAAAGGGAAAGACATGCGATTCCAATTAAGAGGCATGTGATTGTGCCTCAGCTCTCCAGTGTTGCAAACTGTTTCTCTATATAGCAGAACTGCAGTTGCCCCTGAGCCACCAAAGGGAAAGATCAAGTTGACTTGGACTTGAAGAAAACACCTGTTCAATGCATACCCAGGGAATTATGTGGTTTGCATGAAGCAGACAACTTTTGGAGACGACTTGCAGTCCAAGAATATTGTGAAGACCAAAACTTGCTGTTACATATGTTCTGCGACCAGGCTTTGCAGCTGAGGATTCATTTGATTAAAACTACACCATTTTTTAGTAATCCTATCAAATCAAGAGGACCATAAACTTTCTTTTTTTTTTTTTTACGAGAAACCTACAGAAGAAAAAAAAAAAAATTAGGACACTAGTCTACTTCAAGCAGAGTAGGTCAAGGTTGCCAAAATCCTTCTGTTGCTATTTTTCTCCATTTCAGGACCACAGGTCTTGTAGTTCAAGTCGATATCAATCCACAGCATTAGCTAAACTCTTTCTTAAAAGAGAAATGATCACAGTGACAGAGCTTGGATGAATGGATAATTACAAAAAATATTGTACAGGTCGACATCCAAGAGAATATACCATGTGTGTCTAATAAACACACTGTGTTGAAGACATGAGCCAGCATACAGTAATGGCTTGGTACTGTGCATGTTTGCAAAGATTATTTGTATTACCCCAGCAAAGGTCTAAGCACGTTTGTCATGTTTACTGCCTTGACTGTTAAACCTCTTTCGGTTTTTAACTAGATCTAGCAGTTATGTATCTTCAGCAGTTTAGTGTTTCATACTTTTTATCTTAAGGAGAGTGGTCAGTTATTTCTGTGTTTCTTTAATTCAAGGACTCAGAAACGTTGTTGTATATATAAGGGGGCACATTTCACAGGCTATCAATTTGTGACCTCAAAAGTGTGACAATTCCCTGTGACAACTCACAAATTGAAAAAAAAGCAACACATTGATTTTCTTTGACTTTATTCTTGGCTTGGCCCTTACCACTACAGGATACCTTTGAGGAATCTAAAGCTCTCATCTGTCTCTTCAAATAACACATAACTTAGCCTCTAGCCAGTGGGGGAAAATGTATATGTCACACAATTGCATTACTATCAGCATTTTTTAAAGATAAAACTATAATTATATTTACTGCAGAAACAAGAAACTATAAAATTAACATTCCAGCTTAAGCTGTCTTAATCTATAGTGAGGGGTGATTACTTTTACTGGATTAAATTAATGAAAGTGATAACGAAGACTTATTGACGTTTGATGGATCGTATTTTTTTGCATTTTGAATTACAGCAAAATAACTGATTAGCATTACACAATAGGTCTCAACAAATTATATATATTTTGGCAAATACCTAATCTTCACTTTTGGAAAGAGTGCCTGCTTGCAGTTTCTTAAATATTTCTGATGTACTATACTAACATTGCCCGTGATTTTGAAATACAATATAATACACTATAATATATTACACCATACCATTAGCATAAAATACATGTAATTAAGCTTTCAGTGTTATAGTATCAAAACTAAACCTTTCTGTTAGCGTCCCTATTTCTATTGCCCTTTCATCTGCCTGTATTGTACAAATATATTGTACCTGTCACCCCTTGTTATGAAGAAGACGATGCAACATATGCATATGTGTTATGGTGTTGTTTTAGGCCAACCTCTCACTGTTCCAATACCACCTCCAGATACTACAACTACTACCACTATATATATATATATATATATATATATATATATATATATATATATATTATATATATATATATAAATATTGTGTCGCACAGAGACACTCACCCTTTAAAAACCTTACTTTACTATAAATTCACCTCGTTCACAAACATTTTTGATATCACTAAGCAGACATGATGAAAGGATCTTGCGACGTATCCCCGATTTCCTCCTGCATTAGTGCAGGAAATACCTACATTTACCTTCTAATACACTATATTGGCAGAAAAAGGTTTTGGTGATTCAAATTCAGACCCAAAAATTACATTTTTTTTGACTCGCACCCGAACCACAAACTGTGAAAGTTAATATTCCAACCAGAACCCTAACCGCTTTTTTGGGACAACCGCGGGTACCCGACCCGATGCGGAACTCTAAATCCTGATGGCTTCTCTGTCATTCTTACCAGTGGTCGTTTCCAGGAGAAGCAGTGCATCTCCTTGATTTAGTGTACCGTCATTTTCATGGTCTGTGTGAGTTCTGTGTACTCTCTGTATGCCACACTCCTAAGGGTGCACTATACAGGGTAAAGGGATATGTATGTTCACCATAACGTGCAACCAGCTGCCATGGCCCCCTGTACGTTGCGTAGGATGTGAGGTTAAATCATCGTAGTTAGAAATTTGGTTGAGTTTGTCCAAGTTGTATAAGCATAGAGGAACTGTAAACACCTTGTATGACAGTACATATTATTTATTATTATTATTATTATTATTATTATTATTATTATTATTATTATTATTATTATTATTATTATTTATTTTATTTCCCTTACCCAGGGCGACTTAAAGTTGTATACAAATTAAAATACATATCAAGAATTACAGTGCAATTAAGAGCAAGATGAGTTACATTGAAAGATTCCAGGATGAAGCATAACACTTAAAGCAGGCATCTGACAGCTCTGGCTTTTTAACCTACTTCAGTGACCCTGTGATAAACAGCCAGTGGTGATGAGCTTTACCATGATGACTAGATTATTGTAACTTATTCCCTGAAAGGACTATTTACTCTTGCCTTGACTCATATTCCACAGAGTCTCAAAAAATTGTTTGCAAGGAAACGTGGACTAATTAATATCAGATAAAGAACATTAAAATTATATATATCATTGTTGTTTTGAAGGCAAGGCTGCCAATATTTATGGGCACTGCAGTATCTTTTCTGTAGCTATATGAGGCTTAAAAGTTATTATAAATAATTACATAAGTGATCTCTTCAATTTTCACAGCACCTAAGAGAGCCTAGGCTTTCTATATTTGTATACATCGACCATACCAGCTGGGAAACTGAAAAATAATTGTGCTGTATGCACCTGTCAGACATCAGATACAATGTGAAAATGAAATTAGGCTATTATCTATGGGACAATTAAAATCAGATTAAAGAACAATTACCCTTTTCCAATTCCTTGTATAAATGCATAGCCAATTCCCTTTATAGGGTTATATGGAGAGTACCACTGAAATGCACTGTGTCAATTGCTTCAACTGTTAATGTGAGATGTTTTACAGTACAGCATATCTGATGGTGATATATTTGGACACAACTAACATAATAAACATTAAAAAAAAAGTGTTGTGGTGTTTTGCATAGGGTGTATTGGGAGGTAACTATCAACGTTGTAATGATTGACAATCTAGGGGTTAAGCATATTTAGATTGCAACACAGTGTGCGAAATGTTTAGAAAATATATTTATGGCTGTAGATATTAATGGCATTGTGAGCAAGATATATATATATATATATATATATATATATATATATATATATATATATACACACACACACACACACATTGCAGACAATGCTATTAATATCTAGAGCCATAAATATATTTTCTGCTTTTGGTAACTATAATGGAAATGATTAGGTATCAGAAAGAGCCAGCAATTGAATAAAATACAAGTAAATAACCAAAAGATATTCAACAGAAGGGTGACCAGTGATAATATTGCTAATGCTAAGACAGTTGATGCTGTTAAAACTTTCTTACCTGGCAACTTCTGGTCCACAGTGGAACTAAAGCCATTGAGAGGTCATTCAGCCCATCAGTGCTTGTCTAGTTGCTTCAATTAGTTGTCTAAAGGAATCTCCTGTGAAGCTGCTTGACAGTTCAACTGTTTATTCTCCTATTTACTCAACTGCTTATTCTCCCATGATAGGAGTTATTAATCATTATGCATTACTGATTCTGCATGTTTAATAGTCACCTGCATAGTTTTCAGATTTTTGGTTTGAGGAAGTGTTTGAGCAAAATGGAATTTCTTAAATGAGCCCAAAAGGGAAAAGAAATATTAGGGTTGTGCAAAAACCCCATCCAACAAACACAGGCACATGTATTTGGCTCTTGTTTTGCTCTTCATCAAAACAAACAACAATTATTCCAGTGTTCATGTGTGTGTGGTTCAAATCCCACTCATGCCAAGTTATTGATCTCCACTGGGGACCCACAGCATGTGCCCGGGTAAGTTCGTCTCTACTGCCCAGATGCAAAACAAGTCCAAGCAGAGGTATCCAGAAGTTGCCAGTTGATCTTTAATCTCCAGACTGGTGAGTGGGTAGCAGCTGTGAGGCAACATGCAATTCAAGTAAAGTTGATTACATCCAGTCATGTTGATTTTCTTTTGAAGCATAATGGTATTTGGAGAGTCAGTCGTCGTCGCCCCCCCCCCCCCCTCCATTATAGTTTACCCCTGTGTTGTTTTTCATGGTGCACTGGGGTATGCTATGGTTTCAGGCTGTTTTTGCAATAATCTGTTAGCATCCAAGCTCTTCCAGTTATCATCAGGAAGAGATACAAAGCATGCTGGACCTGAAGCTTTCCTCGACCTTTATTTATCATGCCCAGGCCCAATATTTACAGACAGTCCTAACCTTGAGTGTCTTGATAGATTCAATCCAGTAAATAAAGGTGTGCCTCGAATAGACACGTTCTCGGAACAGTAAAGGTTGAAATTGAGTTTTGCACTAATTTTACAGTATACTCAGTCCTGTATTTTTAGCAGATAAATCACATTGACAGTCAAATATCTGACAGGTGAAACACTAGAGACTGCTTCCTGACCTGGAGCCCCTGTCAACTTCTATTCGCTCTTTACACATTTCAGCAATCACACTGTACTTGAAAAACAAAGGTGACGAGTTGTTTATCCTTTTGTTAGTGGTCATTCCTCACCTCTACAGCAATCACAGAAAACGTGACCAGGCAATCCAGATTTTAAAAAAAATACATTCACCCAGTTACTGAAAACTATAGTCATAAATACTGTCCATTTAATCCCTTTCGTTGGCTGAGTCTGAGTCACACTGCAGCAGTCAAAGAATGCTGGGTTTAGCTGTTCCAGTTTTGTCCTAAGTTAAAGTTAAGTTGAATGAATATTTGATATGTATTTTGATCCAAGACTTTAGAAGGCATGTGTCAAAATTATTTGAATAAAAACTACTATAACAGTATAATTCTCACCAAACAAGATATTATAAACAACGACTTACTACATTAAACAATATAAAGAAATGAATGAATGAAGGAATACTGTTTATCAATGTAGACAGCAAACCAGTCTATTCATAAATGTTTCCCAATTTTCTTCTGCGAGATGTCATCACAACCTGAAAAAATGTAACACACCTTAATCTTTTTAAGCCTTAAGCCTCTGTGCTTCACGTTTTCTCAGTGTGCCAGTCCGTTACGTTTTCTTAGCACTAGACTCTCAAAGCTCCACTTCGTTGCCTAAAAATATATATACATGTAATAGCAGTAGATTAACAATGCTTTTTAGAGTTCACAGCGGTGGTTTTTGGCTTTACCAATACATACTCCCGCTGTATTGTTTTCATTTAATAGCAGAAGGAACTAACTAAATATTTCACATTCCTCAATGTAATTTGTTTAAACTGCAGTCTAGACTTCAGTTTCCGACTTTAACAGCAGCGCAAAACAAATGATAAAGACATGTATGACCCCCTCAGCTCAATCATGTCAGCAAAGTGTACTTGCAGTGTTTCCTGGAGGTTATTTAGTTGAACCCAGCAAACAACCTATCAGAGTAGCCTTTCCCTTTTCCATGATAGGTTTGCACAGTAATGCTGCCATGCTTTTCCAATTATTATACTATCCATTTAGTATAGTTTACCATGGTTTTCCATGTTGTTTTTAGTACAGCATGCTTTACCATACTTATCTGGGTTTTACAATGCCTACCTATGCTTTACCATGCTTCCGCTGTGTTTTAATTCACTTTGCTATGCTTTAACTATGGTAAAATTCTAAGGGTTGACCTCTGTGTATTTTAATATTTACCTGATATTAAGTTTTTCTTTGCACACACAGAACAAGGTGTAACACACACAAACAAGTTGATCCCCATCACAATGATGACGGCTGATATCAGGGATGAGTGTGTGTGTGTTATTTATATATGTTTTGGCAATGCCTCTGATTCTCTGGATTTTGTTAAACATTAGAGGGGTGAGATCAGTTTAAAAGTCTATAAATAGCCTAGCTCTAACCTCTGGGGATTTTGTGCAGCAGTGCCCTCATCGTCCTACGTTCCCCGTCCCCCTTCTGGGATATATTGAGATGCTTATATAGTGAAACCATAAGAAATACTTAACAGTCTTTGACAAATGTTTTGTCCAGAAGCCTTTCTCAATGTTTTCAATGGTTAGTATTGAATACATTGATTTATGCCTGTTTAAATTCTTAGACATAATACAGCGATGCTTGACATAGGGGACGGTATGAGAATGAACTGATAATACATATTTAATCAGTAGGAAGTTTCTTCAGTCATAACCAAATTACCAGTGTCTGTTACTGAAAATACAATATAGACTTTCATTGTTATCAAGACATCTTTCATTGAGTTTGATGTAGCCCCAGGGTTATGACAAGTGCCTGCTCTTTTTTTGGAATCCATTGTAGAATGCCTTCGCTCACTCCAACACAAAGGGCAGTTTTGCTGCCAGTGATGATTAAGGAAACTGCATCACCATGGCAACCTCTGTTCCAATGGTGATCGTCTGTTCTTTCATTCAAAGTCAGTCTCAGGAATCGAATGTTATGTTCTGCCATCAGACAAAGCCGAAAAACAGGTGGAGGTTGAGGAGGAGGAGACGAACTTGGTACAGCAGGGATGAATGGATTGAGGTAATGTATAAAGCCCTTTCTAGCTGATCATTGTCTAATGGAGATCCTAGCCATTTGACTGCTCTGGTAATGAAGGCATCTAATATACTTGATGTTTCCGATTTTTAATCTGTCTTAAAATTGAGTTCCCTGCCTGAACCACTGCTTTGCTAAATAAAAAGAAGTGCATTGTAACTGTTAACATTCCCTTATAAAATCACAACATGTGTATAACTGTTTGTTTAACCATGATCATTTTATTATATTATACATTTACATAGTTCAGGATGAGTTTGAGGGTGCTTTACAATACCTCTATATACTTTACTGTGATAGTCTATATTTTAATACGCTTTGTTATTCTTTTACCATTAGATCAGTCATCTGAATAGACTACGTCATGAAATATGACTTCTATTATTTCACACCTGTAGCCAATAATAAGAAAACACAATCAGCTAAAATCCACCCAACTAACTCTGTCTTGTACAGCACGATTATCTAAGTGTGACAGAATGCAGATGAGGTCATTTATAATTTACAGACTCTAAGACATGGAGTCAATTTGAAATCTGATAACCATAACATTTTTCTTTTAATAGCCAATTCTGCAGACATTCAGATGCTTATAAGTCCCAGCCTTGGATTATGGGACATTTAATTCAAGTAATTCAAATCACCAGCCTGGTTTTCATATAAATATCCATTAAAATCTTATGTTTAATATCGTTTTTTGGCAAGTGTCTGGTTTTTGTAGTTTCCCACACTTTGGTTTCAAAATTAGCACAAGCTCTCAGTAGGCATTATGCATTCTAAACAGCTGTGCTGATAACATGCTTTTTCATCTCAGACAGCAAATAGTCTTAGCATTGAATATTTCAAAGCAACTTTGTGACTAATCCACAGCCATTCCTGCACCACAAAAAGCAGTATGTCAGACAATAAACTCAGAAATGTTGACCACTTTTTGACACATTTTTATTGTGTATAGTGATGTTAATATGTGGAAAGGCGAAACACCAGCAGCAATAATATCGAGCTAAAGGGTGGTTGTATTTCATTCTAATAGTTTATAGTTTAAAAACAGACCCTTAAGTTTAATACCAATATTTTTGTATTGCTACCGGGTGGTGTTTGCCTAAATAAAGATGATGCTTTTAAAGATGTGCCTGTCAAGGCATGTGCGATTTAAGCACAGACATATATTTAAAATAAACAGCAAGAAAAAAAACGATTAGGGCATGATAGATTTTAAATATACATATACAAAATGTGAAAACAGTTTCAACATTTGTACTTAAAGTATGATTCATGGGACAGGAGCAAAGGCAAGGGCTGAGTGGAGGAAGAAAGAACCTTTGGAATGGAAAGGAGAGAAGTGCTTTTTGACTTAGAAAAGAGGACAGGGTTTCTCCTTTGCTTGCGGAGAGCCACCTCCGTAGAGGTGAGACTGAACTGATCGGCCTTCAAGACTGGGAACCAAGCGTTAAATAGGATAGCAGGCGAATCGAAAAGATGAAGAGAAGTCCTAAGATCTCCTTGGCTTGCAAGGGTTGCCTATGCTGATGGAGGTCGACGTGGTCGAACTTCTAAGGCAACTAAAGCTTTGATTCCCTTCCGGGGCAGAACGCTGGAAAATAGAAAATAAATAACATGCAGAGAGGAAGAGGAGTCTCCTCCCAACTCTCAGAGAACCACCTCTGATGAGTCGAGTTCTAATGACTGGGCTCCAAGGATGGGAACAAGCTTTGATCTCCAGAAGGTCAAAGGAATAGTGGGTCGAGAACGGGAAAACGAGAGTTTGGCCAAGGGAACCTTCCTGGAGGACGATGAGGCCAGCACGGCTGGGCCTCTAGGGTTGCGAAATGAGCTTCACTTGCCCCCAGAGAGAGACTGTTACAGAGGTGGCACAGCTTAGTGGAGGAGGATGAGGATAAAGACAAAAAAACAATGAATAAAGGAATGACTTGGGATTTTTTTTTATATAGCACCTTTCATAGTGGACCACCATCACAAGCACAAGGAGGTTGACTTGCTCATGGTCACACAGTGTACCAGTCAATGGCGGGATATGAACTGGTGACCTTCTGGGTACAAGCCCTGGACTTTAACCACTGGACCACACTGCCTCCTTAATGTTGCATCTTTCTCAAACATCTCCTGTAAACAATAAATAATAGTTAAACTCCAGCAAACCCCTTACAGGCCTGAACGCCACACAGGTCGCTTGTTAAGTATTATCTTGAGGCACATCTTACATTGCAAAACAGCTTTCCCCTATTACTTCAACCACATCAACACTAGCCAACTGGAGCCCTAAGGGTGCATCTCGTCTATTACAATAAGCATTTTGTTAATTATATTTTTATGGCCTTCATTTTAATTTCCTCGTGGGTATTTCTGTTTTTACAAGTTAATTATTGCAATAATAAAAAAGCTGTCAACTGTAGCCTTCTAATGACGAACAACAGTACACACTCTGTCGTGGACGATTGTTTTATTATTTGGTTGCACAGAGTAATGTTCTGAATACAATAATGATTTAATGAAGTAGAATTTTTTCAAATATATATCTGCTATGAACTTCTTTAATAATTCAAACAACTCATATTTAAGTAATATTTTATTTATTAAAGATTGCATACATTATCATTATTATTTATTAAAATCATTCTTAACTTTTCTCAAGCGCTTTGTGATGGTGGTCCACTATAAAAGGCGCTATATAAAATAAATCATGCTCTTTTTAATCTCAGACATGGCCGCACGAAGATGTATTGTACACAACATGTACAGATCTATATTATATATATATATATATATATTATATATATGATATATATATATATATATATTATCTATTAATATATATTTTGTATAATAGTGATACTATTACATTATACTTCTGCCAGCTTTGTACTTTGGTGTCATACAAGAACAAACCATGGTGAATTACATAGTTTAGTAAACGGCTTCCTCTCATCCATCGTTAAGGAATCCACTTGGTCTGTGTGTGATGAGAACACCACTGGATCTGTGTGTGATGAGAACACCACTGGGTCTGTGTGTGATGAGAACACCACCGGATCTGTGTGTGTGATGAGAACACCACTGGGTCTGTGTGTGATGAGTACACCACTGGGTCTGTGTGTGATGAGAACACCACCGGGTCTGTGTGTGATGAGAACACCACCGGATCTGTGTGTGATGAGAACACCACCGGATCTGTGTGTGATGAGAACACCACCGGATCTGTGTGTGATGAGAACACCACTGGATCTGTGTGTGTGATGAGAACACCACCGGATCTGTGTGTGATGAGAACACCACTGGGTCTGTGTGTGATGAGAACACCACTGGGTCTGTGTGTGATGAGAACACCACTGGATCTGTGTGTGATGAGAACACCACTGGATCTGTGTGTGTGATGAGAACACCACTGGATCTGTGTGTGATGAGAACACCACTGGCTCTGTGTGTGATGAGAACACCACTGGATCTGTGTGTGATGAGAACACCACTGGGTCTGTGTGTGATGAGAACACCACTGGGTCTGTGTGTGATGAGTACACCACTGGGTCTGTGTGTGATGAGAACACCACTGGGTCTGCGTGTGATGAGAGGGTAACTGATTTACACATGCATGGGGTGGCTATCATTATCTGTGAGGTTAAAGTTTTTATCACACATCGAAACATGCATGCCTATATAGAGGAACTGTGAATTAGTCCATGTATCTAAACTACTTTTAGCAAGCATACATTGCCCCCTTGAGGTTTTGCAAAATTAGTATGTGTTTAAAAAATGTGAAAATGTTTTCCAGGTGTATATTTTTTAATTTTGAGCTTAACATTTGTTTTTTCATTCCTGTACCCAGTCAGAATTCCACAAACATGAAAAGCCAAATGTGGGGTTTCCTGTTTTCCATAAGATTTCATGAAATGTCAAGCCTGTTATTGTGACCATTTAAAAGAATCAGCATTGAGGTGTGGAGCTGTCAGACTAAACCTCATTGTTCACTCACTGTCCAGGTATACGATAAATACAGATGTATTACATATCTGTACAGACCGCGCACAATGTAGTTGATAGCGTACTAATAGATTTGACAAACACACGAAGGAGATGAAAACTGTATGATTCATGCCATAATTACTTTTAGCAGATATTTCTGTTGAATAGATCTATTACAGGGATTACAGGGGTGTAGAGCCTGTGTTTATTGAGTTAGCCAGGGATGTGATGACTTTGTGAATGCTGGATTTGTTCTTCGCTTTTAGGGTTCATGCTCACACCAAGATAAAGGCCAGATAATATTAAAACATAGGGAAAAAGCAATAGCTACGCAGTGCAAACATTACTCACCATAAGCAATAGATGGCGCTGTTGCACTTTGGAACACTGGGTTAGTGACCTGTCACAATGATGCAGGAAGTGAAGAGGAGAGCATCTTCTTCATGTACTAATGTAATTAGTGCTTTTTCGATCCAGCCACGTGTGTTGTTTGATTTTGGAGTTTGTTAGGTCATGAAAGGCTGTAGGAAAGACAATTAGATGACTTGTATATTTTTTGATACTTTCGTTACAGTGTCTGTGGGTGTCCAAAAGCTCATTTATTTTTCCTAATTCAATGGCCAGCTTGTACCAATGACATTACAATAGCTGCTTCGTCAAGCTTTAAATTCACAGCAATGTCAACATTTAATCCATAAAACAGAACAAAGCAAAACATAATAATTAGGTCTGCTTAAATAAATGTGTCAGGAGTAAGTAAATGGAGTAAGTAAATTTATGAACAGTATAAACACAAACACAATGGTTCTTCATGATAAACTTTAACTCATATATGGGTGATTCTCACCGACTGGCCGTAACACAGTCCGGGGTGGGTATCTTTTTAAGAACGATAACAAAAAAGTCATAATCATTGCAAAGGAGAAGGAAGCTATCAGTAAAGAAAATGTTATTGTTTTTTTCTAATTTTTCACATTTTGTATGTTTTTTTAACACTTGAAATCTCATTACCGTAATGCGTCAGAAGTTTTTTGTTTTATTTTTTTAAACTTACTTAAGCATTTCTTCAGGAAAAAATGTCACCGACGTAAATATGTATCTAGTTATGAACTGTTCATAATTTTTGGGTTAAAAAAGTGCATTTAAAATTATTGATTTTTTGAGAAAAACTAATTGTCCGAACGATATGCCTCATTACCCTAACAATTGTTCATGTTTCTCCAGAGATTCCAGTACGTATTTAAATAAAGTTTTAATTACCCATGATGCATCAATAATGAGGGACATTTCAAGATGTATACAAGGAGAGTGCATGTGCTCTGTCTTCCTTTTAAATTCACAGTTTACATTAGTATCTCCTGAAGTGCCACAGTTTTGAATCTCATTATCATAATTTGTAGAATATAAGAAATTAATTAGATTTAAGAAAAAATTAATTGGAAATAAAAGAGCCATAAAAGTGCCTGAGGTTTCAAAGTAAAAGTTTTTCAAAGTCACTACGGCTGACACATTTTATTTATAAGGCCTTCTCATTACCATTATGCCCATTTCTCATTACCATGTCAGTTATGAGACCTGTTACAGTAATGAGAGGTAGAATTACAGAAATGATAACAGTAAGGCATATTATAAAAACAAAAACTGTTGTATTTATAGTAAAATATATACATTGCACCATATTATTGGTTTTTGTTAGCTTTTTACATTTAGGCAGGTTCTATTTATACATTAAAAACAGTGCTTTATTTATTAAGAAACAGCAGCTGCACGAGCAAAGGGACAGAAGCACAGAGGAAAGATCTACAGTAGTGCTGACAGCTGAGCTTTTAGGGGAATACAGAAGAAACGAAAGAGAAACGTAGTTTCAGAAAGAAAGACATGTTCTATTTAAATATAGCACTCAGTCTCCAAATTTAAACATTACCAAATTTGAAAAGACCTGAAATGAAATGTTATTTTGGCATTTGAGTAAATTATTTTGCTCAAATTGTGCTTGGTCGGTATTTTACTTCCACCATCAAAGGTCGTGTTTTTGTTGATAACGTCATAAATCTATAGTGGAGGTCAGTTACTACCAGGTTTATAACATGTTGCTAATACTTTAGAATATTCCATGTATAAAGCGTTTAGAAATGTTATTTGCTATCCCTAATCTAATATGTTACCGAAAAAACAATTCAATCTGCAGCATTTTGATTTTATTTTTTAAAAACTATTTTTAGGTACCAAAGAAGAAAGCAGAATGGACTTGTAAAATCAGCCAAAGAAATGCAAAAGTAGAAATGGAGGGAAAATTCAGCTTGCTACTATGAGAACAAAGAAAATCTAAATGCAACACTTGATATCACCTGTTGAAGATTGTAATTGCAGCAACACACTAGAGGACCGCTGTGAAAAGACCTGCTGAGTACTGTGGTAAATAACCCATGTTGCCACAGTATATATTAAAATGCATAATTAAACAAGTAAAACAAACTGAGACATCTGATACCTGTGCCATATTATGGTAATGAGAAAAAAGTGATGCATTTTTGTTTATGTAAAAATACATGTCTAATTGTTTGAAAATAACTTGTTTAGGTGATTTATTCAAAAAATTGCTAAAAAATATAATTCTATGTTTTTAATGTTAAAATGAACTGGTTATGATAATGAGATTTTGTTTTTGCTTAGCCACATAACATGGTAAAAAATAGAAAATGTATTAGAATTGTAAAATGTACTTGCATAATCAACTTGAGACTCTGTACAGCGCATTTAACTAACATACATATTTGGTGGGAAAAGTATTTTTCATTTTTTCACACAAACCACAAACAGCCTAGGTTTGAGAATTACCCATATACCGGTAATCAACTTGTGAGTAGAGAAATTGCCTACTCGGGATTTCATCCCTCTGTTTTTGCTTTCCCTTGCACATTGATTTTGTATACAGTACATTACCCACTTTGAGCCATCTTTAAATCCTGCCTTTCTTTAAACCCTGTTTCAAAGTGACCTTTGTTTGATCTTAGAACACTTGTGGCAATTAGCTATTGCTTTGATTACACCCTTTTCTGTCCAGGCATACTGACAGATTACCACGGGCATGTAACTCATTTATTCCTTCATCAGTTTGGGAATTTTCATTTAATCACAGAACGTATTACAGTTTTACACTCAAATCAGTTTGACTTCAATGGACAGAATGATAGTGGTGAAACTGTTTCTAGCTTGTATTTGTTATTGGGCCAATCTTGGTAAAATCTATAAGTATATTCTCAGCATTTTAGCCAGCCTTAACTAACCTCAAAATATTAGAACTAAGTAAAAGCTTTCAAGAACTCTTGAGTTGTTTTGGTTCTCGTGAATTTACTCCTTTCAAAAAGTAGTTTATAAAAGATGAAAGTAAACGCTTTGAAAATGAGCTCCAATATTTCTATGTTTATTTTCACCCTCTTTTTGGAGAATTCATTTCTTTAGCGGAGGAAATGCAGTAAAATGTCTGTCAGCTCATAGGCAGAGTTAATCTAAGCAATTACAGCACTCATTTACCTCATTTGTCTCATTTACCAGAAACTGTTCCGACCTGTGCAACCCACTGCAATCCCTTTCTGATTCACTCATCGTAGCCATCTTAATCCTAACTTTGCCCCTTAAACCCTGGAAAGGGGGCAATGTAATTTTGCAGTTTTGCATGCTTATGCTATGCATTTACGTTCTTTACCATTATGTAAAATAATATATTGGAAGCTAAAAAATACAAGCTTAACCATTTACATGCAGTATTTTATTTAACCAGCAGATGGTACTGTGGTACTGTTCTCTTCAATTGACTTAAATGTATAATTTCCAAGGAAAATGTTTCTTAAAACAGCCACTCAGATTCTGGACTGCAGCATACTGTTGCCCAATAGTACACATACAGCATTTCTGCTGGATGGCTGGCACACTTAACATGTAGCAACTAAGATTATTATTACATGAATGCCTGAAATGCTCTCTTTTCAAGTGCGTTGAGACTGCAGCCTCATCTATTTATCAAGCTGGTTACCTTTTTGAATAAATTAACAATAATTTAAATACAATCCAACCTATCCTTGTGCAAGGTATTGTAGAAACTGTAAACTGTCAGTAGATTTGACTTTTCAGACCCTGTTTTGCAGTCTGACAGTGACTGAGGGCTCACTCTGACAATATTAATTTATGTACGCTGGCCGTGTCCAAGGGGAAGAGACAGGAAAAGAGCCTTGCCATGATGCAAAAATAGTCTTGGTATCTGCTTTCTAAAGTTAGAGGTTCAGATGCTGTGATACAAAGTTCACGCTTCTTACAAAATATAAAACCTTCAGGGTGCAATATTAAGAAGATGGTTAAATGGGATTTCCTGTCTTTTGATGCAGTGTTTTTTTTATGGTTGTTTCTTATGGATTTGACATGGGGTGCTCTAGCCTGGAGCATTGTGCAGAAAGCTCTGGGCTCCCTAAAGGATTTGTGGCCATTTTAGCCTTTTTGGAACCTTCATTGTTGAGTAGCCACAGGGAAATGTTGAAAGGATCCTGTTTTGATGTGGTTTGTTTTGTTTTTGTGGGTTGTTTTTTGTTTTTTTTTCTGTTCTGGGAATAAATAATTCTGTGTAAACTCATGTTTCGGTCTTTTGAATTATAGGTTTTCTCTAAATTGTCACTTATGGTGAACCTGCTGCTGCAAAAAAGAATCCACATCTTGCGCAGACTACACGTGTTTTCCATTTTTATAAAAAATTAAAAACATTCTATTTGGTGTGGTTGTGATTTTAATATAGGACTGAAAACTTGGTCCACACTTCAATTATTTCTTTGCAGATGTTGTGGTCGCCCCCTGCTGGTACTGGTGCAGTTGGCGGTGCGGTTAGAGCAGGGTTCTACCAACAATCACAAGCAACTTTAACGTGTCTGGTCCCTACAAGACTGCTGAACAGGTTCCTAGTTTAAAGTGTCTACCTCGCACAATCTGGAAGTGAGCTTCTAGACCCATCTTCAAATATAGCGGTGATAGACACTTACACTTGTACATTGTACTTATGACAGCTAATACCTCAAATTATACCAGTAGTATAATACAAATTAAATTGTTTTCCAACTTCTTTGTCTTAATTTGTGTGGATTTGAGATGCAAGGCCTCGTGCTCCTTTTCGTTCCATTTCCACTTCATAAAGCCAGTGGTGGAGAAAGAGGAAGATGGGCCCTGGTGCAGGATCTTATTGTGCCCCCCCTCCCCAAACATTCATTTAACACTTATTTATAAACAAACACACCAAATCAAGTGTTCAATATTGAACGATACTTAATTGTCAGAATGTTAGCGTGTATGAAACGGTATGTAATAACGTTTTCAACTCTCCTGCTTTTATGTTGCGTACATCTCTACATCCAGCACTACACTATTTTTTTAAAAATCATAAACGAACAGGTTTAATCATCAGTTCTATCAGGATTCCCCGGTTCTGTGATTGCAGAAATTATTACAGAATTCACAATTCTGCACAGACAATTTGCAGAAATTGTCTAGCATAGGAAACCTTTTTTATTATTATTATTTTTAAATCGGAAATACAGGCATGTTGATTTGCTGCAGTATTTTGGTGCCCGCAGCAGCACCCAACAGCTTCCATCTAAACTACAGGATGAATTGTGCACACAGAATATAACTGCAAATGTCTGTGCTGAGTAGTACCCCAAAAACATCCATGAAGACGCCCCTTGTACCAGCCTCCGGGGGAAACGTTAGGGTAATTAATACAATTGCGATACCTGCTGAAATGAGGGAGGATACAATCTGAATTACTGGCACTGCACACCGGCAGCTACAGTGATACACATGTGTAACATCTACAAATATAAATGCGAAGGACAGTATCACTGTTAAAAACCAAAAATAAATACAAACTTTGAAACCCCTCCAGGGCCCTCTTCAGTATGTGGGCCCAAGCCCAGCTGCACATGATATTGCTCTGCCACTCCAAAAAGCTTGTGAGAAGTATCTGGCATTTTACAAAATGTATTAAATTGAAAGCAGAAAGAAAGAGTTGCACATCACTTTAAAAATAAGTTGTGTTTGTTCATTTTGGTTCTCCTGCATTTTCATATCAACCATGGATTTAATTTGCACTAAAATCTCCTGGGTAGGAATGTAATATATTCCTGCCACTGCTGAGTATAGCTATGCACCCTGTTCTCTGTATTAGTCACTGTGTTCAATCTTGCACTATATTATTCTTGGACATGTGCTCTAACCATTTCTTCACCTTCCAGATAGAGCTGTTGATAAGCATGAATGAAAGTAATGCTCTTAAATCACAATTACAACAAAACACGGTATAAAACTGCCTTTCAGTGTTGGATGGCATTCTCTGAGGTTCCTTATCTGCTTTAACTATTTGCATGCAATATCATAAATAAAAGCAATGAAAACAAAGACAAAAATGTAATTGAGTGGTGTTTTGAGAGTGAATTTGGCATTTTATAATGGTCTGTTTCCAACATACATATCAGGCACTGTGATACCACAAAATGATACATTTGTTTTACTTTCAATTTTTTTCAACATGGGGACCCAAAACATAGTAAACATTAGTTAAATCTGATTATTAGTATTGTTAATCTATTATTATTATTATGCAGCACAGTAACCATCCACATCAAATGGGCCTCCGGGTTCATATCTAATTTCGCTTTCATGCAAGGAGAATTGTGTCCAATTTAAGAGAGAGGGGGGGGGGGGGTCTCTCCTCTAATTTGATGGTAGTTTGACAGGTTGTCATAGTTTCCTGATGTACAGAGGAAGAAGTTCTACTGCAGACCTGTATTTGCTCGGCATGATTTCATCCAACTTGTCCTATGTCCTCATGCTTGATGGTTGATAATGATTAATACCTTGAATGCTAATACATTTTTTATGTGAGCATTTGATTTCAACATAAAACAAATGCATGCATGCTTGAGTTTGGTTTATTCTACATGAAAGTGCAAACTGTCTAATTGTTTAATGCACACAAATATTTGTAATTCAGTCGATCACAGACCATTGTGCACTTTTTAAATTTTGAAATGAATAAATGACATTCAATTGTAGACAAATTACCTGAGCAACCTTGTGGAGTTCTACACTCTCTGTACAGTACATAAAAGATCAACTTGAGCTTTTCAGTAACCGTATGTATTAACAGCGACACTGCTTTGTGAAATTCCCATTTGCATCAATCACAGCTACACTTATCTATTTTACATGGCTTATAGTTGATTGTTAAAAAATCGATTCTTCACAGTTTCCTTATTGCGTACAGTAAAGACTGCATCAGATTTAGTTGATTCTTAGAATCCGTTTTTTTTTTTTATTTAACCTGCTAGAATGCTCAATGATTCTTCTTTTATGGAGTAGCCACAGGGCGCTTGATTCAATCTGTTTTGATTGGACTTTTTAGAGTTGCAGAAAAGTCATTTTTATGGATACCTTTGAGCCCCAAAGAAATGAGAGAATAAACCATTACATCACTCAGTCAGAAAACTGAAGATACTGTATAAGGAAAACAAATGACACAGTCAAACTGCTTTTTAGGGCAGTTAACACTATCAGTTGAATTGTAAGTCATGTCCTCATTACAATCAGTAGCAACAACACTTTCTCCTAGCAACAAAGAAAGCTCAAGACACAAATAAGAGGTAAACCCTGCAATGTGTCCTGTTTAAATATATACACGTTTTCTGTGTCTGCTTTACGTGATTGAGGTGATACCCACTTAGTCTGACAAAGCGGTCCACTACACAAAAGGACCAGGCTCCTTTGCACAATATGTTATAGCTCTACAGCCCATTACAGTACATTGTCTCCTCCCCAAGGGTCAGCATCATGCAAAGAGACTGAGCATGTATCTTAGTACAGTAAGAGTAAATGAGGTTTATTCATATCCATTCTGTTGTTTCCTAGTGCTATTATCTTGGCAAGGCAATGGAAAAGTCTTTTACCAAGCTACTGCCTTGCAGTCAAGGATGCCATGTAACATTATCCACTCTATGACCCAAACGGCAACAACAGCATCAGTAGATCTGTGCTAGCCCCCCAATGTCAGGAGATGCTAGAGAAAGCAACTTGCATCAGTAGATCTGTGCTAGCCCCCCAATGTCAGGAGATGCTAGAGAAAGCAACTTGCATCAGTAGATCTGTGCTAGCCCCCCAATGTCAGGAGATGCTAGAGAAAGCAACTTGCATCAGTAGATCTGTGCCAGCCCCCCAATGTCAGGAGGTGCTAGAAAAAGCAACTTGCATCAGGAATATTATTTAAGCGACAGAGCCCGTCGATGCGGGCCCTATCGTGTGATAGATGACCGCGACTGGAGTTATGTGTCGCTAACGAAAGTCAAGGTCATTTACCACACAGTGGAGCCCGCATCAAGAGGGCTCTATCGCTATTAGAAAACAATGTATTTATTTATTTTCTCTTTAAAAAAAAAAAAACTTTAAAACCTATATTTACCTTGAACTTCTGATATTTCACTAGGTAACATTCCGCTGAGGAAAATAGTCCCTAACATAATTAGAATAGAAATGTGACATACACATAGAGAAAACATTATTGTTATAATTATTATTATTATTATTGCTAACATATTATTTATTGGGCTCTTTCTTATTATAATTTATCTGAACATGTACAATTGTTGAACAGTCTGTGTAGTATTGAGTCTGACTCGAAACTTGTTGTTGGAGGCGGGACGTCATTCAAGCAGGCAGGGAGTGGATTGACTGGTGCTGTAAGAACTGAAACAGGGTTGGCAGTTTGACTGGCTATTTTTGATGGAAGGTGTTGTTTGGATCCTGCCGATGACAGAATTGTGGCCCAATCGTTCTTCCCTGTTGATATACTGTCCAGTAGCTGCGAATTGAGCCTTCATTATGGTGTCCTGTCACAGACATGATTCTCCTTGTCTCTGGACCAGCGTCAGAAGTATGTTTAAGTGGTTTATTATGTTATCAGATTAGTTGTAGATTAGAATGTTAAGGGGAAAACCCGGTATTGCGTGGATTGATTGTAAAATATAATTCACAAGATGATTGGCTGTTCGCACTCAATCGTTTTCTAATTTAAATTATAGTCCATTTTACTCTTATTTACTGTATAATAAACAAAATGTTTGTTTTAACACAGTTTGTGAATTGTGAATTTTAATGTAAAGTTAATGCCCTGTATACCTTAATGTGTGATTATGAATAAACTGAATGAAAATCCCTTGGTTCAGTCCGGATTGATCGTGGATTATTTAGGCAGTGAGGATAGGGTATCAGTGTCAGGAGGAAACCTTTTATGAGTACACTGTCTTACATC